>NW_018397266.1:5426577-5454695 GCF_002168275.2 Theobroma umbraticum
TTTGAAAGCTTTTCAAAGGTAAAAAGGTGTTCCAATGGTTGTTGACACTTGTTTACATCATATATGCTATTTCAAACATGTTTAAACACCAAGTTTCATGAGATTGAAGTTTAAATTGATTATAGTTGGCATGAGGTTATAAGTGCATGTTTACGAAACACTTTTATCCCCTAGCTTGTCCTCTTTCCATAACCAATCACAGAGTCTTTGTGGCTCATGCTATTTTCCCCATTTATTTTGTTGCAGATCACTGATAGCATTTTGATTGTAGATGGTGTCACGGATATCAGTGTTCTGTCTTCATTCTTTGGTAGGTGTCTAGCAGCTATTTAATGCCTAGAGGGTTGGTCACGTTCCGCTGATGAGTCAGTCATATGTTTATATTTATGGATTTGATTATGTTTATGGATTACAAACATGTTATGTTAATATAGCCTATGATTGGCATTTTACAAGGATAACGTTATGTATGATATTATAATGATGACTCCAGAGCCTTAATGAACACCCAAGGGTGTTGTTGATGATAATGATATTGTGCATTGTGATAGTGGCACTTGTTGATATATATATATATATATATATATGTCAAATGCTTGAACTTGTACAATTAAGTTGAGAAGTTCTCTAATTGCATAATAAGTATTATAAATGCATGCATGATGATTTTGTATGTAAATGGATGTTATAAGACGCTTCCGCATGTAATGATTAATGTTTAATGATGTTATGGTAAGAGGCTTGCTTGAGCCTAACGGGCTATGCTTGTCTAGGTCCATGCGCCGATCATGATCCTTCCAGAAAATGAGATGTGACAGCAACGGATGAGAATTCCCTAGCTTTTCTCAAAGGCTACTATTGGATTATAACCTCTTCAATTTTTCTTGTCGATCTTGGATTAAAAGAATTAACCATTGATGTTACAAGAACAAAGAAAGACTAATCAAGAATTAAAATCAAATTTATGAGATTAATATCGCAACAAAGAAAACTATATTTAAATTTCAATTTCAATTTGAGAAAACCTTCATGAGGAAATCTGGAAAATATCACACCAGAAACCCTAGATGCTTTGTTGCCACAAAAGAATTGAGAAAGAATAATGTCTAGTAAGAGAAAACCATTGGGGAAATTGTGTTGAATTCGTTCGTTGATCAATCAATTACAAAGGTGTATATATACAATCTGTTACAATCTTTAAAAGGGTAAAATAACTAACTTCCAGTTAGTTACACAATTAGCACTTCTTACGAGAAAAACTACTATTAGTTCAAGATAAATTTGTACAGTAAAAATTTGTTTTCTTAATAGAAGAACTACTGTTAGTTCAAGATAAATTTGTACAATAAAAATATGTTTAACTTAAAACTAAACCGAGTTTCAATTGTGCTGATCACGTGTTATCATTTTCAATGGACATGTGCAGGCCATGTGATTGTATTCTTCTTCAAATCAATTCAATCTTTAAATTCTTCAATTCTTTTTGCAAGCAAGCTTTAATCCTTCACTGATCAGTTGTTGATTCTCCAACATTCTCCACCGTCAAGTCTAGCGTTTAGTTTGCTACCACGTTAGCCATTGCTCTACTTTTATTTATGATATGACTGACATGGCTTGACAAACTAAACCTTAACCCTTTAGAAAATAAAGATTTGTCTGTGGGTCTTGGGTCTATATATCAATTGGTCAGCCATTGCTTTACTTTTATTTATGATATTAAAATTTTAGTTGACTGCCATGGTTAAGTTTGTTAAAGCAATGGCATCTTTTGTTATGGTTTTATCTATATGATTTAGGAAAAGGGTGAATATTGTACAAGGGCTTGATTTTTGTTATAGCTAAGCTTACAAGCCTCTTAAAAGGATTGGTGAGGTACATTTTGTCTTTTGGGTATCTTAATGGTTATCATCGAACCACAAAGTATTTTTTGTTAACTTACAGTTTTTTTATTGGATGTACTAAGATTACTCTAACGAAATGAGAATATTTTTTAGTGAAATGAGAATATTTATTAATCTTTCAAAAAAGTAGTATAACTAGGTTGTACATTTTTTGTAAGCCATGATTCCAGCTAAACTTTTACAACTTCCTTTTTCTACTTCATGGTCTCCATTCCCATCTTTAAACCTCGTCTGCCTACAAATCCCCTTCTTCTTTTTTCATCGATAGCCTTCTATTTGCAAACAGTTTCAATAATACGGTTAGCTAGGTTTTTCCAGCAAGGTTTTTCTTTTTGGTCAAAAGCAAAGCTTCAGTTGCTTTAAATGGAAGGCTATCGTTAGCGATGAAAAAGGGCATGAGAGGATTTGCTGGCAGGAGAGGCTTAAAGGTTGGAATGGAGACCATGAAAAAGAGAAAAGAGGCTGCAAAGGCTTGACTGGAATCATGGTTTGTGGGGATTGACAATGGAAGAGGTTTAGTTTGTTTGACACACGAAAGGGGGAGCAAGGGAAAGTCGAGACAAGGAAGAGGAAGGGCAAGTCAGGACGGAAAGGGGGAAAAGGAATATTTTTTGCAAATAAGGAAATTGTCTTATGCCCAATTTACAAAGTCAACAAGTATTTTCCTATTGACTCGTAAAATTTTTTTCATTTTGATTTAATTTTCAATTTTACAAACAACTTTAAATTCTGAAAATATTTTACAAAAAAGGTTTTACACTAAAACAAACATACTCTTTACTATTAAAAAATAACCCCTAAGATGTAAAAGTACATTTTTTAATATAAAAGTAATTAAAACAAAAATTGATAAAATATCTAATTTAATCCTTATATGACAAATTTTTGTTTAATTTAATCTGTAAATTATATACATTTATTTAATTTAATTTTAATACTTTACATTTTTGTTCAATTTAATCCTTATAACATAACACTAGAAAATTGACGTGAAAAAAAAATAATAACAATTTCAAAAATATTTTTCAAACATGCCACATCTTCATTACCACAATAGCATATCAACACCAAATCATCACCTTATGAACAGTTACGTCAATGTCACGTCAACATTATTAATCATCAATTTGGATGCCATTTAAGAAAATGATTTAATTACATAAAATTTCAAAATATAAAGACTAAATTAATCAATTTTAAGATAAAGAGTAAATTGACGAAAATCCCCTAATACAAGGACCTATAAAGTACTTTGACCAATAAAAATTATAATCCATTAACAAAGTAACACCATCAAATTCCAAATATGACCGAATCATATTACAATATCCAAATTGCACAGCTATTCAATATATCAGTTATTATTATCTTATGACATGCTACTAATATTAGGCTAAAACCGTTTTAGAGAACAAGGTGGCAAGAGATGGCATTTGACTAGTCCTTTTCAAAGCCAAATATTATGTTCAATCTCAATCCGAAACATGTGGAGAAAGCAAAATCTCCCGCAGATGAAGGTCCGAGCAGCATCAAAAACAGGAGCCCATAGGCAATGCTATAGAGGTGTTGCAAAGCCTGCCAACACAAATGTATCAATAACTCAAGACATAAAGACCCATCGCAGTAAATGCCTAGGAGGCCCGCTGCAGTCATGCACTCATGCTAAGGCATGCATAAGCTATAGTGTGATCGGTAATCAGATACTAAAAAATGTTTACTCAAGAGTTTTAACTTAATAACATTATATTCCACTTTAAATGCTCAAAACTAAAATTGATAAAGTTGTAGCTTGCATATAAAAGCATGTAAAATCACGACAAAAATGGAACACAAGGTTTGTCTCAGTTGAATAAGAGCTGTAAAGTGTAACATATATGCAAAAGCTACTCCTGCAAAATTGTTTTACATGGTGTTGACAACTTCAAATAAAATTTGAAAGTTAAAGAGCTAATGGAATCTTTTGGCAGCAAAAAATGATTATAGTTCAAAAACAACCTTTATTTGCCACTTGCAACAAGGGGTGTTAAGCCCTTCAATTGAATTTTGGAGGTGAGAAACGGCAAGTTGTTTTTGAAATCTTTACAAATCCAAACTTTTTCCTAAAACATTTTTAATCATCAAAATCGACTTTGTGTGAAAATGAGCATTATTGAAGTTTGCTGAGAAAAAAATTTGCAGTGAACTTATCTTCTCTTAGCTCCAGTTTCCCACTGCCCAATTTTGAGTCTCATATCATTTTTTTAAAGAACCAACTTTCTCTAGGAATTAAAAGGTGTGTTGTGAAACCTCATTCTCAAACTGGAATGCAAGCTAAGAAACCACAAAGAAATTATCCAATAAAAGATGCCCAAATATGGATCTGGAAGAGCTATAATGATGTAACACAACACACTTGGAAAAAAATTATGTAATACCATGAGTTTAATAAACTCCCAATATTAGATGCTCCCTAAGGAGAAGCAAAGACAGCTAACAGAAAATAAAAAATAGCATCAAAACATATTAGGGTAGTTTCATAACTACAATGACAGTACCCAGTTATTAGAAGTATAGCGATCACCGATACTTGGATATAGCAAAGGAGGCTTGCCAACTCGTAGCACAAAATAGTTGCAGATCAATTTCACTCGTCATAACAATAACAATCAAAGGTAGAGTTTAACTGCTTAAATGTGAACCATAAAATTGGTTTTGACATAGCGGTTTCAGCCTCTACAGAATTAAAACTATCTGAATATCATGGATCCCAAGTCAAATAGATTCTGAAATGCATGGAATCACAAAGAAAAACTGATAAGAAGCATAGTAGTTAGCAGTCAATCTGACTCTGTAAATTCAGCACGGCCAATGTACATTTAAAGGATATATTACAAAATAAGGCCATAAGGTTCATGGATATTTCTTCTATCTTATCAACCATGCTCTTTTACCTTCCTAACTTTCCAACTCAAACAATTTACAAGTGAAAAAGAAATATATTGAGCTTTATAGAAAGCAACCATAACTCAATCATAAACAATTTCAATTAGAGAACAGGACAGCTTTAAGCACAGAGTCCTCAGGCCACAATTAACTGTCCCCCAAATCAGCCACGGTTTCACAAATAAAATATATGTAACATACATTGGCCTATAATCCAAGTCTTCTCCCCAAACAATAGATAACAAGAAGGGGCTACATACAATAATACTTTTAATAATGATCAGCCCAAATGGCTTCTCCCGGCAATGTACCACAACTATGCAGCAGCTTCAAAAGCCAAAATATACCTACGCAAAGAAATTATTCTACCATTCTATAGTTACCCATCAAAGGATGAATTACAGTCTCAAAACAGAAGAAGAGAACATACATTCGTTATTTTTTCCCTCAATCAAAATGCAAAAGCATAAATATTAAGCTGCAGCAATAAAATAGACAGTTTCAAGAATAATACGCTGCTATAAAGCAACTCACAAGCCACAAGCCACAAGCCACTATAATATAAGAGGAAGAGATATAAGAACAGGACAGTCATTATAATTACCTTCTGAAAGACACCCCCAGCTTTGATTATGCAAAGACAGCAATGAAGTAAACAAGGCAGAGGCAGTAGCACTATGCAATGGCATCAAAGTTACTGCACCACCCAATTCCACTGGGAGCCTGAAATAAGCCGCATCAAACAATTCTTACTCAGACTTAGAACAAATCAGCAATAATTTCCATACAGGATTTCTCAAATAATCAGTAGAACCAATACAAAAAGTATAAGTAAACTGCTAAAATATTCTATAACAAAGAAATGAAGCTGTAACTTTTCAGATGGAAGCAAACCTGGAAGAAATGAGATTGCGGAGAGAGAATCGCGATGCAGAGGTTGGCTTAGAAGAGAAAAGGCCGGCCAGCTTATTATTAGCAGATCTTGAAGATGTTGAATGGGTCAAAATGGTCTTGGCTGAAGCACAAGTGGACTGTAGGGTTCTTCTTCCACAACTAGCCGCCATGTTTCCTTCTGTCGTACCCAAAACCCAGAAGCCTAAAACCTCAGGCTCAGGGTTTTTTCTTTATTTTTTTTATTGTCTTTAAATCGAGAAAGAGCTGTTGGTTATGGGCTGGATCTTGGCCCAGAGTAGGCAAAAGAGACACTAAATACATTAAAGGAGACACTAAACTCATTACCTTAGGGGTCTTAATATTGAAATTACAAATGTTATTCAACTACATCCATATTGAAACTTAAATAATGTTAACAAATGAGCATTAAAGGTTGACGAACAATGATCACAGAAAAACTTAGTGAGTTCATCTAGACAAAGAGATTCCACTTCAAATTGTGAGAGACAAAGTTCGATAACTATTTCACTTCAAAAGGTAAACTCGTCCAAAACTTTGAAGAATAATAATAAAGGGACTAGTTCTACTCATGCTTCTAATATCAACAAGAAGTATTTCAATTGTCAAGGATTTGGACATATTACTTCTAATTGTCCAAATCAAAAAATTATCTTCTTAGTAGAAGAAGAAGTTCGAGAGAAGACTATACATCAAATTGACATTTACCAAAAACAAGCCAACAAGTAAAAAAAGCAAGCCAACAAGCACAAAAAGCGAGCTAATTTTAAAAAGAGAAGATTTAGTGTGGATTCACTTAAAGAAAAAACGTTTTCTTAAGTCTTGTGCAAAATAATCTCTTCGAGCTGATGGACCATTTAGAGTCTTGGAACGTATTAATGAGAATGCTTACAAAATCGAATTTTCTGGAAATTATGAAGTTTCTACAACTTTCAATATAGCTTATCTCTTTCCTTACTATGAAGAACATCAAGAAGACATGGATCTTGAAGATGATTTTTCTCCAACCTAAAAAGAATTATACAAGAGTAAATTATTAGTTTATTACTATTATTTAGGAATTATAGGTATGATAGAATTCTCCTTGTTATTTAATTTACTTGTGCTGAGACTTTGGGCTAGACATGTTTTATTTAAGAAAAGAACAACTATTTAATTTAAATCTTTTGTTAATTACTCTATTTGTAGTAGGTAATCAGAAGTAGAGTTTTATTAGGACTTGGGCCTATAATACTATAAATAGAGCCTTTAGGCTTAGTTATCATACACATTGAAGTTGAAAACTAAAGAAGATTATTTTCTTAAGTAAGAGGGCTTATTTCTCTAGACTTTTTAAAAAAGAGTAAAAGGTTTTAGTATCTTTGGTCTGACCAACCAAAAGTGAGAATTTGGCTATTCTTTACCTTAGTGGGGTTTTCTAACCTTGCCAAGATTGGTGATTCACCTTAATTGGGCTTCTAATCTCATCACAAATGGTGTATTTCACAATTCCCATGTATCTTCACAATTCCTCAGTGATAAATATCAACACGTGCAGTTGAAGTCGGTGCCTAAAATGCATCTCCTTAACAAATTGTCACCCTTTTCATAGCACACTTACAAAAGTAACATAATAACTTAAATAATAACTAAACTTAAAGTATCAAATCATAAAATAACTTAACACATTGAACCCAATACACTTAAATTAAAGAAATTAAATGAATAAAATCTCCTAATACTTAACTTTTCTTTCTTTCTTTCAAGCAGATATCCTAATACTTAACTTAAATATTAACAACTTAAACAAAATCACTCAAAATTGTGACCAAATAACTCTATAAACTAGAGTTATTATCATGACATTAAGATATACTAACATTTTCAAAGCATTAATTTTTATGATGTTACTCTGAATCTCATATTTCATTAGAGCTCTAATTTTGATGACCACTATTGGAAAAGTTCATTTGAACTTTAGAACGAATGATGTTGACAAACATGATCGATACATCTAACACTTAAGGTAAACTAAAATATTAATAATTATACTTTTACATTATTATTTACGTTTAACTTCATTTTATCTTGAAATTTACTACAATTGTAATTGCTAACAGTAGAAACAACTTAAAAGTGGTGTTTTATGTAGATATTATAACAAGTAAATGAAGATCAGTGGCTGGTAGAAACAACTGCAATCCCATTCTCATATTTATGGGAATGATAGTAAAAAAATACATGAGTAAGTGTGTTATGTATGTTTACTTAACCTTAATTAGAATATAATAGTATAAATTCTTTTATTTTTTTTGGAAAATTAATAAAAATAAAACCTTAACCTTACATAAATATCGCTTCAGATGTTCCTTATCTTGACTCATGCTTTGTGTAAAAAATATATGTTGATTTAGACATACTAGAAACAACAACATACAAATAGAAGTAATATCTTTACTTACAATAGTTACTATAGTATAAAAACATCCAAAACTAACATTTTTACATATAAACCATGGGTACCAAAAAGAACAACTTAACGTTTACCTTATAGATATGGAAACCCCATCTCAACAACTAATAACTCTATTATATAAAGTTATTTTGAAATATTTTAGGAGTTTAAGTAGCTAGTTCTTTGAGATTTTGAGGCTTAGATTTTAGCATTTTAGGTGTTTTTTTAGTTTAAATTTAATTACATTTGGAGTAGTTAATTTAAATTATTTTAGATTAATTTCATGTTGTTGTGTTTTAAATTACTTTAACAGTAGTTATTTTTGATTTCTATAATTGCTTTTGTAGGAAATTTGATGAAAAATGCTCATTTGATGAAAATCTGTGGAAGCATGATGATGGCTTTATTTGTATATATTTCAGTTTTTTGGCCCTATCTCTCTATAAAGAACTCCAAATGAGGTGATTCTAAGACCACTAGAATGTTGAGAGGAAGAGCTACGATATTTATGTTTACTACTTTGCCCAATTCTAATTGGATCATGGTCAAAATTTTTGTGTAATTTGGAGCACCGTAGTAGTATGCATGGACTGAACATGATGTGGTATTTGGATCATATCTTTCACTCAGGAAGTCCAATTAATGTGATTATTAAGCCATTAGAAATTTAAGAGATAGGTATAAAACTTTCATGTTTACCACTTTGCCTAATTCGGATCATATTGAGGTAAAACTCACATTGGACAATGCTCAACTTCTATAGTTTTGCACAAGGCAATAGGTGGAAGAAGGCCATGGCTTGGAGTTAGTCAAGGCTGCAGTGCCGAGGAAGCCAAGGTTGCAGCACATAGGAGAACAAGGCTACAACACTGATGGAAGAAAGTGCACCGCACATTTTCTCGAGGGTAGAATGTTGCGGCACTAAAATATGTGGCTGCAACGCTTGACGATTTTCTAAAAATAAAAATTTGATGAGATTTTGGAAATTAGGTTACTTGCAGTCTATTTAAGGGACCCTTTTTAGAGGTTTTAAGGGAGAGGCAGCAACCATCTATTTTGGAGAAAAGGAGCCAAGAACAAAGCAAGAAACAAGATTTCTTGGTCTAACTAATTTGAAATGTGTGTTGCCATAAACTCATCTGGATGTCATGATATTCTTGAGAAAAGAATTCACACACACACACACACACGAAAATCCAGTCGAGAATGTGCTTGCATTGGAATTGAAACATGAAATTGAATCATGCGTATAATTTCCTTTAAGTTAGTGATTGATAGACATACTTTTGAGGAAATTATGAAGAATCATCAAGTTGGTGCACTTTATAACTAATAGAAGTAACTATATTTATTTTGTTTTCACCATTTGAAATTAACTTTCGTAAGTTAGTTTATTTTTAATGTTTTTCTTAAGGACTAGTAAAATATTAAGTTTTGGGGTGTGATAACTCTATTATATAGAGTTATTTGGCCTTAATTTTGATAGTAATTTAGCTCAGATCTTGTGGTAATGCATAGAAATTAGTAGGCTTTATTTAAATTATTTTAAATTAATTAATTTAGGTAAGTCAGTCTAATATTATTTAATTTTATATTTAATTTAGTGTTAATGTGATTAAGAGAAGTTGTTATTGATTTAGTTGTGCTTTTATAGGTGTTTAATGAAGGAAGAATTCTAAAGGAAGCAAGAGAGCAATTTTGAGATGTAGATTTTCACTGCACATATCTTGGTATTTCAACCATAACTCTCTCTACAAAACTTCAAATAAGATTATTCTTAGACCATTGAAAAGCTAAGAGAAACCATTTCAACTTTCATGTTTACCACTTTGCCTAATATGGCTTAAAAGGTAGTCAAAAATCTTATCAAATTTGAAGCACTACAGTAATCCTACAGCAATTACGATATCTACTAATTAATTGTCGAGGCCACACGTCACGGACTACACTCCTTTGCTTAAGTATGCGATAGTCTGTGCTGTACTTGAATGGACATTTCTATGCAAGCCAACCAATAACTCGTCTAGATTTAAATAAACATCAACAATAGCCACAATTTAGATTAAGGCAACGCACATCAACATAATAAGGCATACCAAATGCCATACGTGCAACCACTAGAGCCATATAAAGAAAAATATTTTATTAATATAAAAATGAATACAAAGGGACTAAGACGCACCATTGTCAGGCCATAAGAGTAGCCCTAAATGGTTCGCTACATACATACATTTACTAGTGAGGCAGTCCAACAATCTGTCGACTACTCAGCCCTTATAAAGAGTTTGTGAGATTTTATAAGTATTCTACCAATGGCAATTACAATGCTTGAAAAGAGGATATTCCTTTTCTAAAGGGGTTTTCCCCTTGAAGATTTAATAAGTATTTCCAAAGATGTCCTACAAGCCATTACAATGTTCGAAAGGGGGATATTTCCCTTACAAGTATAAAAAACTCAATCTCTTAAACAATTCTGCCCTATCATAATCTGATACAAGGTTGGCTCATGACATCTTACCTCACTCAATCTGTCGATCTCCTTGTTGACTGGTTAGCTTAGAATTTCTCAATTTTTTATAGGAAGGCGCTGATATCGACTTTTTTCTCCTAAGTGATCCCATATGACCCCCAAACCTTTGCATCTTACCAAGTATTCCTGTGTTGGTTGTTGGCTGATTATCGTCATCTTCCTTGCTAAAATCTCCTCTACTGGGCACTGTGATGGTGGCTTGGTGTTGATGGTGGCTTTTATGGATCGACTTTTGCTTGCATTTGCTAAATCTGCATGGAACGGCTTCAGGTTGCTAATGTGAAACACAAGGTGTACCTTCATCCACTTGGGTGGATTAATCCTATAGGAAGCCTTCCCTACCTTGGCTATAACTAGTACTTGACCTTCATACTTTCATAGTAGTCTTTGATCTCTCTACCTTAGGAATCGAAGTTGTTCAGGTATCAACTTTACCAACACCAAGTCTCCCACCTTAAAGTGTTGCTTCTTTCGACTTTTATTTGCCCTTTACTTCATGTGGTTGGAGGCTATCTCTAAATAGGCTTTGACGATTTTAGTGTTTTGTCTCCACTCTTTAGCAAAGAGTCCCTAGTTCTATTAGTGATTGAGCTCTTCTGTTAATTGAAACATAGGTGAGCCACATCTAGTAGATTGGGTCAATTCTTTTGGTTCGCCTGTACAAAGTGTCACAAGTATTCTTCTAACACCCCATTGAGCTTTCTGTCTAACCAATTGTTTGCAAGTGATAACTGGAAAATATGTTGAGTTCTGACCCTGGTAACTTGGAAAGCTCTTTCTAGAAAAAGATTGTAAACTTTGGATCTTTGTCACTGATAATGCTTTTAGCAACACCCCAATATTTTACCACATGTTTAAATATCGTATGGGCCGTTACTTTTGCATAGCCAAACTTCTGCACCAGAATGAATGTCGCGTACTTGGAGAAATGGTCCACCACTTCCAAGATCACTGTCATATCTCCCACTTTAGGAAGTCCTACAATAAAGTCTAGAGAAATAATTTCTCATAGTTTGGTTGGCATTAGTAGAAGTTTGAGTATTCTCGTCGGTCTTTGTCTGTCTACTTTGTTTTGTTGGTAAATGAGGCATATCTTCGGATAATCCATCACATCCTACAGCATATGAGGTTAATAGTAACCCAATTTTAGTAGTGCACTAGTCCACTACAAACTTGGATGTCCTACGCAAGGAGCGTCGTGACATTCCTGCATTAATTTTTATCTAAGTTCTCTCGTTCTTGGAGCAAATATGCATGGTCATTTTGTTAGTAAGAGTCCATTTTCCACTTAAAAGTATTTTTACTTTCCATTTTCCACCAACTTTATAATGGCCATTGCTTGGGGATTTCGAAGCAAGTTTTCCTCACTAAGATTATGGACATTTGTGGTCACTTTGCTAGCTATTATTTATGCGATCACCCTTAGAGCCATGAATTTGGCCTTCCTACTGAGGGCGTTTGCCACACGGTTCACTTTTCCAGCTTTGTACTCGAAGGAAAAATCAAACATGGTTATGAACTTTTGCCATCTTGCTTGCTAGGTTGTAAGTTTTAGCTACGTGAAGAAGAGACTTATAGCTGTGTTGTCTATCTTAACCATGAATTGTGATCCTAACAAGTAGTGTCACTAGGCCTGTAAATAGTAAATCACTACTAGTAGTTTTTTCTCTTGTGTCGTGTATCTTTTCTCAACTTCATTTAACTTTCGATTATTGAATGTAATTGGGTGTCCTTCTTGCAACAACACACTTTTAAGGGCAAAGTCTGATAAATCCATCTGTACCTCAAAAGACTTTGCAATATTGGGAAGTGATAAAATGAGATACGTGATCATCATGTCTTTTAAGCCTTTGAAGGCTTTTTGGCACTACGACAACCAATTCCATTTCTATCCCTTTTTAGCAATTCTGTTAGTGCTACTATCCTTCTTGAATATCCTTTCACAAATCTTTGATAATAATTGGCTAGCCTTAAGAACAAGTGAAGCACAATTGTATTCTTAAGGGTGGCCCACTCTTTGATAACCTTCACCTTCTACATATCCATTCGGATATGCCTTGTTCAATTATGAGGCTAAGGAACTAAATTCAAGTTTGTACAAATGCACATTTCTCCCTTTTCACATACAATTGATTGTCGCATAACCTTTGGAAGACTTGCCACAAGTGCCGTTGATGTTCCTTTAAGGTTAAACTGTACACCATGATACTGTCCACATAGATTACGATGAACTTGTGTAGATAATCATGGAACACCTGATTCATCAATGTGCAAAAGGTAATAGGAGCATTCGTTAGTCTAAAAAGCATAACAAAAAAAATCAAATGCAGTATACCGCATTACACAGGTGGTTTTTGGTTCATCTCCCTCAGCCACTCTTCCTTAATGGTATCCCGATCTCAAATCCAATTTGGAGAAGAACTTTGCACAACTTAACTAGTCAAAGAGATTTGTTATAAGAAGGACAAGTTATTTATTCTTAACTGTGACTTTGTTCAAAGCCCGGCAATTTATGCACAATCATAAACTCACATTTTGCTTCTTTTGAAGGAGTATTGGGGCCTCAAAAAGTGCTTTTGATGGTTGGATAAATTTGGTTTAAATTAGCTTATTTAATTGTTTCTTTAGCTCTATTAACTTTGGGGGAACCATCTTGTATGGCCCTTTTACAGGCAGCTTGACTCTTGGGAGTAATTCTATCTCATTATCGATAGCTCGTCGAGGTGTTAAGACCATAGGTAGTTGATCTGGCATCATATCTTATAATTCTTTCAAAACCAATTTCACTTATTCAAGTATTGGATTCATTTTATCTTTACCTTTATAGATAGCCATGGCCATGTAAAAAGGCTCACCTTTCTTGATCCTCTTTTTAAAATGTATAAATGATATAATCCTCTTCTTACTCTTGGGTAGAATTGTAGTCGGTACCACACTTGGTCATTTTTCGAAAAATATTAGATAACTCATAATAAGGAAAAGGATAACTTGTGCTTTCATCATAAAATCCAAGCCCAAGACAAAATCAAAGTCATCTGTAGTGGCTACAATCATGTGTACTTTCCCTTCCCAGTAACCAATCATAACTTTTACATCTTTAGAGTTTTCCATAATAGCTGAAGTTGGCAAGTTAACTATTTCATCTGGCTAAAGTCTTTCTAACTTTAAGATTGCATCTCTTTGCCTCTCTTGGGATGATAAAAGTGTTTGAGGCCCTCATGTTGTGCATGGCTTTAGTTTTTTTCTCATTCAACAACACCTTTACATACATTAGACTTCATTGAGGTCTTTCTCCATATTTTCTAATTGCATTTGTAAGGCACTGAGGAAACGAATGGAACCTATTCGTGCTGGCTCTTCCTTAGCTTTTTCAACTATGGTGTTGGGTGGTGGTGTCTCAACATTGGCAGTATATATCACACTTAGAGTTGCTCAGTGAGGACAATCAACTACTTGATGTAGTTCTTTTAATGGAAAATAAGATATCGGAGGTCATGGCTTGAAGTTTCATGGCTTGTTTATTCTCGATTGGGGTGAGTCTTTAGTAAGTGGTCTCTTATTGTCTCTCCCACTCAAGGGTCTACTAACTCTCAAAATTTTAGCCCATTTTTTGAGCTAGAGCTACTGCTCTTGGATAGAGAGTCTTTCTTTTTATTGAAGTTTTCACTATAATTAGTAAGGTTCTTGATAGTTGCTATTCCCAAAGTCACATCCTATACCTTCTATCGCTATAACTCCATCTTCGTCCATGGTTTTAGACCTTTGAGGAAATAAAATAGTCTATTTTGTCAGTCATATCCATAATATCTAGCATTAAAGTAGAGAAGTTCCTCACAAACTCTGGCACTGATCCTGTTTGTGACAACTCCCGTAACTTTCATCGTGTCGTATACTCAACATTCTTAGGAAAAACTAGTTCTTCAATTCTTGCTTAATGTCCACCCAAGTGTTGATGTGGTATTCACCATCAATGAATTTGGAATGCCACCATAACTTTGCATCCACAGCAAGAGACATTGAAACCATTACCATTTTATCCTCCTCTGACTCTGTGTGCATAGCTCAAAAATGCTGCTTCATATTACAAAGGAAGTTCTCCAACTTCTTAGCATCTTTGGCCCCTTTGTATTGCTTGAGCTTTGGCACTTTGACCTTTTTACCTCGATCTCTTAAGTTTGTACTTTCATTACTTACAGTAATAACTAAAAGATTTACTTGAGTTTTCAATTCTCCAATCTCGCCTTGGAGATTGATGAACATATCTTTGATCTCATCATTCAGAGTATTAATCATCTCAGATAGTTCCTGTTGGACTATTTCAATTTCATTGATTCAATGTTGTGGGACCATTTGAGCTTTCACTGCCGCTACTGTGGCCTCCTTCTTATCAATCCTTTGATGGTCTTCTAGTGAACTCCGTCGAGTTAGCATGTCTACTCTTTAGGTCAGCACATCTCGCCCATGCTCTAATAGCAATTATCACAAGCTACGCTCATTTTCTTATGTATGCGATAGTCTGTGCAGTGCTTGTGTGGATGCTTCCAGCAAGTCAGACAATAACTCGTCTAGATCTAAACAAACATCAAATAGCCACAAATTAGATTAAAGCAACATATATAAAAATAATAAGGCACACCGGATGCCATACATGCAACCACTAAAGCCATATAAAAAAAAGTGTTTTATTAATATGAAAATGAGTATTAAGGGACCAAGACACGCTATCGTCTAGCCATATGAGCAGCCCTAGATGGTTAACTACATACATACCTTTACCAGTGAGGTAGTCTAAAAATTCATCAATTGTTCATTCCCTATAAAGAGTTTATGAGATTTTACAAATATTCTACTAATAGCCATCACAATGCTTGAAATGAAGATATTTCTTTCCTAAAGGGTTTTTCCCCCTAAAGACTTAACAAGTACTTCTAGAAATGTCACCACCAGCCATTACATTGTTCGAAAGACGGACATTTTCCTTACCAGTATAAAAGACTCAATCTCCTAGACAACTCTACCTTGTTATAGTTTGATACAAGTTTGGCTCATGACACTGTAGCTTTAGTGGAAGGTAGGCCACAGGTTATATAGTTTGATGAGGAAATCTTGATTAACTTTCTTCGCCTAACTTTGCTTAACTTTAAAGCCCTATAAAAATAACCTTTTGGAAGACTTTTAGAAAAAAAAATTGAAACACTAGACTGAAAGTTGAAAATCAAGTCACAAAATCATTAAAGCAAAGTCTCATTGAAGCTTAAAAAGAAATTGAAGAATTTGAGAAGATTTGGAGATAAAGATTTCAACTCTTGGGTTCTTTTTATCTTTTTATTTTTATTTTATTTGCTTGGTTTTGGTTATGATGATTAAACCAAATTTAATGATGATGTGTTATTTGATAAGGAACTAAATTATTTATCTAAGATTATGATTAAATTCAGGAAGTTGTCTGATTTATTTATCTCTCTTTTTCTTATGTTTGATGGATTTAAGTCTTTTTCTTTTCTTTCTTAGGAAACAAGAGTGTGAGAAGCACTCTAAAGCTTGTTGTAAGGAATTAAAGCTTGGGTTAGAAGTTCACCTTAAAAAATCTTGGCGAAAGTTATTAATTCCACTAGTTTAGTGAAGTTGGGTTAAAAATCCTTGATTGGGAAATCAAGGTAGTGGATGTAGGTCAAGGGGACCGAACCACTATAAATACTCTTATATTGTCCACTTATCTTTACCCTTCCTTACTTAGTGTCTTGTAATATTAACAAGTTCCAGTCCTTCCCTTCATTTAGTGGATTAAGTGCTTTTCAAGCTCTAAAAGGTTGAACAAAAAATTTTTAGTTCTATTCACCCCCTTTAGCACTTCAATAGGACTAATAGAGAATAGCAACAACTATTCTGGAGATTTGGAGAGAAGAATCAAGCAAGAGAACAAGATAAATGGAGAAAGTTTCGAGATTAACAAGCTTCAACATTAGTTTATTTCTCTGTTTTGTGTTTTTCTACTTTCTTTAACTTGAATTCATAACTAAATTTCTTTGGATAATGTTTTACTTAGATGTCATGAACTAATTTGCTTTTTCTAAGATTATGGTGGATTTCAACATGTAGTTTAAATATTAGTTTCTCTTACATTTATCATAAATGGGTATAGTTTTGTTATTTAAATCTGTTCTTAATGCTTTTAATTGCTTGATCAACAATTAACTGGCTTGTGAATCTAATTGAAACTTGAGAGAGAGATTTTAGATTGGTCTAAGATTTGAATAGTGTATGTTCACATCATTTAGGTGATCTGATTTATGATTCGAGTACACATACGCCAATTGCTATACATAGCCAAATTAGGACACTAGCTTAATAAACTTAATTTAATTTATTTCTATAAACATATAGTGAACTAATTAAGTTAGATATTTGTGCAAGCATCTAGATAGAGACTTGTATATAGCTATGGATTCTAGGTTAGTAAAACCACCTAAGAAAGTAAATAATTAGAGAAACTAGTATCAAATGAAGTGTTGACTGAACTCATAATCCTAAGTTTTTAGTATTTTATCTTTTTCAAGTAACTTTAATATCTGTTAGTTAATTTAGTGTCTATTTAGTTTAGTTTTAATAAATTTTCTAAAAGTATCAGTTACTTAAATAAGATTAATTTGTTATAAAATTTTAGTAGTTAGTAAAAATTTAGGAACAAATCCTTGTGGGAACGATACTCTACTTATTTCTATAACATGCACTTGTGTGAAAATTTAATAACAGCTTAGTATGAAAGGTTTTCAAAATTTTTTATTAAAAGAGAGTTTTCCAGGGGGAGTGTAAATACTACACTTTTTATCAAGAAAAGTAAAAATGATTTGCTTGTTTTTTAAATGTATGTGGATGATAGAGTCTTCGATGCTACTAATGAAAAGTTGTGTAAGAATTTTTCTAAGAAAATGTAGGGTGAGTTTAAAATGAGCATGATGGGAGAATTACATTTCTTAGTCTACAAATCAACTAATGTGAGGATGGGATCTTCATCAACCAAGCTAAATTCATTAAGGAGATGTTGAAAATGTTTGGTATGATGAATATGAAGTCAATTAGAACACTTATTAGCTCATCCACAAAGCTTAATAGAAATAAGAAAGGAAAAGATGTGGACCAAAAACTCTATAGAGGTATGATTGGTTCACTTCTTTATTTGAACAACAAGTAGACTTGATATATTAATGTTTGCCTATGTGCAAGATGTCAATCATGTCCTAAGGAATCACACTTTACCACTATAAAAAGGATTTTTAGATACCTCTTGGATACCGAAGATTTAAGTTTGCGCCATCCAAAAAGGTCATCTTGTGATCTTCTTGGCTTTTTTCATGTTGATTTTGCTAATAGTAAAGTAGATCAGAAGAACACTAGTGGTACTTGTCAATTCCTTGGAATCATGCTTGTATTTTACTCTTGTAAAAAACAAATTTCAGTTGTTCTTTCAATTGCTGAAGCTGAGTATATTTCATTAGGTAATTGTTATGCACAAATTTTATGGATTAAGCAACAATTAAATGACTTTGGCATGTCAATGCATAATATTCCTATCTTTTGTGACAATACTAATGCCATTAACATCTTAAAAAATCCTATTCAGCACTATAAAACTAAGCATATTGAGATTAGGCATAATTTCATTATAGATTATGTGTTTAAAGGAGATGGAAACTTTGAATTTGTTGATACCTTAGATCAATTAGCTAATATTTTCACAAAACCTTGATTGAAGACCAATTTTGTAAAATTAGAAGAGAATTAGGAATGCTTGATGTGCATGAACTTGGATTGAATTGATTTAAATATGTTTTCGATGAATTCTCATGTCTATTGTGTGTTAATTTCTTATTTCAATCAATTAAAAGTGGTTTTAAGTATTTAAAATGAGATTTAAGTGATTAAAATCATGTTTTAATCAATTAAACTAGTTCTGGAATAGAGTTTGTTCATTTTAATTGATTAAAAAGTCTTTTAATTGATTGATTCATTTCTATGTAAAAGTGGATTTTGAAGTTACAAGAGTTTTAGTTGATTAAAGCTGCCTTTAGTCGATTAAAACAATTCTATTTAAAACTGAGTTTTAAAGCCAGAAGAGTTTTAATTGATTAAAATGATTTTGTGTTTTTAAACCTGCTTTTAAAATGCACTTTCTTTAATGGATTAAAGCATTGGGCTTTAAAAATCTGTCATGATATTCTCTCTCTACTTTCACAGTGTTTCTTTTCAAAAATGGTTCCCCTTCAAAACTTGTTGAAAAACGGAAAAACTCTCATGAATGCTTGAATCTGTTTATTCCAAAACATGGTACTCATATTGATATTATTAATTCTTTTGTGCTTAATTAAGAAAATTTGAAAAATGAAAAGCTGTTCATAAGTGCTTGATTTTATTATTTCCCTTATGCTTACATTGAAAAATCATGTATTGAGCATTGAAATATTTAAATGGTTAGTCTAGTAATAATTCTTGAAATATGTTTCATGTTTATACTTAAATGATTGTTTCAAGATTGAATCATTGCGTAGGCACATAAAATTGATTAGGATGAAATCATTGAACTTAATGAAAATATTTTTTTTGGTTCATCTATTGTTTTGGTCAAGTCAAATGCTTACATGACTTTTAATCTTACTTGACCTTAATGATTGAAGTCTATAACTTGACTTAAGTGAGAAAATTGCTTATAGTGCTTAATTTTATATATAACTCAAGTCAAGTTTGATCATGATATATAGTTTGTGTTGACATACTTGAAACATCTTTTGAATATGCATTTGAATGTTGACTATGTCTTCATTGAGCCTCAAATGTTTACATGATCTAAAAAATTGGTGTGCATCGACTCTAACTTCTAGGTTACTTTAAGTAAATTGGAATGTCAAATGAAATATGACCTATAACTTAAGTGAGCAGTGAATGCCTAATATGCTTTCATTGAATACTCATTTGTTGAATCTTGATAGTTGGTATAAATTGATGCTTGGGTGTTCACTTTGAATATATTCATGAGTTGAATACTTTACTTTTCAATATTCCATAACAATTGGCACCATTCTTGAATTATGAGAAATAGTGTGTATCACATTGAATTTCAATGCGTGCATATTTTTGATTGGTGTTTGGCTATATAATTTAATAAAATTATCATGGTTGCTTTTCGTGAAGCAAATTGGAATCATGATCTTTTTTTAATTAGGGGAAGGGGACTTCGAACCCTGCTCTCTAGGTAAGGGATCATGAACCAACCAATGAGCCAAATGATCGGGTGCAAGGAATCATGATTAGTGAAGATAATCATATTATTTCTTGTAATCATATGATTGCAACAAGTGCAAAACACTTTGGTAACGCTTTATGGATAAAAATATTTTCTTGATATGAATATTCTTCTTAAATTGATAGTTTCATACATGATTTGGAGAATATTTCTTAGAATACTTGCTAAATAAATATTTTAATGGTAATTAAGAATGGTTGATAATGATTAATTATTGATAATGATTGATGACAATTGAGAATGACATTTGATGACTAATGATAACTTAGACATGCCTAGGAACTACTTTTCAAATATTTCTTAAAAAAAATGAGCATTTAATGCATATGTTGAACATCTATTTAAATACTCACACTCATCTAGTTCCATGAATACTTGAGTATTAGATAAATATGTTGAATATCTACTTAAATACTCATTTATTCTAGGCTTATGATTTCTCTCTTAACATTTGTTCTTTAACAATTGGAAACTTATTAGTTTCATGATTTGTCTAAGGGGGAGCACTTGAATTAACCTTGTTTCACTCTTAACCCCTCTTTTGATAATGACAAAAATGGGAGATGAAACTAAGATTATGATTGTGGTTATGGTTACTGAAATTGAAATTGAATGTGTAGATGTTATGGTCATATATTCCATTGTGTGTACCGAAATTGAGTATTTAATGCAGCTTATGACTTTCTTGAAATTGAATGTTTGTTATTGTTGTATTTGTGCTTGGCCATACTTGTAAATTTTTTCTTAAATATAGGGGGATATTCCAAAAGATAAGGACAAACTCTTGCAATTTCTTTTTAAATCTAGATGCACTAATTATGGGGGAGCAATTTTCAATTTGCATAAAGATAACTTAAATTGTTCATACCTAACATAGTAAATGCATTACACTTTTAAATATAAGGGTGTTTTGTCATCATAAAAAAAGAGAGGAGGTTGTTGACTTCATATGTTTTTTATGATAACAAAACATTCTTGATTCTTTGAATCTAACTATGTTACCTAATTGTGCAAGGGTAAATTTGTTATATAATTGTTTATCTTGCACCCCAAATTCCCCATGCTAAGTCCCAAGTCTAAAGAAAGTGATTTCAACAAGATAAAAGATATTCCATGAAGATTAATTGATAAAACAAGTAAAAAAGGAAGGACATAAAGCTTCGACAAAAAGATTTTAATTGATTAACCTATGTTTTAATCAACGAAAATAACACTAGAATGGACTTTCAGAAAGACAGAAAGATTTTAATTGATTAACACAGGATTTTAATCGATTAATGCACACTAAGACAAACAGATAGATTTTAATTGATTAACACAACGTTTAATAGATCAAAATGATACTTGAAGATGCTGTACACAATGTTAATTGATTAACTATAAAGTTTAATGGATTAAAATTCAAAGAGAAGGTATTTTAGCGCTAAAAAGTGAAAATTCAAATTGAAGGATGCCCAGTGAAGAAATTTGAAACCAAGTTGATTTTAATCGATCAAAAATCAAATTAATTGGTTAAAGAGGAAATAGAGAGCTTTTATTTGATTAAAGACAATTTTAACCGATTAACCTAAATCAATGGGGATAGACATAATGGTTTTAATCAATTAAAGGTAACTTTAATCAATTAACTTAAAGCATAGGAAGATAGACAGAAAGATTTTACTTGGTTAAAATCCATTTCAATCGATTAAATGGCCAAACAAATTTGAATTCAAAGTCGCTAGAAGACAAAATAATAGCCAAATTCTTCCCAAACAGTATCCAATGGTCAGATTTCACTCTCCAAGTATAAATAGGGATTAAACGATGATAAATGCATGAGAGAGTTATCCAAGAGCAAGATTGAGCCTAACAGTGTTAGAAACTTCTATTTCCAAGTGTATTTTACTCTTATTCTTTGTAAAAATGTTTAAGTTGAATTTCATACATCTTAGATAAACTAAATAATCATTTGTACTTCATCTTTTCTACACTTCTTGTTTACTTAAAGTGTGTGAGACAATCTAACAACACATTTCGTTTGTAGAATAGATAGGAATTGAATAAAATAGTTATTCTGTGAAAATTAAATAAGATAGGAATAAAATAAAATTGTTATTATATAGTTTGGTACAGTGAACGGAATTGGATAGGAAATGTGTTATAACTTATTGTCGTGTTTGATGGGTAAAAACAAAAATTTGGAATAAGATAGGAGTAAGTAATAAAAACAAGAATACTCTTTTACTATAAAAGCATTTACTTTTATAAAAAACAAAATTATCCTTATTATAATTTAAAAGTATATTTATCTCAAAAAACAAAATTATCCATAATTGTAATTTGATCACATATTTATCCCAAATGCTTAAAATATACTTAATTATAATTTGCTCACATATTTTTAAAAATGGACAAAATTAATCCGAACTATAATTTAATCACATTATTATCTTAAATGCCAATTAAATTTTGTGTATAGATGTTTATTTTTACTCAATTCTTTACATATTATGGATCATTATCAAAATCTTTTTTAAAAGAAATACCGGAGAAAAAATATTAGAGAAAAAAATGAAAAAACTAGTAGAAATAAAAACTGAGAATAGAATTATTTATATCAACAACATCTCATCATTAATTGTTTGAATTCTTGAAAAGTTAGACACGTACAAGTTGCATAAACCCGAATTCATATGTTGATGTTTGTCCAAATTGCTAAATCAATTACAATTCTTTTATTCAGATTAGAAAGATGGTCTTCCATCTAAGGTTAATATACGATTATTCTGTATTAAATGCCCCATGGAAGAGAACTGTTGACCAAAATAGAAGGTGGAAGAAGGGCAAAACATGAATGATTAATTTGATAAGTGAAGCATATTTGCGCACCAGTCAAAAAGATAATTAAAGCAGGAATATACAGTTAAGACAAAAGGCGTTTTAACAAAACAATAAAGCACTAGTCTCAAAGCCTATGTGCAGAGTTGCAAGCCCAAAACAACAAAAACAAAGAACAAAAAATAGGACAACAGCAAAGTAAACCCAGAAAGTCAAAAAATGAACAGAAAAACAGGGAGTTCAAACCCATTTTGCTTTACATCAAACAAGTATTTGATCCAAAGTAGACAGTGATAGGTGGAGCAGGAAAAGTTGACGAGAGGAGAGAGCGTAGTTGGAAAGGTGGAGGAGAGAAAGGTAGTGGCAATTAGCGGAGCTGGAAATGGTGGAAGAGAACAATGCCGTTGGAAGAGGAGGGACAGGAGGAAGAGAGAGAAAAATGATTTTATATTTAGGTAAACATGAGTTATTACTGATTTTGAAGAATAGCTAAAATTTAAGATTAGCTATTCCTCGACATTATCGGCAACCAAATAAGGGAGAAAGTAATAGATGGGATTAAAGGGGAACTAACTTAGTTATTCCCCATACCAAACATGTAGTAAGGGGTAGACTAGGCTTGGAAGGCATAGGAATTTTTATAAGGGTTTAGAGTTTGGTTAGGAGCTCATTTTCTAAAAGTTTTGTGGAAGTTGTTAATTTTACTAGTTTAGTAAAGTTGGGTTGAAAACCCTTGATTGATAGATCAAAATAGTAAATATAGATCAAGGAGGTCAAACCATTATAAAATTTGTATTTTTTTTATTATGGGCCTTTTAACCTTAACAAGTTTTAAACTTTCCTTTTCAAATTTATTCAAAAGGTTTTCAAACTTAAGGGCTTCTTTAAGAAAATTTTTAAGTGTTATATTCACATTCCCTCTAGCACTCAATTGGGATCAACATAGGGATTTTAAAGAGAGACAAAATCATATTTATGTCTTAGAGTATACTCTGATAGTGATTGGGTATGATGCCTAGATCACACAAATTAGTGACTAGTTTCAACATCTTTATTGGCAATTCATTGGTTAGTTGGAAGTCCAAGAAATAACCGATAGTGGAGAAAAGTTAAACTAAGGCAGGATATCTTTTATGGCTTTTTCTTGTTGTGAAATTATATGGTTAAAGTCTTTGTTAGTAGATTTTGGGATTCATCATACCAGCGTAGTAAAGCTTTATCGTGATAATCAATCTATTATTCACACTGATAAAAACCCTGTTTTTTAATGAGCATGCAAAACATATAGAAATAGATTGTCATTCTATTTATGAAAAGGTTTTGAGATGGAGTATCAGCAAAGATGACAGAGAATCAGAAGCTAATCAATGGAGTATTGAAGCCTAGTTGTAATTGAATTGAAGAATTTAAAGACTGAATTGATTGTGAAACGAAGAAAATCATGTGGCTTGCACATGTCCATTTAAAATTATAGCAGGTGACTGGCACATGTGACTCCCAATTTAGTTTTAAGTTAAACAAACTTTTATTGTACAACCCAATAGGCAAGATACAAAAAGTGTAATATGATTTGAATTCTTAGATAGAATTAGATTAAGATTATGATCCAAGAGATTGTTGGCCTATAAATAGGTCTCTCACTTCATTTGTAAATACATACTTGAATAAGATCTTTTTATTCTTTCTAAACACTTTCTTTACCTCTAAATGCTTTTTCTTATATTTCTCTTATAATTGTTCTTTTTAGATTTATGTCAGAACACATTTCTTTTTTTTTTTTTTTTGAAAATGAAGTAAAAAATTTTGTGTCTTCTATGCTTTAGAGAAAGGAGTGAGGAGGAGAGAGAAAAAATAGGTTTAATATTTTTTTATAAAGTAATTTTTTAAATTATAAAAGAATATATTTGTCTAATTAACTTCTTTTGTTATTCCCAACAATTTGGAATAGACATTAACAAGGGAGGCCTTGGTAATGGCTATTCAAGCTTCTTTTGTAATGGTTATTTTGTAGAATAGACATTTTATTAAATCAAATGCAACTTTATCTCAGAAATGAGAATAGAGGAGGAATGACTATTCCATTCACCTCAACCAAATAGGTCCTTATTTTCTCAAATTATTGGCTATTGATGTGATTATAAGCAAAGCCAATTTTCTTACAGCAATATTATTAGAGGTGCGAAATCTTGTACCTTTGTAGTCTATTCAAATTGTTTGTAAAATATATAAATTAATTGGAAACAAGAAAATTTGGAATTTTTAAAGAGGAATAAATTTTGGTTGACTAGTTGATAGGGAGGATTGGCTTTAAAGTCCTAGATCATACCTATGATAGAGGAGAGGCTAACTACCAGAAAGACTTGGAAACGTGTGAGTGATGGGGAATTATATGTATAGTATGTAATGGGAATGGTAAGATTTGGACTTGGATGAATGTATAGTGTAACTACTATCATGTAGTAATTCTAAGCAACTTGAATTTCATCATGTTTTTCATATCTAGAAAATTTAAAGAAGAAAAAAAAGACAACAAATGGCAAATGGTTAACTAAGAATTTCAAAGTCAAAGAAACAAAAATTCCCTAATTTCATTTACAAAATGATAAAAATATTTTGACATTGATTTTCTCATGCATTAAAGCCTACAGTGTTTGTGGTGAAGGGAATGATTAACTTAAAAAGTTTTGTTGACTTTGCATGCCCGACCTCACAAATATCCTTTTATTAGTCGATGTTTCACACACGTAAGTTTAGGACATCCCAGCTTTAGATTGACGTAAACGTTCCGGTTCTGTTCATGGATCAGGTTTTGAATCTTTTGGCCTAAAAGGATTGATTGATCTGATGAGACCTTGAGGCCTTGGGGAGAGAATGAAAATCTGAAGCATCCATTGGAACAAATTGGTCAATTATTGAGAGGAAAAGTTGCTGCCCTCCCAAGGCCCTGTAGAGTTAGCCAAGGGATTTGGATACTGGAGAGACCAGTGAATATTCTATGTTTAGACATTTGTTGGTGTACAATATCGATAGTCAATAATATGCCAAATCAGCCGAAATGAAATTTTTTAACACGTGCATTCATGAAGTTTTCTCTTTTCTTGCAAGACTTGGATCTTTTTAGAATTTTAATTTCATTCTACAGGTATTTTTTTAATACCCATACTCAACCTCACCACATCACATTTAGCTAGTTTTTCTAAGGCTGTTTTCTATGCGCTCTTACGAGGAGTTAACCCACAAACTACCCAATGAGCAAGGCCAAAACCAAAGCCTGTCTGCCTCTTCCGAAAGCTGTGAAACACCACCAATCCAATTGGAAAAACGAAAAGATCCTTGTAAACCCACATTATCTTGACCTCATTTGTTATTTATTTATCTTTCCTTTCTAATGTCACGGATCTAACATCAATAAAAGATGATGTGAGTTTCGGTATATAAATATGTGCCTTCCATCACATATCAAGCATATCTTTTAGATTGAGAATGTGAGCTTGTTATTTATATAATTACTTAATACTTATTTTAGAGTTTGAGGCTGCATGAAGTTGAACTTAAGTTTCCATCTGTGATATTTGATTTGGGTGGGATATATAAACATAAACTTTTCACCACCTATTAGACATGTATTTTAAGTTGAGAATGTGAGCTCATGATTTATTTACTTAAGTTCTATTTTCAAAATTTAAATCCACACGAGATTAGACTTAAGTTTCGATCAATCACATTAACCCCTCCAATATCCTATCATTGGGCCTCTCACCCAACTTCCTATCTTTATTTTTTTATTTATAAAAAAAAGCTGCACAAAGTCAAGCAATAAAATACGAATCTTATTATGTTTAAGACTTCTATATATTTACTTAATGAGTAAAATACGAGTTAGAAAAATGAAAAAAAAAAACATGTAACTGCCTTTGGGAAAAAACACGTTGACGAATTTGAGAAGAATAGTAAGACTCTACAAAATATCAGAGAGAATTGAGTCCAGTGAGAGAAAATCATCATGGAAATTGTAATGAATTCATGCGTTGGTCAATCGATTACAAAGGTGTTTATGTACAATCTGTGACAAGCTTTGGGAAAAATAACCAACTGCTAGTTAGTTATATAAAAAAGTTAGTTCTATAGTTAGCATTTCTTAACAAAAAAAAACTATGGCTGCTTAAAAAGTTTTAAGTAACAAAAAAAAGTTTTACTTGGTTTGTTTTTCTTAGGTCATAACATATGGAAATTCACATATTTGTTCATAGCAATCCCCCTTGAATGTCTATTATATTAAGAATATGCCTTGTTAAAATCTTACAAGGGAAAAACCTCATGGGAAAAAAATTTAAGTGAAGGAAAAAAAGTACATAATCTTTTCAAGAATACGCTTTGAAAATACTGTCTTATTAAAAACCTTATCAAGAAATACGTAATAGAAAGAACCTTGATGAAGGAAGAGAGTACAATTTGTATTTTACTCCCGACTACATTATAGAGATATTTAAAATGATGTATTTCAAACTTTTGTATCAACTTTTCAAATGTTGCAGCAGGAATAACTTCGGTGAACAAATCTGTTAGATTGTCACTGGATTGAATTTGTTAAACACTAATATCACTATTTTCTTGGAGATCATGAGTGAAAAAAATTTTTGGTGAATTTTGGTGAAATATGTTTTGTTTTATTACCTTTAACGTCTTATTCCTATAATTGTGCTATGCAAGCAGTATTATCCTTATATAACATTGTTTGAATTTCCTTTTTGGTTGACAGGTCACACGTTTCTCGAATATGTTGAGTCACAGATCTTAACCAGACACATTCACGACTTGCTCATAAGTTGTTAAAATTTCTGCATGGTTAAAAGAAGTAGCAACTATAGTTTGTTTTACAAAATACTATGAAATTGTCATACCTCCACCTATAAATAAGAAACTTACCTAGGATTGAGCTTTGTGTGGATCAGATAAATGTCCTGCATCTGTATAACCAATTAAATTTTATTTTGATGCATTTGAATAATATAAACCTAAATCCATTGTTCCCGTAGATATCAAACTATACGTTTAATTCCATTCCAATGTCTTCGAATTGGAGAAGAACTATATCTTGCTAATAAATTCACAGCAATTGATATATTAAGTCATGTACTACTAGCAGATACATTAGTACTCTAATTGCAATAAGATACGATACTTCAATACCAATAAGTTCTTCATTATCCTCACGAGATCGAAAAAAGTCATTTTTCACATCTAGTAACCTTACAATCATTGGTGAACTCAATGGATATGCTTTCTTCATATAAAATTGTT
>NW_018397266.1:5454795-5489249 GCF_002168275.2 Theobroma umbraticum
TTGGTGAATATATTATTTAATTATAGTAAAATTTATTTAGATTTTATTACTTAGAATATTTTTATCTTTTTAAAAAATAAATTCTTTAATTGCAATAAAAAATATTTTTTTCCTCATCATAGTATTTTTGTTTTTTAATTAAAAATCTTTAAATTTTAATCAAGGCTATTTTTATCATTTATCAATTATACTTTAACTATTCTTAAAATCATTCCTACAAACAAACTAATGGAATAAATAATAATAGCAATTTCTATCCTATTCCATTCCCATGAACCAATCTACATAATATTTATTCTTTCCCTATTTTATGTCCTTGGAATGACCATTCTATTTCCATTCTATTTCTTTCAATGAACCAAGCATGTTGTAAAATTTTTATTAAAAATGAAGACTATTCATTAAGGAATAGTGCCTGTGCTGCTTAGCAGGATTTACAATATGCAAAATATGTATAATTTTTCTTCTATATTCAATCAATTTTTAAAGAAATTAATTTTGTTGTGACAATGTCATGATTTTCTTAAGTTTTTGATCATGTTTTTTTTATAAAATTTTATCAGCAATTCATTATAGGAATTATGAATACTGCACATCACAACAACAACCTAAACAAAAGTACATAACATAATAACCAAAAGTTTGTGATGATAAATTTTAAGAAAATGGTAAGAAAAGAAATGGTAGAAGCAGTGAAGAATAAGCTGAACCATTCCACAAGGCATAGCATGATATCAAAACATACAATCCAAATGAATTAAAGCGTTAAGATTGAATAAAAATAATAAACAGTATTAAGTTCGTTTATTGATGTATTTATTTTTTATAAAAAATAAATAGAAAAAGGCAAAGAAAAAATTTAATAAAAGCTAAAAATAGAAACCCAACAAACTTTAATAAATAACAATGATAAATCAGTTTAATCAGTAAGGTAATGCACCTCAACATAATTCATTTGGATTTAACGTTATTCAGTAGAAGAGATAATTCTCAACATTTGCGACCTAAAATGAAGTTGAAACAACTAATGTGCTCTCAATTCTTTTATAAAAGAATAAAAATTAATGAATGATTGAGATGAATAACTATTTAGATTTTATCATAAAGATCTTAAACATATTTGAATTCCTTTTGACAAAAGGGTACTGGTCTTACTTGTAGCACCTCTTAACAAAATTATTTTCTTTATTAACTTGTCAAGCTATGAAAACTCAAGGAGCGTTAGATATTCAAATTCTTCGGCGGGGTTTGTGCCGTGAATTAATTTGCTTGTGCAAACTGGAAACGAGCATTGACATTGGCGGATCCTTCCACGTGGTTTTAATGAGTAGTGTTGGTGCCAAATTTCTAGAGGTTGGAATCTAGGAAACAGACAGACATTGGCAGATCCTTTCATGCGGTGTATGTAGTAACTCTCGTGGATACTGCATTGCCTCCTCCTATTTTCCTGGTTATGAACTTTTTATGGTGTTAGAAAATTAGTATAAGAAAAAAAAGAGAAATGTATGAGGCGTGTTGTAATATACTTTTTTTAAAGAGTTGTTTTTAATAGAGTCTAATTTAAATTCGAGATTTTAATTTATAAATTAAGAATTCATCAAATTTGACGATCTATTATTATTAAAAAATTAGTATAAGTAAAGAGGAAAAATGCTCGAGATGCTTTGTTTAAAGAGTTATTATCTATTATGGGGATTTGTAGATAAAAATTCTATAAGATACAACAAACTTATTATAGAATGCTTTTAAAGAATGAAGTCTGTCTCGAAAGTAAGTTTTTTTATAAATATTAAAACGTTGTATTTGTTATATTTCAACATATGTATCTGTAATGTTTTTACAGATGTATGTATTGTGTTTCAACAAACATGTTTATTAAATAATTTTTAATAATTTTGTTTGTTCAAAACATTTTTATTTATTAAAAAATTATATTTAAATCACTATTTTCCAATATGAGACTTTTAAATACTACAAATATGAAAGTTCACAACATAACCATCCCCCTTTCTCATTCAGTCATTTGACATTATCTTCAAAATTCTATTGAAAGATGTAACACGTGGACATAAATTTGAGCATAAAATGGCCCACCGATCATGTACGGATGCATTTGCACCATAGATTGTTAAGTACGGACATTCCCTATCGAATCATTAATTAAGAGCACTCTTGCTTTCTTTTTTTTTTTTGGTAATAGTGTCATGCGGATATTGGTTGATTCGATATAAAGGATTATGACGTAAAAATATGCTAGCTTATCTATTTCTTTCTTTGGTCGCTTAGATAATCATCAGTAATTATCAATGAGAGTTTTTGAGCAAGATGTGCATAGAATGCTGCTTTTGTCATTCTCGATTTCTCTCTCTTCTGGCACACACACCACTGAAATACTATTTTCCTTTGGACCAAGTTTTGAGCAATTTGCGAATAAGTAGTGTCGTATCCGTGGGATCCTTGGACTGGTTCAACCCTGACCTAGCCGTATGTCTGGCAATGCTCCAACGCTATTCTATTTTTCCCAAATGAGTCCGTTTTATCAATAGAGAAGTAGCTTACGAATTTTCGTAGTCCAAATTGTTGAACGGGAGTAAACAAAAACATGAAACACCAAAAACATACCCAAATGACCAGAAATATGATGACAACAGTTAAGCTCGTTACAATACAAACAGAAGGAAAAAAGAGGAAATAGCAAAATTCTCAAAGGAACCGCAACATTCCAAGCTCTCATCACCCGTAGGCACTGAACATATTGGATCTGCCAATCCCCGTTTTTGCAAGAGAGTCGGCGAAGTAGCTAGTCTCTCTGCAGATTTGCTTATAAGTGACCCCTCCAGTCGCCCTTTGCAACTTGCCAATTTCAGCAAAAATATTTCATAAAGTCCATGATTTGTCATCTGGTTTAGATATCCATGATAGAGCAACACAAGAATCTGATTCTAATACCAGAGATTTTAAAATGTAAAGCAGTTTTAATAGCCTTACCTTTAGCACAGTTAGACTCAAGTTCACTTAAGGGGCCAAAGAAAATACCAATAATAATACCACTGCTATCTCTAAATACACCTTTACAGCCTACCGGGTCAAGTTTACCTCTTGCAGAACCATCGACACTAAATTTTAACTACCTAACGTATGGGGGAGTCCAAGAAATCCACCTCCTAGGTCCTGCAATTAACTGCACCCTATTCGACAACTAAGGCATATTTCACCAACCAATCTCATCTAAGCCTCTTCCTTCTCAATTGCGTTAATCCAAAACTTCGCTCTCATCTTAATTATCAAAACAACCTCCTCCCTTTCCCATTTCTTAGAGTTGAAGATCAAATCATTTCTAGCTAGTCAAAGAGACCATAACATAGCGCCCACCACTGGCATCCATCTTCCTTGTAGTAAATTGTTCACCATAAGATCTTCACAAAGCTTTACCATAGTCGAGATCGAGGACGAAGACGACATTAGCCAAATAAAACCCCATCATTAAAAAATGCAGTACTATACTTCCCATGAAAACTGATACATATGACAGTAACATGTGAACGAACACATTCCTCCTCAACAAGACTACACGAAGCACAAAACAAACTCTCATTATCAAAGGTATATGCCTCTAGCTTTTTAAAAGCTTCTGGTGGAATGCTTTCTAGAACCACTAACCACAGAAAATATTGAACTTTAGGTCATATCGAAAAGTACCAAGCTATACCCTCTCCTGTACTGGATTGCCCACCAAAAAATGCCATCGCCTTCAATGCTACAAACCTATAGTACTAAAATTTGACCATGACATTAATTTGTTTAATTAAAGTCTTAATTTTTAATTATTTATCATATTCATGTAGCTTGTGACAACTTTATGTTGTAATTATTACCCAAAAAGAAAAACAAGTTTCTTGTGATTAGGTAGCATGATAAACTCGTAAAAAAAAGTAACATGGCAAAATATTTTTACTGCTCCTCCCACCTAAAAGAAAAGTGAATATACGGCTGTATTAAACTAATTTTAAACTTTTTATTAGGAACAAAAATAATTAAATGTTGTTTGAGAACAATTATTTTTGTTGTTTGAACAGGGACAAAAGTCATGTTTAGATTATATTTAATAGGTTAAAGTAGTAAATTGTTTTTAATCAAATATTTGATTTAGTGTTTTTTTTTCTTTAGTTTGCTTAATGTTATGTCTTGTTTTCTGTAGGATCATGACCGGCACTACGTTTTACGAGCATATGGCCCACTAGGCCTTAATAAGCTTGATAATAATCAATCAGTCATTATTCATTCATATGTGGACTTGTTAGCCACCATCATTATCCATAAAAACATTTAATACTATAAGTGCATACATCCATACATGGGCATTATTACATAGTTATGGAACTTCTCAATTTAAAATGTGTAAATGCATTTCATTAACAACATTTATAATCATATATCTTGTATCAACATTGAACTACACCCCTTGTGCTAATATGGGCTCTTAAGTCGTCATCTATCACATTTATAAAATTTCATATAAGTATAATGCCATTCAATGGCTTAATAGTCAAATATAGTCAAGTATTTATAAACAAACATATAAAGACCAACTTGTCAGTGAAACATGACCTAACTCTCTAGGCTTTAAGTGGCTGCTAGATCACCTACTGATAAAGGATGGATCATGTTTCTGTGACATGGATTGCTATATAACTCTAGTCACTGATCTACAAAAAAAGAAGAAGAAGGAAGCTAATTTGTGAGTCATAAAGACTTTGTGAGTTAATATGAGAAGGGGATAAGCCAAAAGTAAGAGTTTTTACAATAAAACATACTTTGCAAAGACAACATGAGTTTCATATACATCCATATAGTTCCTTTCAATGCTCAACAAATATCATTTCAAATAATTCCTTATAAATGTAGTTTAAATCCAAGTCATGCAAACATTGGGATAAACAAGGTTATAGGTCCATATACAAAACACTTAAGAGGAGAAAATGAGAGATTTCTTTTTTCATAGGTATCGACACCTTACTTTTGGTAATGGTACTAATCTTGCATTCACACCCCCTGTGGTAGGTTCCATTCATTACATTTTAGTATACACCCTTATTCTAACTTTTGTACTTGTTAAACCTCAATATAATCATTACACATTCCACATAACTTAACATCAATCATAGCAACATTACACAATAAGAATACAATATCCATCTCATTCACATCATCTTACCCATAGTGAGTGGTATTTGTCCTAACTTAGAATGGATAGTGAAATAGTTCCCACTACCTTGAATTCCTTTACTTTTCGTGAGTGGCACATTGGACTCACCCACACTTAAGTGGTCCCTACACCAAGTCAGGACAAATAATGGAATAATCTCCACTACCTTAGATTCTTTTTAAGCTCATGTGACTGGCACGTCAGCCTCAGCCACACTTGAATGGTCCTCGCCCCAACTCAAGACAGATAGTGGAATAATCTCTACTATCTCAGATTCCCTTAACATCCTTGAGTGGCACATTAGCCTCATCCACGGTTCCCTTAACTTTAGGATTAGTCGCATCCATAATACATTTCGTGATCTCATATTCACACTCATTAAATTATCTCTTTCATAATTCATCATGTATGTGGAAGTCACATCACATATTAGTTCATAATCATGCATTTCATGCCATGATACATATTACATAAGCATTGCTATAAATAGGAATGTCCACATCCATCTATGCATGACATCATCATAAACATACATTTACTATCCTTTCATAACTTAAGGGTGGGAATGATCACCTCCATTATACATTCATCAAACATACATGCCATTCATACTCACCATACCATTAGGATCTTTTTGAAGAAAACCATTGAAAAGGCTTGTCCCCCTCATTGAAAACTAATATATAGTAGAGATATTTACATACATAGTAGATTTGAAAACCTTATTTGAATTGATTTGCCTTTAAACATTTTAGATTTATTGAAATTAATATAGCATTAATTATGTGAGTCAACCAAGTTGATAAATCATCCTTAGCTTTACCATATAAAATACTTAAAATGGTGTATCCATTTACCTTGACAAAAAAGTGCTTCTAAGCCTTACTTCATCAACCTCGCTTGTTTTACAATACTCAAGCTCAACAAATCCTATGACAACAATTTCTAACATAAGTTTCCTAATTTACCATAAATCTATGTATTCGAAACTAGGCGAGTAAACCCATTTTCTTCATTTTAAGCCAATAATCCATAAAACTTCAAATCCAAAGCTCTTATAATGAAACCTTAAACATCCTTACCTCAAATACTTCCTTAAAAAGTAAAACCTTAAAAAATCCTCAAGTCAAAATAAAGGTTTATGTGTTGAAATTCATAGAACATTCAAGTTAGAGAGTAACATGGTTGTTAACCTAAAAAATGGTTAAATCTTACCTAAAAACAAGTTGGAAGCTTATTCTTTACTATATGGAATCAATAGAGGCTGAAGGAGGGTTTGGAGAGTGAGATAAATTGTTTGGAATTTGATAAAAATGAGAAATGAGGGAAAAATTAAGACTAGGACTTCATATTTTTTCATTCTGGAGCCTAAGGATTGAACTTTTATAACTTGGGGGTCGATCCCCAAGTTAAATTTTTTCTTCATAGACTTATAGGGATCAACCCCTTACTTTTAGGGGCTCGATCTGTTTAATTTCCAGTAGCTATTTCTTAGTTCCAACTTGTAAGGATTGACCCTTTAGCCATTGGGGGTCGATTCTTAAGTTTCTAGAAAGTTTCTAAGTGTTTCATTTTGTAAGGATCAAGTCTCTTTTCCTCAAGGGTCAATCCTAGACATTTCTAAAAGCTAATTCAAATGTCTTGTGATGCTAGGATCAACCTTCCCTTCCTCAGGGGTTGATCCTTAGCAATTTGAATAGCCAACTTAAGCCAAAATTCCTTTAGGGATCAACTTGTACTCCATGCTTGTCGACCTTTCATTCCTTACCTTGTAAAAATTTATTCTTTTGGTTTTCTTTTATTACCATTCTTTCACCCATCAAGTTCACATCAAATCAACATAATAGTAAAGAAAATTTTTTACAATATACTTGGGAAAACTCGTCCAACTTTCAAATTATATTAAAGTGTAATCCATTCACTTAATTTTAAATAATGTCACTCAACATAAGGTTAGGGTCTCATTCTTCCCCTTACAAGAATTTGTCCTCAAATTTACATACAAGTATCTAACGTACTACTAAAAAAGGTGTGGGTGCTTTGCTCTTATCTAGTCCTTGAGTTCCCATGTCGCCTCTTTGGTAAAGTGATTACATGATTGCACCTTGACTAAGGCTACTTATTTGGAACAAAGTTTCTTCACTTGCCTATCTAATATGGCTATAGGCTCCTCTACATAACTTAATTCCTCCTCCAATGGAATGGTCTCATGTTGAATCACATGAGATGGATCCAAATGGTACTTTCAAAGTACCGAAACATGAAATATAGGGTGTACGCTAGCAAGATCCAATGAAAGTGTTAGTCAATATACTACTACATCAACCCTTTCAAGAATCTCATAAAGACCAATATACCTTGGGCTCAATTTTCCTATTTTGGCAAACCTCTTTATGTCTTTAGTCAATGAGACTTTAAGGAATACATGATCATCGACCTCAAACTCCAAATCTCAATAGCGTTTCCATACCTTATGTTGACTAGTTCCATAATTGTGTGATGGGGCCTTTGCTCATATGAATTTATTTTCATTGAATGATTATGTAATGAATGTTGTGGATGACTAGCCCATTCATGTATTGATTGAAAGGCTTGCTTGGGCCTAGTAGGCCATACCCAAGTAAGTCCTTACGCAAGTCACATACTCTTAAAAAGAGGTTATGACAGTGATTGGTCAACTGAATTAACCATAGAGAAATGCAAGTATTGGCTTATGGTTCGAGCATCCCTATTTATGCATGGAATGCGCTTACATTCAAAGAGATTATGAGACTATATAAGGAGTTTATGAGCCTTGGTAAAAAGTTTGCAAAATGCATTGTTTTTAAATGTATGTTTATGTTAATTCTCACTAAAGATCAAAGAAAAATAGATGAGACCATTGAATTGCATGTTAGGTCCAACTTTTCAAGATTTTTATGTAAGAAATCTATCTTGAAATGGTATTAGAGTTTCCCATGACCTTGTCTTCTTTTATCAAATGGGAGAATAATTCCATAGGGAGTGTTGAATCAATAATAAACAATGATAAGATGGAACAAGAAGTGAAGTAGGGAGATGTTACAAGTAAAATGTGTTAGATAAAGAAGCTTAAAGTAAAGTCACCAAGAAAGGGGTGAATTGGTTACTTAAATAAAAATTTGATCTTTTAGAGTTAAGTTAAACATAAGAACTTTTTAGGATAGACCTTAAATATCAAAGCATAAAAACTTAAGAAGATAAAGAATGAAACTAGTAAAGAATATAAAAAAAGAAAGAGTATTCAACTACAATTTTATAAAACTTTGGCCCTTAAGGCTTTACATCTTTTCCCTAAATAGCACAAGTAGTTTGAATCCACTAACCACTACCTTTTAAATCAAGTTCAAGCATAACCTTTATCACACTGCCCTTTCTTGAAGAGGAATAACCTTATACTACCTTTTGCAATAGAGGTATAACTGTTCATTACCTTTTACAATGGACGTATAGACACACACTACCTTTTACACTAGAAGTCTAACCTTTATGCACCTTTTATAATGGAGGTGTAACCTTACATTACCTTTTGCAACAGAGGTATAACCTTATAATAGTGGATTTTTACAAGTTTCCCCTATTTAAGACCTCACAAGGTTGATAAACAAGTAAAGAACAAGAGGATAAAGACATTTCAGAAAATAAGAATTGAAATATGAAGGTTTTTTTAAGAGAATCTACTGTAGAGATAGAAAAGGAATGATCATTTAAAAATCTCAACTTACTTTTACTCTCAAAATGATTTTTTTTTCCCTTTTTCTCTTCTTTTTCTAGTTTTTCACCTCACAAATGGCAATCTTCACAAAGGTATTTATAGTCTTTTTTTATTTTTTCCTGTTAGAATAGATTTTGTCTCTTTGCTGAATGTGAGGACAACTTGAAACATGCAAATCAAACTTCAAGAATTAGTCAATAGACATGTTAGATATCAATTATTTTATATCTTGAGATTTTCTATTTGTTTAGAATCAACCTTTCCATTCTTGAGATATCACTTTTTCTTCTCTCACATGAAGTATGGAGCTTCTAGTTTTTCGAGAATGGACCATTCCATGCTTGAGATATCGATTCTTTTTATCTCACTTCAAATTTAGAGCTTTCTACTGTCTAAGAATCGATCTTTGCATTCTTGAGATATCAATTCTTCTCTCACTTGAAGTATGAAGCTTTTAGTTTTTAGAGAATCGACCATTCCATCCTTGAGATATCGATTCTTCTTATCTCATTTCAAATTTGGAGCTTTCTACTATCTAAGAATCGATCTTTGCATTATTAAGATATCAATTCTTCTCATCCCACTTTAAACTTAGTAACTTTTTGATTTCTTGAGAATTGATCTTCTCTTCTCTGGATATCGATTCTTTTTCCACTTTAGGCACCAAAATCAAAATTCAAATTTGCATTTTCTTGCTCCATCTTGTGCTTTTGTCCCATCTTTTCTTCTTCTCCAAGTTTATGATTTTTTTTATTTGTCTCTTTGTAGCTTTAGGAATAGATTACGTGATGCTTGAGAAGTCTGCTCTTGCTTTTCAATGACTTTTCACATTGTTTCTACTTTCTCAAGAATCGACCTTTACTTATTTTGATATTGATTTTCATTCTTCTAGTAGCTTCTGTAGCTTCAAGAATCAATGTTTCCTTTTCAAAGAAGTCTATTCTTCCTATTCCAGAAAAGAAATATTGCTTTACATTTCACAAAAATTGATTAGTTCACTATTAGAAATCGATTCTAACAATTGGAATTTGAGATTGAAATGGTTCAAAACGTTTTTCTTTTTACAAACAACTTCAAAACTCTTTAAGGAAATTTTATATACTTAGTTTCAAAGCATATGTAGATCATTGAATTTTTTTCATTTCAAAACTAGGCTCAATTTTAAAGCTAACAATCTCCTCTTTTTTTATATGATAAAATTAAGAGCTAAATTTGGTCATGAAGAACTCCCCCGGAATTTAATTTAACCTTTCAAGGCATTTGAAAAAAATTTAAAAACATTTTCAAGAAAGTCTAGGCTTGAAAGTCAAGAAAGCTAGCAAATTTACTCAAAATATTCTCTCCTTTTTTGTTATATCAAAAAGTGTTGGAAAACAGAGTATAAAGACAATTTTAAAGCTTAAGGAAAAACACAAGAAGATCAGTAGCACAAGTAATTAAGCTTTAGCACAAGTGGTAAGAAATAAGAGAAATTTCATTGACCATTAAAGTATGGACAAGAAGTATCAAACATAACATCGTAAGCATAACTACAAAAGATATGATAACAGCGTAAGCATAAATACAAAATAGATGAGTACATATGTATGCAAATGCTATGTCTATGGTAATGGAGATGCTGTAGAGACTTGCTTTCGAAGTTTATCATTTAAGATCTTCTAGTTTTTAAAGAGTTGCGGTTGATTTTCTTAAAGAGTCAGCATTACTCTTTGACACTTTATGTATTGCTTCATTCATTTTGTTTAGAGAGTAGCTATAGTGATCAAACATATTTTGAAACTTGAGAACATATTCAGCTACTACTTCCACAGTGAATTTAACTCACACAAGTATATGTATTGAACAAGTAATATACATAGTAAATCCAGAATAGTATCCCAAAAAGAATTTACTCCTAATTGTTTTCTAAGTACTAAAATTATGAGAACTCAATCTTATTCAAGTAACTTGTTTTTGTAGATAATTAATTAAAACTAAATCTAATTAGTAACCAAACTAATTAATGAAAACTAAAAATTCACTAGAGAAAGGCAACAAATTAAAACATAAGATTATGGGTTCATTCAACATTTCATCTAACATTTATTTCTCTCAATATTTAAAATCATAGTTTGTTTTACTAGCCTAGAATCCAAACCTTTGCACAAGTCTCCATCGAGATGCTTGTACAAATACCGAGCTTAATTAGGTCACGATATATCTATGATAATCAATTAAATAAGATTCATTAAGCTAGTGTTCTAATTTGGATATATATGGTATTTCGGTGTATTTCTATCCTAATTGTGAATCAGATCACTTAAGCGATGTGAATATACACTATTCAAATCTTAGTCCAATCTAAAATCATTTTGTCGAATCTCAATCAGATTAATAAATCATTCAATTGTTAGATAAACAATTAATTGTATTATGAATAGATTTGAATAAGCAAAACTATATTCAATCATAGTAAATAAAAGAGAAACAAATATTCAAATTACATGTTGAAATCCACCACAATCCTAAAAGTATGTTTAGCTCATAATAACTAATAAAAACATCATACAAAGAAATTAAAAGAAACACAAAAGTACAAAGAGAAACTAATTGTAGATGCTTTTTGATCTCAATTCTCTCCCAAAGTCTCTTCCTTTCTTGCTTCATTCTTGGCTTTTTTTCTCTAGAATAATTTCCTGTTGTCCTCTTTCTAAAACCTATGAAAAAATTCTTTTAAATGAGCTCCAAAAACTCTTGTTTCCAAATTCTAGTCAACAATTTATTTTGGAAATCTATCTAGCGTCGTGGCTTTAGTATTCTAGGTATTGCGGCGCCCTGGCCTTTGTATAGTCTGCTTTATTCTTCCAACCCCACAACCTTGCTTACTTAACACCACAACGATTTGCTTTTAAGCTCTCTTATGGGAGCCTTACTTCAACTAGTGCCATGGCTTTCCTGTCCTCAACACCTTGTTAGTTTGGTGAATTCACTGTACAAGATAATTGTCAAGATTCTAGCAAATAGGATCAAAAAATGATTGGGAATGTGATTAGTGACAGCCAATGTGCATTCATTAATATGCACTAGATAATGGATGGAATCCTCTAAGCAAATGAGATTATTCATAATATGTGAAAGAGGACTAATGGCAATGGGAGAGTTGTACTGAAACTACATTTTGAGAAGGCCTATGATTCTGTGGATTGGGGATTCTTGATAAGGATAATGGAACATATAGATTTTGAAGTGAAATGGAGGGTTTTGATATTTAAGTGTATATCTATAGTGCGCGGGGGAGTTCTAGTTAAAGGATCGGTAACAAAGAAATTTCCTTTGAGGCGAAGACTTTGTCAAAGAGAAATTATATTGCTTTTCCTTTTATTAATGGTGGTTGAGGCATTACATTTTCCCCTTGTACAAGCAGAGTTTATTAATTTGTTTGAAGACATCCCAAAAACAGATTCAAGTATGAGGGATTTCCCACTTGTAATTTACTGATGACACAATTTTGTTTGTGAAGGAAGGTTTATAGGAAGCATTGAATTTGAGAAGTAACGTTGCTTCCAACTAGCCTCAGGATTGCACATTAATTTCACAAAATCATTTCTTTATCCAATAAGAAAAGAGTCTCATTTGTGTTTAGCAATGGCTAATACACTAAGTTGTAATATGGGTTCTCTCCCTTTTATTTATCTTGGTATTCCACTAAGGGCAAACTCGAGGAGTAAGAGTTCATGGGAACCAATTATTGGCAATTTTCAGAATTGTTTGACGGAAAGTATTTATTTTTCAAGCGGTGTATGGTAGTCATCAACTCAGTACTTAATTCCTTCCCAGTTCATTACCTCTCTATTTTTTAGGCTCCACAAGGTGTGTTGACTAAGCTTGATTAGTTACAAAGTAATTTTTTGTAAGGTGGTTGCTCAAAAAGGAGAAAAATGGCCAAAGTTAAATAGCAAGTGATGTGTAAACCAAAGGCCAAAGATGGGTTGGGTATTGCCAACTTATCATAGACAAACTTGGCGTTCATGGGGAAATGGTGTTGGAGATATGGAGCGGAGGGAAATGCGTTGGAGGCGGTTATTGGTGGAAATATATGGTGAGGATAAAGTCAAGTAAGTTCGGTCCTTTGCTAATATGGCAAAGATGTCTACCGTGTGGAGACAAATAATCAAACTTGTGAATAAAGAAGGGATTGATAATCTAATTGGAGTTGTAGATTGGTGATTGGTAGTGGTAAAGAGGTTTTCGTCTGGCTTGACAGATCACTTTTGGCGAACCCATTAAATGTAACATTCCCAAGACTATATGCTTTAGCCACAGATAAGGAAGGTTGGGCTTGTAAGTATTGGTCAATGGGTAGATAGCACATAACCTTTCAGAGGAGACTGTATGATTGGGATACTCCTTTGCATTAAGAGCTCCTCCAAATGCTTAAGGGTGTGACATTACAAAATGCTGTTGATGATAGGTTGATATGGACACATGATAATAAAGAGCATTTCTCAGTGAAACAATTTCCCAAAGCCTTTGATAATTTGCAAGAACAAGGTGAACAAGAGGTGTGGTTTAAAGACATTTGGAGGTTATCTATTCTGCCCAAAGTACAAGGTGTTTTATGGTTAGCTATTCCACAAGGAGTTTTCTTAGGTTGTGTGGGGTGCCCTTTGCAGATGATACTTGTATGTGTTGTTAGTGTGGCCTAGTGGGAGAAACTTGTGACACCTCTTATGCTAATGTGACTATAGTTGGCAGGTGTGGTGCTCAGTTTTAAGTTGGTGGGGTTTAGCGTGGGTGATGCCACATACAGTGGAGGGGATCATTCGGTCTTGGGATAGCCATAGAGTTGATGGGGGAACGAAATCTCGGTGGATGGTAGTGTGTGCCTCAACTTTTTGGTCATTATGGTTGGCACATAACGAAACTATATTCAATGGGAAAAAATTGGGATGGGGACGAACTTATCTTCCTCATAAAAATGAGTTCTATGTTCTGGATTATGGTCAGTCACGGTGGTAGGGTGATTAAGGAGAATGGGTGGTGGCAGTGAGTGGTGGGTGGTGGGCAGAGCCATGGAAGCTTAACCCGAAGGTAGTGCATAAAGAGCCTAGATTGGGTATCACTTGGGTTCCGTTGGATCCGTTAGAGTTTAAATTCAATGTCAATGGATAGGTTCATGGTAAACCCTCCCGACCTAGCAGGATGTGCATGGGTGCTTAAGACATTCTAATGATCATGTAAGAGGTGTTTTATGGTCCATTGAGAGTGCATGATTCCAAGTATGTTGAGGTAATGGCCATCTTTTATGCGGTTAAACTTTTTGCAGCTACACCGTGGATGGGAGTTGATAAGCTCATTGTTGAATCCGATTCGAAAGTAGTTATTTTATGGGGTGAGTGACACCAAACTTCGCCCATGGAGCCTATGATGAACTTTTAATGAGTTGGATAGCCTCTGTAGGGTGGTTGGAAATATTTCTTTCCACCACATATTTAGAGAGACCAACACATTGGCTGACTCTTTGACAAGGTTTCGTGTTGACCGTGGCGATATGTTTCATGCATGGTAGTAGAAAATGTATTGATATAGCTGTAATATTCATCTTGCCTTTACTATTCGGTTTGGAAGGTGTGCTTACGGGAGCTACTGCCAGTGCTGATTTCTGTTAAGCTTGGCCCTTTGATTGGTAGAGCAGATGATTTATTATGTTATGGATCAGGTGTCAACTGCTCAGTTGATGTTGGTATGCTGGAATTTTGTACTGAACGTCTTTTTAATCTTCTAAGGAGTGGGCTCTGTATAAGTCCATTTGGACTATGTACTGGGTTGTCCAGCAAATGTGACTTGCTTCCAAGTTCAATAAAAAGTCATTGTACGGACTGAGAACAAAAATCGTATTCGTGTACCTATATATTAATATATATACTTGAATAATGCTTAATCAACTGTTTTAAAATTGAAATACTCGTATTAACGACAGTTGCCTGTAAATTGGAAAATACACATTAATAAGTTAGTACTAGTGTTAAAGCAAGTTGTTGAGAGAACTTCATTCCAGTCGAAAGAGCACTGGTGGCGTGTCCTTCACTCAGGTGACCAGTGGGAACTCGTAAGGTTCTTGCAAATTCTCTTACTAAAAAGGCGGCTGAGAGTCAACAACCTCCTTATTTAATTCTCTTCTACTGTTGTTCTCTTATACTAGAAATTAATTTTTTACTTGCTCTTTTTATTATTGCAACAAATTACTCGAGCATTTTCGCCTTGCAAGAAAGTGAAAAATTAATTTCTAGTATGATTTTTACTTTAATTTTTTCTGATTTAGGGGAAGATTGCTTAAATTGAGCTTGATGGTCGGGTATATAGTTTCATGATCATCTTTAAAAAAGATGAGAAATTAACTCCCTTGTTTTTTTTTTCAAAATATAATCTGGGTTAAGCATGGCCAAAAGGGACGCTAATCTAGGTGAAGAGTTCTTTTTCCCCTTTTTATTGTTTATGCGTCTAGAAATGGAAATCTGAACAAGGAATCAGGAATATTAAACCCACAAAACAATAGGCCTAATTCCTAAGTACGCATCGAAGAAAAAGGCCGTTGAATGTGCGGCTCAGCTTCGGGGGAGACTTTGGGAATTAATCACGAGGCTGACCCGAAAAGAAAAAGTGAGCCACTGTTCCTTTTCAGTCTCTTCACGTTTTTCGTCGTTTGATTAATCAGCACTGCTTTGTCCTTGGTTTTCGTTGCCCTAAAGGTTGGCAAGAGAAGTTTGAGTTTGCCTATTTAAATGTCCTCAGTGTCATGTGCTTCACCCTTCAGCGTTGCGCGTTTCTTTCCTTGAGCACATCGATAATAATTGAAAATTTTGGAAGGAAATAACAAGCCATGGATACTGGTGCTGCCAGTGGGTCATCGTCATCAAAAATCAATCGAACTTTAGTTGAGAAGGAACGGAGAATGCGTTTGAGAAATCTCTATTCGCAGCTCTCTTCTCTCCTTCCTCCTCAACCAAGGAAGGTGCTTTCATCTTCTGCATCCGTTGTCTCCCTCATCTCTCTCTGATTGTATTACATCTGATTTAATTTTGATCTGATTGGATTAATATTCTTCTAGATGTCGACTCACGATGTGCTGGAGCAAGCCACCCTGTGCATAAACCAGCTGCGGAAACGAGTGGAAGAACTCAAGCAAATGAAGTTGCAACTAGAGGAGTGCAAAGGAGCAACTGAAACGACAAGCGGGCCAAGTATATACCCGGTTATAAATATATCAGATTTGGATTCTACTCTGGAAGTAAATTTAATTACAGGGTGGGATGGGAAGTTCAAATTAAGCGACATTATAAAAGTTCTCATGGAAGAAGGAGCAGAAGTTAAAACGGCTGTCGCAAACCATAATGCAGGAGATAGGACCATCTATTCAATTTGTTGCCGGGTATATTTTTCAAGCACTGTTATTTTTCCGATTCAATACGCCATAGAAATGATTAATGTCATGGAGGAGAAACACTACCCAATTCGACCAACTTATTCTTGTAGTGCAGGTGTTTTTTTAAAGATTGTTCCAAACTTTGAACAAGTTGGTCAGAATAAAACCATTCTCGACTTTTACCTTTCACTCTATACCTTCAAGTGGAAAATTATCTAGCTCCAAAGAAATAATGAATAACAACTTAGGCTTGATCTAGCAGTTATTACTTTCTCTAAAATAATTAAAGTCTAAGATGCAAATTTCCCCTTCCCTTACACCTCTTCATATCGACAACAAAAAGATAGAAATAATCATGACAAGAGTAACTTTGCCGAGAGCATTTCATTGAGCGGGTAAAGGTCACCACTTGCCAAATACATTTCATAAACTAAACTCTGTGCAATACAAGATATATATTTCAGATATTTAAGTCAGTCGTTCTATTGTTTCTAACTTCTCCCTTCTTGCCTATCGATCTTTTCTCAGGCTATTAATTCTAGAATTGGCATTGCCACATCAAGAGTGCAGGAGAGATTGCAGGATCTGATTTCTTGAAGGTACTGCAAATTAAAGATGTTTGCATGTATGTAGCTTGCGGAAGAGCATTTAGTTTATAAAAGTTTAAGGTCAAATTCTGGATTTAGTTTCTGTATCTTATCAAAAAGCTGAATTTAGTTCTTTTATTATATACATATAAATCGAGACTTTATATTTTTAAAATTTATTAATGCACTTCAATCGTTAATATTGTTAAATTTTCTCTACTAAAATTGTTGATGTGGCATTCATGTGACATTGATAAGGTTGATGTAAAGTTGATCACGTTAACATGTCATAGAGTAATGCTCGTATTGCATTGACTAGGCTGATACGGAATTCTCAAACTAACGCGGGTTGATCAAAACTAACGTGATGTTAATCAATATTAAAATGAAATTTTGGAGGTTTTTTAACAATGAAAATGTGATTGCTTTATTATGCTTAATATTGAAGTAATAAACAAAGGATTCTAGTTATACAATTGGTTTGATATGCTTGAAAGCTCAATATATTTATAAATTAAAAGTACTATATCAAGTGAAGTACTAAATCCCATAATTCGATATGATAAATTAAGGAGCATAAACTGTGAAACCTCAACTTGATAGTTGTCCAAGGATTTTGATGAACCATTTTATACATGAGCAGTTGGATGAATTTCCCAACCGAATGCTCTCAATTTTCTCCATATGTAGTGTGTTTGATTATTGAGGAATTAATATTGGAAAAGTGGAAGAGAAAGGAAACCAAAAGGATCTATTTTTGGAAGTTAAGGTAGGAAGGGTCGATCCTTGGAGGTTCAAGGCTTGCTTTTAGCTGTTGGAACTTCAGGGATCAACCCTTGTTGGAAGAAAGGTCGATCCCTACATCACAAAACAAGGACTAAGGCATTCGGGAACTTAGGCCTCAACCTTTAAGGTTTAAAAGGTCAATCCCTACAACCTCACAAGGAAAAAAAATAAAACCCAGGGATTGACCCTTGGGATTAAAAGGTTGATCCCTAAAGCCCAACAAGGAAAACAATAAAAAACCTAACTCGAGCCTCACTTGTTCATATCCTTCTTTTTTAGCCTTCTTTCATTTCCTCTCATCCTCACAACCCTTCCCCTCTAACCCCACTTCATTTTTGGCTAGGATAAGCTTCCAAGTGTGAATCTAAGGTAAGATTTTGCTTATTTAAGCTTTAAAATTCATGGGTTTAGGCAAACTTTCTCTCTTTACAAATTTCAACAACATACCCTCTTTTGCACTAAGGATTTTTAAGGGTTTTAACTTCTAAAGGAGTTACTACAGTAAGGATTCTCATAGTTGAGTAATAAATGCTTTAAGTTTGAAGTTTTAAGCTTATTAGAATTAAATAGAAGGATATTAGTTACTTGATATGTTTCAAATAACTAGGTTTAAAAGAAAACTAGGAAACTTATAGTGAAATTTATTATATTAGGCATCATTAGAGCTTGAGGATCGTAGATTGAACAACGTTTGGCAAATCGAGGCTTAGAACAATATGTTTCTTGTCAAGATGAGCTGATACACTTTTTTAAAGTATTTTAGTATGTAAAGCTAAACATGATTTATCGAGTTATTTGTCTTGCATGATTTAAATACTATATTTACAATGATAAATCAAATTGTTTAAGTTTAAAAGATTTCAAAGAAGTTTAAGAATCTATATACTTATATAAATATCTCTATTATGTTTTAGGTTTTATCAATGGAGGATAAGCCCTTATAAAATCTTTGTATTTTAAAATAGTGGTTTTTGCTTGTCCCTTGCTCATATTCACTAATAAAATTTTTGTACTCACACATTAATTTTTCATATTTTTCAAATTAGTGACTAGCTTACTACCTTTGTTGCAGAGACGAGTTCTTATTCTTTCTTGGTAAGTGATCTAGTAGATCATTTGAAGCCTAGAAAGCCGGGTCATATTCTGCTGATGAATAGGTCTTTACTTTTATGTTTATATATGATTGAACGTGTTTATGATGATGTAACCAAGAAATGACATTTTATTTTATAAAAATGTACAAATGAATGTTATGTGATGGCGCAAGAGACTATATAGACACCCAAAGGTGTATATGCATGTTTATATGATATGAAACATGAGACTTACTTTATATAGATATTGTTATGAGAATAAAGATATTTTTACACTTTATGTTGAAAAGTTCCATAATTGTGTGATGATGTGCATGTATGTATGAGATTATATCATGTGATTGTGTGTCAATTTTGAGATGAATACTATATGTAAGATCATTAAAAGATTAGCTTGGGTCTAGTGGGCCATACCCACCCAGGTCCTTATGCCAATCATATTTCCAAAATTAGAATGTGACATAACGCTTGCAACTGAATGATACAATTACAAGAATATCACACCACATCTCATGATCTCAATTTGATATTATATATAATTTTCAATTTTGAAATATTCTCAATTTTGATACATCAGACTCGTGTTTTCAATGTTTACAAAATACTATTTCAATCCCAACTTAATCCCATCTTGCAAATTATATTTGAAGTTTGCTAACAATAAGGCAATAAGGAAAGATTTTTCTTTAGGCGATATTCAACTCGAGTTTCTCACAAGTGAGATCCAGGTATGAAAGAGCGAATCTCAAGCATGACTCGGTAACAATCTTTGTTAACAACCTACCTCCAAGAGTTAAATGGCAGTGGTTGAAGTTAGTACGTCAAAATTTTCAGAAAATTGTTAATGTTTTCGTCCCCAAAAAGAAATCTGAGGGAGGTGTTTTGGTTTTGTTAGATATTGGTAGCTTGAGGATGCTTAGATGGCAATCTGGAAACTTAATGGTGCTCAGTTGCTTGATATAAAAGTAGGGGTTAACCTCACTTGGCACAATTCAAGAAACGCTTTGGAGGAAAAGAAGATGAAAACCAGGGGATAAAGGAGTGGGTGACAGATATTTGTAAATCACCAATGGTGGTTGACTAGAGCAAGGAAAAACAGAGCTATTTACAGGCTCTGTTAAAACCAAATCAGGTGAGTAGGGAGTCTATGGGTTTTGTAGATTATAAGGATGTGTATCAGTTGTAAAGAAGTTTGGTATGGTCTTAGGAAATTTGAATGGATCCCAATTGTTTCAAAAAATTTCTGAAAGACAAATTCGGGGATAAGGTGATGGTGAGGAAGATGTTTGGCACACATGCTTCTGATCTCTTTTGAGAGTGAGTTTGAAGCAGAAGCTTCTAGATATTTTTGAAAAAGTGGAACCATGGTTGATCAATTTGAGACAAAAGGAGAAGAGATGTTGCTTGCTGTTACGAGAAGCATAGGAAATTCTATTGGCTTTCTCTTACGGGTTGGCGATGACACATTGTGCATGAAGAATTTTGAAAGAGGAATTACTCAAATTGTTACTTCAGCCAATTCACCAATTGTTGAGCATTTGAAGTTCAAGGTGGGAGCCATGTTTTATCAGGTTGATGAGGCTGAATTTCCATCTTTCATCCTTTTAAAGTGTTCATGATGCTCTAAAATTCAAGAATGGATGTTAAGCTCTTCCTACTTCATCTGAAGAAAACCGTGGATTCAAGGGAGATATAATTTCCAATCATACGAAGGATTGAATGTTCCTTTAGGGTAGCTTGTAGAGGAGACACGGTGAACAATGATGAAGAACAAAGACTTTTTTATTCCCTTGCAATTGGAAGGCTTAGGACTAACAATGGGGACTCTCATTGGGATAGAATCAGGCAAAGTGAAGAAGACTTGGTCGAGAGGAAGATGCAATTGAGGGTTTGGCTGGGTGATGAGCTCTACTGGGATGTTTTATTGATGGCCTAGAGATGATCCAAGCCCGAAAGGTATAAGCTCGGCCCGAGAGAAAATGCTGTGGATTGCGAGATGGGCCACAGAGAAGAGAACCAACAAATTTCGAAATTAATAAAGTGGCTTGTGCACAAGAGGAAAGTCGTGGAGAAAGGAAGAATTTTGGGGAAATTTCATTAAATGAGGGTGAAAAATACGTGGCCACGGATGTGGTAAGAATGAGTCGGCTTGTATCATGGATGAGGAAGTGTCAAATCAGGGCGTTTTGGAAGGACTTGAAGAGGAAAATGAAGCCAACTTGGGAAGGCGCATTTGGGGTGGTAAGAAACCAAACATTCTGCACATCGATGCAAAAATGGTTTGACTCCGAGAGTGAGATAGTGGAAAGTGTTTGTGCAACAACCATAGTTTTTGAGTAAGAGAGTTGCTAAAGTGGGTGATTTTCAAAATTTAGTTAAGGGGAGAAGGAAAGGAAAGCTTCTGAAGAAAGGTAAGAAAGGAAGGAAATAGTTCAGAAAGCTAATGGGAGTAAACAAAATTTTGAGAGCTTGGTAGCCAATGAATCATTATCCAATGGCAATTTGTTTCAATAGAAACACAGTTATACGAAGAGAAGTAGAAGAAATTTTGTGTCTGGGTAATCAGTTGGGATTAATAGCTAGATGTGACGATGCCCAAATGAGGGACAAATTATTTCCATTGAAGGAGGCCAATGCACTTTATCTGGTTGTTCACAGGAAAAAAGGTTTGCTTTACTAAAACTGGGACAATAGAACTGTTTATTACTTCATAGATTTTGTAAGGCGATGTTCTTTTTCAAGCTTGTGGTATTGTTATACTTGGGGTGGAAGTACCACGATGTTACCTTTCAGGAAGGAAAAAGGATTTGGTAACAGATTATTGAATCAAAAGGTGAGAAATTTTTTTATTTCGAGACGTTGAATGGTGGTGTTTTTTTTTTTTTTTCTTGATGGCAAGGATGGGGGAAAGTGGTTGATGAAGGAGTGCTTAACAAGGGTGAGCTTCCGAACGCGTGGGGGAGCCTAATAGCGTTTAGGAGAGGTGGTGTGTTTAAGGTTCATTGGATATCCTTGATTTCATTCTTGGCAAAAGCCATGGCAATCAAAATGCATTACAAATGGTTGTCTCCTCTTTGTGGCTTGAGTTGATGATGTCTTTTTCTTTGTGTTGATTTTTGGCGGTGGTTTTCATGGGTAGTTTTGTCGTTTGGAGGCTAAGGTGACTTGGAGTTCTTTCTCAAGTGTTAAAATGTTAGCTCAAAAGAATAACATCAAGAGGAGAGTGATTCCAAGGTTTTTAAAACTTCTTGCAAATTAGAAGGGTGGAGTGTTTCTAAAGGAAGTGAGAATGTAAAATCTTCTTTAAAAACAATGAATTAAGGTGAAGTTTGATACTTTATAATGTAATATGATTATAGGTAATGTCATTGTAAATAATGTGATTGCAAGCAATGTAATTGCAAGAAAAATAGCATTATAGTGTTTGGTATATAAGCAAAATAATGATTAAAATGTAAGAAAGATAACATTACAGTATTTGGTTTACAAGTATTTTACTGGGAATGTAATTTTAATTTTCAAAATTATTCATATTTTTTAAAATGTAAGTTTAATATACTTATATTTTTTATTGTTAATTTTTATATAATATCATTTATTAAATATATTTTTAATGTCATATATTTTATTTTCATTTCTTATTATAATCTTTTATATTTTATTTTCATTTCTTTAATATAATTTTTATATTATATATTTTATTTTAATTTCTTTTATATATATTACATAAATTTTAATTTCTTGTATTTTATTTTATTTTATTTTATTTATATTTTTTATTTTATTTTAATATTTTTTATTTTTATTATAATATTACAAAATATTTTTAATAAAGTAATAAAGTTGAAAGGTAAAAATATTTCTAAAAATATTACAGAGTGCAATGTAATATGATTGCATTGGTTTTGGACTGCAAAACACAGAAGCTTGCTAATCAGTTAAGCAAAGGAGTTAATCAGTTAAAGCTCCAAACTTGAAGTACTTGGAAGCACCAAAATGTAAATTCAAAGTGAAGTTGACCATTAAGGGGAGCCGAATGAAATATTTCAAATTTGAAGATAGTTTAATCAGTTAACATTTATTTGAACCAAGTAAAGTTGAAGGAAGAGAAACCTCAATCAATTGAAGGAAGGATTAACCAATTAAAGGAAAGCTGTTGGTTGGAGAAGCTTGAAAGCAAAATCTCTTTAATCGATTACAAGTTTCCTTTAATCGGTTAACATAGTAGACAAAGTTGCCAGACAGTGCAAGTCAAATTAGGCTTAATTAGTTAAAACTTACCTTTAACTAGTTAACAAAAAACTATCTGCCCATTTGAATTTAAATACTAAAAGATAAAATAATGACTAGAAAGACATCAGATTTGTTTATAACGGCTTGAAACTATCTCTAACAGCTAGATTTGAGTTTCCAAGTATAAAAGGGTCCTCTAATGGTCAAAGAAGGAGTAAAAAAAGCTACTAAAGTCACATTTTGAGCAAAAAGCCAAAGACCTTTCTCTTACACTCTTGTTCTTCATTCTTATTCTCGTTAAAATATTTTGAGCTTGATTGTATACATCTTAAATCAACAAGGGTGATCACTTGTATTTCTTTTTCTTCTTAATTCTTGGTTAATCAGAGTGTGGGAAGCACTCTAATATATTCTAAGATTTATTGTGAGGGATTAAAGCTTGAATAGAAGGTCACCTTGTAAAAGCTTGGTGCAAGCTGCTAATCCCACTAGTTTAATAAGTTTGGGGAGATTAAAGTAGTGGATATAGGTTAAAGGAATAAAACCACTATAAATACTTGTATTTTATCCACTTCTCTCTATCTTTCCTTACTTGGTGTCTTTTAACCTTAACAAGTTTTAAACCTTCCATCTAATAGTTTATAAAGAATTCTTCAAGTTTAAAGAGCTGCCTTTAAAATTTTTAGTGCTATTCACCCCTCTGTATAACTCCATTGGAACCAATATGCTCTTTCTGAACATGGTCTCTAATAAAGTGATGCCTAATCTTTATGCGCTTAGTCCTAGAGTGATGGATATGATTCTTAGTGAGATTTATGGCACTAGTGTTATCACATTTGATGGGAATTCTCTTCATTTCTAAGCCATAGTTTTTTAGTTATAGCTTCATCCATAAGACTTGAGTACAACAACTTTCGACAGCAACATATTCAACCTTGGTAATGGATTGAGCTACACAATTTTGTTTCTTGGAAAACCATGAAATCAACATACTACATAGGGATTGACATGTGTCGGATGTGTTCTTCCTATCTATATTGCATTCACCAAAATTAACATCTAAATATAAGTGGAGATTAAAATTAGAACTCCATGGATACCATATTCTTAAAATGGGAGTGTATTTCAAGTATCTAGACTTCTCTTGACAACACTTATATGGGATTCTATAGGGGATGATTGAAACCTAGCATAAAATCCCACACTAAAAATTACATCTGGTTTACTTGCTGTTTGATAAAACAATGGACCAATCATAGACCTATAGAGCTTTTGATCAAAGGACTTACCTTGTTCAACTTTATCAAGCTTTAAAGTGCTCATTAAAGTATGGTAGGATCTTTTACTTTCCATGCCAAACTTCTTGTGCATATCTCTTGTATACTTGGCTTGATTTAAGAAGGTTTCAACTTTCTTTTGTTTTATTTGAAGTCCCAGTAAGTAATTTATCTCACATATAATTCTCATCTCAAATTCTCCTTGCATAGTCTTTGCAAATTCTTGACATGGAAATGCATTAGTAGCACCAAAAACAATGTCATCAACATAAACTTGTAAAATTAAAATGCCTTTGCCTTTTCTTCTAATGAAAAGAGTTTTATCAACCTTCGCTTTATTAAATGACTTTTGATTAAGATATTTGATAAGGTTCTATACCATGCTCTAAGAGCTTACTTTAAACCATACAATGCTTTTCTTAATCTAAATACATGGTTTGGAAATATAGGACTTCAAAACTGTGAGGTTGTTCTACATATACTTCTTCATTTATAAATCCATTTAAAAAAGCACTCAACATCCATTTGAAATAATTTGAAGTTCATGAAGCATGCAAAGGTTAAGAGCATCCTAATGGTTTATAGCCTAGCAATTGGAGTATAAGTTTCATCATAATCTACACCTTGTTCTTAGCTATATCCTTTCGCTACTAGCCTAGCTTTGTTTCTAGTTATTGTACCATGCTCATCCATCTTTTTTCTAAAGACCCATTTAGCAACTATAATGGGATCATCATTTGGCCTAAGAACTAATTCCCACATTTGACTTCTCTCAAATTAATTTAATTCTTCTTGCATAGTTAATATCCAATAGTAATCTCATAAAGCTTTATCTATGTTCTTAAATTCTATTTAAGAGATAAATGCAACATATTCTCTAGTATTTCTAACTTTAGATCTAGTTCTTACCCCTTGAGAAGGATCATTAATGATTTTGTCATGATCAACATACCTTTATTCTTTAAGATGGGTAAGTTTTCTTTCTTCTTCCACTTGTTGAATTTGTTGCTCATTGGTGACTTTTTCTTCTTTATTTGGCTCTTCTTCATCAATTTTCACTTTTACAAGCTTTTGTTGAAGAATACCTATGTCATCATCAAAATTTCCTTTCTTGAAGGAGGATTAGATTCATTAAATAAAACATGTATAGACTCCTCTACGTTGATGTTCTTTTGTTAAAAATTCTATATGCTTTAGATGTAAGAGAATATCCTAAAAATATACCTTTATTTCTCATAGCTTCAAATTTACCAAGGTTATCCTTTCCATTATTTAATACAAAGCATTTACATCCAAATGGGTGAAAATAGATTATGTTAGGCTTTTTACTTTTGTATAGATCCTAAGGTGTTTTCTTAAATATTGGCTTAATCATAACTTTATTAATTATATAGCAAGAAGTATTAATTACTTCAGCAAATAGATATCTTGGTAAATTATTTTCACAAAGCATTTTCCTAACCATCTCTTCTAGTGCTCTATTTTCGTTCTCTAACGCTCCATTTTATTAGAGGGTTGTCAAAGTTGAAAAATTATGTCCATATCCATTTTTATCACAAAGTTTTTCAAATCCTAGGATCTCAAATTCTTTACCATGATCACTCATAACATTTTTTATTGCATAACCTTTTTCATTTTAACTCTTTTACAAAAAGATGTGAAAATATTTAAGGATTCATCTTTGTGAGCTAGAAAATGAACCCAAGTAAACCTAGTGTAATCATCTACTTTCACAAAACCATAAGATTTTCCACCAAATCTTGTAGTTCTAGTTGGGCCAAAAAGATCTATGTGTAAGAGTTGTAAGGGTCTAGTGGTTGTGACATCTTTCTTAGACTTAAATGAACTTCTTAATGTTTTCTTTTAGCACATGCATCGCACAACTTATGATTGTCAAAATTAAATTAGGCAAACCAATCACAAGATCAAGATGAGATAGTTTTGAAATAATGTACATGCTACATGTCTTAGGTTTCTATGCCATAACCAATTAGTTTCATCCTTTTTAGCCATAAAGCATGTATTATAGGAAGATAAATCATCTAAATAAACAATATATATATATTTCCTAATCTTTGCCAAAGAAAATATTTTATTAGTCTTAATATCAATTACTTGTCAATGTAAAGCTTCAAATATAACTCTGAAACCTCTATCACACAATTGACTTACATTAACTGAATTTTGTTTATGAACTTTAATAGGCAACACATTTTCAACGTTGGATTGAGAATTGTTACTAATAGTCCTAATTCTTTCTATTTGCCTTTTTAATTTGTCTCCAAAAGTCACATCTCCTTCTTTTGCTTTCAAGTCAATAAATTGTTATTTGGTACCGATCATATGTCTTAAGCATCCACTATCAAGGTACCATGGTTTTTTTCCTTGTACTATTGACTTCAAGCATTCTTCTTCATCCTACAAAAAGAGAATTCAAATGTTTTATTTTGATACCCAAGCATTCTTAGGTCCATTTGCATTAGTGCTCTTGGTTCCTTTTGGAATCCATTCTAATCTTACAATCTTATCATATCTAGGTTTAGTTCCCTTTGGAACTATACACTCTTGATCACTTTGCCTTTTTGTGTCACCATTCTTATTGGACAAAAATAAATAACATGACCAATCTTATAACAACAAATACATATAGTAGATGCATCAAATTTTTCATTTTCCTTGACAAAGAAATTTTTAAGATGAGTCTCTTTTTATGTTCCATCATATCCTAGACCTTCCTTATCAAAGAATGCTATTTGAGTCTCTAACATGTTTTTTAGCTTTTGTTGACTTATATGAAACTTTGAAAATGAACCATGCAAGTTTTCATTATTTTTCTTCAAATCATCTCTTTCAATTTCTAAACCTTTGATTTTATTTTTTGAGCTCAATTTCTGTCTTAATCAAAAATTAATTTTCAACTTTAAGTTTGGAAATGATCTTTTTGTATTTCAAAGACCTATGTTTAAATTCTAAATGTAAGTCATCATATGCATCTTGAAGTTCATCAAATGTGTGTGAGCAATCATTTTAAAGTATATGAGCAAGATACAATGTTGGTAGAACATATCTTGGGGTCATTAATGCCATGAATCAAAGGTTCACAACCTTTCTTTCTTCCTCATCTTGTGACTTATTACTATTACTTCAAGTAGCTACCATAGCTTTCTTCTTGGGTTTCTTTAGATAGCTTTTGTTGTCATTTGGGCATTCATACTTGGTGTGATTAGGCTTTTTACATTCAAAGCATATGATGTGGTCTTTGCCATGATCACCTTTTGGTGCTTCTTTTCTTGAGTCTCATTTTGGTGCATCTCTCGTAAACTACCTTCTTCTACTACTTCTTTGTTTGTTTCTCAAGAATCTATTGAACTTCCTATTTAATAAGGCTACTTCTTCATTATCCATATTTTTTACACTATTTTCCTTATTGAGTGGCTTTAAAAGCAATGCTTCTCTTTTTGCCATCTTATTTTGTTGCTTTATCTCTCTCATTTTCATGCTTAAGGGTCATTTCATAAGTAAGCAATGATCTTACAAGCTCATCTAACTTAAAGTAATTCAAATTTCTAGCCTCTTCAATTGTTGTTACTTTAAGCCTCCAAGACTTGGTAAACTATAGAAGAGCTTTTTCACTAATTGAGCATTTAGGAAGTGTTTCCCTATTTCTTTTAATCTTACAACAATGTTGGTAAACTTGTTATACATTTGGGTTGTGGTTTCTCCATCCTTCATTCTAACTTACTCCTAGTCAAGGGTGAGTAATCCTATTTTTGACTCCTTAACTTGTTTGGTACCTTTATGTAGAGTCTCTAGGGTGTCCCTCACTTCCTTAATTTTTTTCACACATGAAAACTCTATTAAACTCTTTTAGTCCTAAGGAAAAATTGAGAGTATTTATGGCTTTGGCATTGAGTTAAACAGGTTTCTCATCTTTCTCATCCCATTCGCTCTTAGCCTTAACAACTACCCTACCTTCTATGGTATAGGTGGGAATATTGGAACATTCTAAAATAATGTTCTGTACATCTATATCATGGGCTAGCATGAACATTTCCATCCTTTTCCAATAGGGATAATTTTCACCAAAAAATCAAAAGGACCTTACCATAGATTGTCCCTCACTTAATGGATTGGTTGTGGGTTGCAAAGCCATGGTTTTCAAGCTTCAATGTATCTATTCAAAGGTGTTTAAACTTGTAAATTTGAGACCCAAGCTCTAATACCAATTGTTAGAATGTTAGCTCAAAAGAATAACTTCAAGAAGGAGGTGAATTGAAGGTTTTTAAAATTCTTGCAAACTTGAAAAGTGGAATGTTTTTAAAGTAAGTGAGACTGTAAAAGTTTCTTTTAAAAGCAATGAACAAAAGCTATAAAATTCTTTTTCAAGTATTTCAAAAACAATTTGGAAAACTAATAACAATAAAGGCAATTTTAAAGAGCGGAGAAAGAACAAAAGGATTTTATATAGTTTTGGCCTCTTTGGCTACATTTTTTCCCTTATATTACTAAGGAGTATAGAATCCACTATCTCAAAATGCTTTCTATGACAAAGCATAATCCTGACAATCAGTGTAGACACTCTTTATTTGCATATTATCTTTATTTTATTTTTATTTTTATTTTTATTTTCTCTTTATTAGGTTGTTATTAGGTGTAATTTTCTTTTGAGCTTCTTTTAGGTTAAAGCCCAACAAAGCCTGAACTATTTTTAAATGGGCTTTTGGATCCATCAAGCTTAAAGGTCCCCAATTCCATTGAAAATTCCAACAAAATAAATAAAATGAATAATAACAACATAAATATATATATGTATACATGTAAATATATACATACATAAACTTTCGTAAAAGAAAACACTACATACATACATGTATATCGTATACATGTACATGTATACATGTATATAAAAGAATAATATTTTATTTTATATATAAAATTAATTTGTACATTTATATTAATGTATCATTTATACATATTATATTAACCATATACGTTATACATAATATTCTATATATGTATAAATGATTTATTAATAATATTAAATTATAAATAAAATCATTATTAAAGTTTATATAATATTATGCATAATGTATAAACTTAATATAATAAATTTTATTAGAAATATATCATTATTAATGTTTATTATTAATAACTAATTGTGTATTAATTATTGTAATATTAATCAATACATGTGTAAAATTTTATTGTCTTTGGGGATTGAACCCAAGTGTAAATAGCAAACACTTCAAGTCTTTGTCGTTTATGCCAACAATTCATCTTGCAAAAAATGATAAAATATTTTATATAAAACTATTTCAGTTTAAACCCTAAAACTAATCTCAAGTGCTTTTTTCTAAAACACTTTAGATCTTGCCTCCACCCTTTACCTCCAACTTTACGTTAGGGTTGCTAAATCTATTTGACCTAGTGGAACTTCAGCTTAAAATCTTGGTTTTGTAGACCTTTTGTGTGTATCCTTGAAATAGTATTCTCAAAGCACTTCAAATCTTGCCTCCACCTTCTACCTCCTCGTCTATCGAAAGGTTGTTAAATCTGTCTAACGTAATGGAACTCCAGCTCAAAATTTTCATTTAGTTGAACTCCTATGGGTATCTTTGAAAAATTATGTTAGAAAGTTTTCATTTCAAAATTATGTTTAGTTTCAAAACATTTTTCCATTTTGTAGTCTTTCAACATTTAGTTTATTTGAAGGTTGTTTTCCTCCAGTGTTGGAAGCTCAACACTGGTTCAAATTCCACTCTAACTCTCTCCGTCTAGCTCAACTCAGATCAACGAGCCATGTCAACCCAACAATCTCAACCGTTCTTCTCCATTTCTAGTGAGTTTTCTTGTTTTTTATTTTTTTTTGTTTTAATTTGGCAAAAGTTTGTTAAAAAATGAAAGAAAAATAGAATGAGGGATTGTTTAGTTTTTCCTTCAATGAACCCAAAGGAAGGAAAAAAGCCTTTGTTTTTGGTGTGTGTTTATCCTGATTGTGATCTGATTGTGAGAATAATTTTCTTTACTACCTGATAATCCTTAAAAGAACTAAACCCTAAAAGAATATAAATTTAAACATCACTAGGTGGATAATATTCTATTTGGCCTAAATACCAAAAGAATGTTAATTCTTTTTTCTTGTTTTTTGTTTTTTATTTTCCATGTTTCTTATAAATGTTTTCTAGTTTCCTATTAAGCTATGTTACTTTAATGTTGTTATTTCAATGTTGTCTTATTTATGTTTGCTAGTTTCTTCCAACCGTACAACATTTAGGTGATAAAACTTCAGCTAAGACCACTAGGCTCTTAATATTATACAATTTTTTTCTTTTTCTACCAAGTTTAAAGGGAATATTAGTAATGGACAATAGATAGGCAATCTCCTCTTTATATAGTGGGTCACTTGGTTCATTACAATTAGACAAGAAGAATAGGCAATGTTGTCAAGAAATTGTTAGTGTAGTAAGCTCAATGTAATAAATACCAAAAAGGGTGAATTGGTATTTTAAAAATTTCCTTTACAAGCTCAATCCAAAATGACCTCTTTTTGGAAAACAACTTTTCTTCTTGTGGCGAAAGCAAGGCAAGTAATTTTTCTATCAATAATAAATCACAAAGCATTAAAGTAAATCAAGATAAAAGGATTTTTGTAGCGGTTTGACTTCCTCAAATGCCCACATCCACTATCTTGGCTCACCGTGGAATTTCAAATCCACTAAAAGGATTCTTACTTTTTAATGGGATTAAACAATAACCCTTACATTTGCTTTTTAATGGGATCAAGCGATAACCCTTACATTTACTTTGTCATGGGATCAAACGATGAACCTTTACACTAACTTTTTAACAATATCAAGTGATAACCTTTACACTAACTTTTCAAGGTTAAGTTATAATCTTTACAAATATGGGTACAAAAGAGTAATAGGAAACATTTATGATAACTCTATTATATAGAGTTATTTGGCTATATTTTGACTATTAAAAATAACTAAGTCCTTGTGTTTTCAAGTTGATTTTAGAAAGTTATTATGTTTTTCATTATTAAGTTTAATGCATGTTAGACTACTTTAATTCGATTAATTTTAGTTTCATGTTAAAAGTCCAAAATTGGGCCATCATTGATTTAGTTTTTGTTTTGAAAGTTCTTAAGTGCATAAAGCTTATGAAAGTGAACTACAAAAGGATGGCCAGGTACAGATTTTTACTAGACAAGATGAACGGTAGTGTAAGCATAACTCTCATTCTAGAAATCTAATTGAAATGATTCTTAGACCATTGGAAAGATAAAAGGCAGAGCTACAACTTTCATGTTTATCACTTTGCCAAGTTCAACCTTAAAGTAGGAAAAAATCACATTACAAAACAAATTCTAGAAAGCTCGGTGGCTAGGAGATAACCACCCAACACCGCAGCGCCAGTGCAATTATTTTTTCTCATAGTATTTCAAGTTTTAATTTTTAAGTTTAAGGCCTCCCCATGACAAGCTTGGACGGTTCCTCCATCTGGGATTATAGGTGTTGGAAAAGCAGTTATGTTTCCATCTGTTCCCCATAAACTAAACAGTTTCTATGTTGTGTTGGCTCTATAAGTTTTTGATGATAATAAAACATTCCCACTCATTAATGTCTAACTTTACTACTTGAGTGTGCAGGATGAAAATGTATGTCAATAACAAATTAATCACTAAAAAGAAAATATCAAAACTCATTAGAATAACGAGTTACAAACAAGCCACAAATTAGAAGCCTCTTAGTCGGATAATCAACGGAGTTAGTCAGTTAAAATTCAAAAGTGAAGTTGGCTAATTCAGAGACAGTAAGCTCTTAATCGGTTAAAGCCTTACTTAACCGATTAAGAAAATAAAGCATATTATGAGACAGAGAAGAGTTAGTTGACTAAAAAGCATGGTTAGTCAACTAAGAGCTTACTACCAGAGACTTTAATTACAAGACAGAGAGAACTTAATCAATTAAGAAGCATGGTTAGTTAACTAAGAGCTCATTGTCAAAGAATTCAATTTCAAGATAAAGAAAACTTAATCGACTAAGAAGTAAGGTTAGTCAACTAAGAGCACTCTATTTGAAAATTTGAATTTGAATGAATGAAGATAGACTAACGGCTAGAATTGACTCTAAACTGTTTCTAACAGTCTGAAGCTATCAAAATCCATCAGAGTTGGTTTTTCAAGTATAAAAGACACCCTTAACAGCTAAGAAGAAGATGAGATGCTTCAAAAATCAAAAAGAGCTCAACAATTGACAAAAACTTTTTCATCCTCCTTGCACTTCACTCAAATCTTTGTAATAGAATTTAGCACTTCAGCTTGTATCATTCAAATTAAGTTAGTGATCATAAGTACTTATTTATGTTTATATTTCTTGATTACTTAGAGTGTGCGAGTCACCCTAAGGAGATTAATCAAGCTTGGGTTAGCTTGATTCTTGTAATAGGTTCTAACTCAGCCTAGGAAAAGTTAGATTTAGGTTTTGGTTGATCTCAAGAAAAACCATTGTTAAAAGTTATGGTTGATCCTGTGAAAAGCCATTGTAAAATCTTGGTGAAAGCTTGGGAATTCCATTGATTATAATGATTTGGTTTGAAAATCCTTGATTAGAAGGTCAAGGTAGTCGATGTAGGTCAAAGAGACCGAACTACTATAAATCTTTGTGCATTGTCTGACCTTTTTTATTTTTCATTTCATTCATCTTTAAATCATTCATTCATCTAGTATTTAACTTCTCATTATTGACCTTTTACTAGCTTCTAATTAGATGTTAAGTTTAGTGACATTCAAAATGTGCTATTCACCCCCCTTCTATCACACATATTTGGGAACAACATGTTGCTACCTGGACACCAATCACTAGCATGTCCATCCCCACAATATTCACACACTACAAAACTTTGAACAGGATCAGCTCCAAAAGAATCAAACATTTTAGTTTAAGCAACTACTTATGTAGTTTATGCCGTGATGATATCCACGTCCAGAACTCCAATTACTCTCTTATGCATAGATCGCTCTAATTTCCATTGTAGTTGTTTCACACCATCTCTTCCAATAAGTCGTATACATCATTAATGGACTTCACCATGAAAGCTGCTCTAGCAACAACAATGGTGGTTCATACTTGACCACTCAATCCATTATAAAACATTTGTACTTAAAGTCATTTTAGAAGGCCATGATGAGGACAGGGCCTAAACAGGTCCATGTATTTCTCCCAATCTTTGTACAGTGACTCACCACCAAACTGTGAAAACGAAGTAACATAGTTCCTCATTTTCGCCATCTTTGTTAGAGGGAAGAATTTGGCAAGGAATTTTTGGGCAAAGTCATTCCATTTCATAATTGAGCCAGTGGGCAACAGTTCAACCACACCTTCACCTTGTCCCGTAATGAAAAAGGGAGCAACCTTAAGTGGATTGCATCATCTTTGACTCTGTTGTGCTTAAATTTATTACATATTTCAAAGAAGTTTGAAATATCTGAGTTTATATCATTATTTGAAAGACCTCCAAATTGAACTAATGTATGAATCATAGTGATGATGGCTGGCTGGATCTTGAAATTATGTGCTTGAATGGTTGGCCTTCTAATGTGTGATGGAATACCTCGTACCCATGGAATAACATTGTTTCTCAACAAGTGATTTTTTTTCCATTACTCCCTCTTGGACTTGCCACTCTCCTTGTTGTTTAGCCATTGTTTAGCCATTTATAAGTCTTCGAAACGTTCACTCAATTTTTGGGTCACAAGAGATAATTTCCAAGTTTCTTGTTCTTCTCATACAATGCCCAAGACACACTTGAAAAACATAGAAAGAAACAAACTTGAACTAAAACAATTTTTTTAATTTAATATCAACGAAACAAATAGGAAATGCAAATCCTTAGCAATAATGCCAAAAACTTGTTGTCAATTTTGTGCACGCAACTATACTCATCGCTCAAGTAAAATAGAGATAAGTCAAGTATCATTTGCCACAAAAAAATTGCTCCTAAACTTTTACTAAGTATTAAATTTTTAACAAAAATTTTCTTATCCAAGCACTTCATTTTTAATATTTATTTAATGTAAAATTTACTATTAAAACTACACTAAGGATATGAATTTGATTTTACTAAAGAAA
>NW_018397266.1:5489259-5500139 GCF_002168275.2 Theobroma umbraticum
AAAAACCTAGGATCATGGTGTCTCTCAATATTTTATTTGAATTTACTCTTTTCCTTTAAACTTAGATTAATGGGGTAAATGGCTAACCTAGAATCTGATTTTATGTACAAGTCTTTGTTGAGATTCTTGCACACATACTCTTCAAAATTAATTCCATACGTCTATGAAAATTAGTTAAGAAAGCTCATTAAATTTATGTTCTAATAATGGCCGCCTTTGGTATTTAGGTATACGTCTACCTAAATACGAATTTATCACCTAACCTCTAATTGAATCGAACATAAGCTATTCAAATCAATGGCCTATTCTAAACTCCCTGCGTCAAGTTGCATTTAGAGACCCCAATCATTTTAACTGGTGATCAAGCAGTGAAAAGCATTAAACATGGATTTGAATAAACCATACAATACCTATTAATACTAAGCAAAGAAAAATCATATATTCAAACTACATATTAAAATAAACAAAAAAGAATTTGGTTCATTATCATTTCTACAAAAAAACATCACAATTTTGTGAGAACAAATCATTTCTATAGCAAAAGGATAAGAAAGAAATGAAAAACAAGAATGAAATGCAAGGCTATAGTTGATTCTTGATTTTCAATCATCTTTGTTTTCTTCTTATTTCCTCCTTTGTAGAACTTTTTTCTTTCTCTCTAAATAGCCGTTTGTTTCCCTCTGAGACATCTTCTTTTTAGCTACTAAAAGTCACATATTTATAGCCACCAAAAAGCCCTAAAAATAAAATCACAAATCATTGTGTTCTGATGAAACAAGTTAGAGCACCATAGCCTTTCCTCTTTGAGAGTTGCGGCGCTTTACACTTTATTTTTTTTCACTAACTTCCATCTAGCATCGTGATGCTCCTTCTTAGCCACCATGATGCTGAAGGCTTAGGAATTTGTATGGGAGCAATGATGCTCCTTTGGGGCTGCAGCCTCGAGTCCTTTGTGGCTGAGGGCGTTGTTTCCTTATGCCACCTTGGTGTAGAAACTGCTACAATAACCCATCTTGCAATGTAATTTTCTCATAACTTAATGTTGATCTAGGTAAAATGGTAAACATGAATGTTGTAGTTATACCTCTTAGCTTTTCAATGGTCTAAGGATCATGTTGATTGAATCTCTGTAGCTCAAGTTATACCCAAATTACCACATCATGTTCAATAAAAATCTACACTTAGTCTCTATTGCATAGTTCATCACCATTTAACTTTATGCATTTGAAAACCTACAAGGACAAGGTATAAATAAGTATTGGCTTCAAATAAGATTTTCAACATGCAAATGAACTAAAATTACTTGAATTGAAATAAGTTAACATGCTTGAAACTAATTAACTAAAAACATAAAAAACTATCTAAAATTGACTTAAAATAAAAGGACTTAGCTATTTTAACATCCAAAATATGGCTAAAGAACTCTATATAATAGAGTTATCAATATGTATACTTGCATGTACTCAACTGACAACAAATCACATAACTACCCTATTAAATTCATTCTCACTCAAACCACCCAAAATAGTTGTTACAATTCTATGATTCAACTGTATCAACGTTTTATCCTTATCATCCTATTCTACTCTAGTTTTAACATGTTTTACACCATCAATAGTTTTGGTAAGAATATAAGGCCCATCAATAATAATATCCTAAAGATCTAGATCAATACATTGTATAAGGTTTTCAAACCTCATTCTCCAGAATAGGTAGTTCTCTTTTCGAACAAAAGAGGTCGCATCATAGATTGTCCTTCTCCAAATAAGCTCAAGGATGCCATTGTTGTTACTTTTGGCTTTTATGTTTAGGATATTTCAAAGATGGTTACACCTGCAAAACTTGAGAACCTACTCTAATACCAATTATTAGAAAGAGAAGCTTAAAGTAAAACTACCAAGAAGCGAGGTGAATTGGTTGTAAAATAAAAATTGACCTTTTTCTGAAAAGATTTGAAGAAGAAACAGAAAATAGAACAGCAAACAAAGCATGAAACAAATAACTAAAGAGTAAAAAATAAAAAATACTTAATGAGATTTTAATGAAGGTTCGGCCTTTCAATGCCTACATCATCTCCCTTGATAGCACAAGGAGTTTGAATCCACTATCACCTTGCCTTTTCGATAGGATCAAGTGTAACTTTTACAACTGATAACTCTATGATATACAGTTATTTGGGCTTAATTTTGATACTAATTTAGCTTAGTTCTTGTAGTAATGCATAAAAAAAAGTAAGTTTTATTTAATTATTTTAAATTAGATAATTTATGTGAGTCAACCTAATCTTAATTTTATACTTGATTTGGTATTAATGTGGTTAAGATAGGTTGTTATTGCTTTATTTGTGCTTTTGTAGGTGTTGATGAAAGAAGAATTTTAGTGAAAGAAAGATAGCAATTTCATGATGCAGATTTTCACTACACATGTTTTGGTTATAACTCTCTCTATGGAGCTCCAGATGAATGATTTTTAGATCATTGGAAAGATAAGCGAAAAATGTACAACTTTCATGTTTATTACTTTGCCTAGTTTGGCCTAAAAAGTGGTCAAACATCTTGTTGAAATTGATATACTGTAGCAGTCCTAGAACAATTATGCTTTTCTTCTATTTAAATAGTCCAGGTCACGGCTTTAGAGGTGGTAGGTCGTGGCCCACATAGTTTGATAAGCAAATCTTAACTTCAAAACCTATAAAAACAACCTTTTGGAAAACTTTTAAGAAGAAAAGAGAGAACGAAACACCAAATTGACAGTTGAGAGTCAAGCTACAAAGTCACTGAGGTTGAGAAGAATTTGAAGGATTCAAAGAGATTTGGAGATCAAGAATACAAGTATTGGGTTTTTCTATCTTTTTTATTCTCTTATTCTCTTGTTTTGTTTTTAATGTTTAAATTTTATTTGATTATGATGTGTGACTTGATGGAGAACTAAATTGTTTATCTAAGATTATGATTGAACTCAATATGTAGTCTGATTTATTTATCTCTTTTTTATATACATTTGATAGATTTAAGTTATTTATTTTATTATGTTTTTAATAATTCTAATTGCCTGATCACCAATTAGATTGAATTGGAAACCTAAGTTAAAACTTGACAAAAGAAATTTAGGTTGACCTTGAATAGAATAGCATATGATAGAATGCACTTAGTTGATGAGGTAGTTTGATTTGTATATAGGATAGATATACACCTATAAGCTATACGTAGCCAAAATTAGAGCACGAACTTAATGAATCTTTCTTCAATTTAATTTACATAGACATATAGTAAATTAATTAGAAGAGATATTTTTATGAGAAACTTGACAGAGGTTTGTAAATAATGCAGGACTTTGGGTTAGCAACTTAATCCATTAAACTAAGTTAAGAGAGAGAGAGAGACAATAATCAAATGAACTATTGAAGGACACCATAATCTTAAGTCTAGTAGTTAAGTGAGTTTTATAAAACAAATTTACTATTTAATTTTAGTTTCAGTATATTAGTTGTAACTTTTCTTTTTAATAATTTGAAATTTAATTATTTGGATAAAATTAAGGTGTTATAATTTTAGTAGTTAATAATAAGAATTAATTCAATTCTCTGTAGGATCGACACTCTACTCATTACTATATTATCTTAGCAATACATATACTTGCGTGGATAAAAAATTGAATAACAACAACATGCCTTTTAATAGGATCAAGCATAACATTCACAACATATCTTTTGCCAAGATCAGGCATATCTTTTACCAAGAATACCTTTTTTAAGTTCAAGCACAACCTTTACACAAGATATAACCTTTTAAAAGATCATGCAAAACTCTTCAACCTTTTGCTTGAATGTATAACCAATACAATAGTAGATTCACAAGAACCTTTAGCTTAAATCCTCTCGCAAGGTTGATAAACAAGTTTAAGATCAAAACATTGAGAGCTTTCTCAAAAGATATGAAGGATGAAAGAAGGTTTAAGCTTAGAAAGTGTCAGTTGAAGGTTAAAAATGTAATCTTTAGACTCTGCTCTTACTCCAAGATAGGATTTTTCTACTCATAGCTCTTTCTCTTTTTTTTTTTCACCTTTCTTCTCTTCAAAGATGATTCAAATTTATTTAAAATCCTTCCAAGTTCTTTCCTTTAATGTCCTCAATACAGGTCTATATAGCCTCTATGATTTCTTAATAGTTTGAGTGAAATTAGAATCTATTCTCATGTGTTATAGCCAGCTTACACAATTCTATTGCATATAGAGAATCGATTCTTTACGAGTGAGTTATATGCTCTTCAAAAAGTTTGGAGCTTTCTATCTTTGTAGAATCAATTCTTTTATTCTGATATGTCGGTTTTTCTACAACTGGATTCAAAGGTGACACTTTTGCAATTTTTGGAGAATCGATTTTTTTTTTTTTGCTTCAAGGTATTAGTTATTCACTATGTTTGACACCAAAATTTGAATTTGAGCTTGACTTTTTATGCTCCATTCTTATCCATTTGTACTATCTCTTTCTTGGTCACTAAGTTTCTATATTTTACTTTTGGCGCTATAAGAACTTATATCTTATCCATGTATAATTGATTTTTTCTTCTTTGCATTTTTGACTCCTACATTTTGTCCTTCTAGAATTGATTCTTTGGCTCCATGGTGTTGGATCTTTACAAATCTTGAAACTTCTTTCTCCAATAATCGACTTCTTTTTTTAGAATCGATTCTTCACTGTTGATCTCTACTTTAGAACTAATTTCTCTTTCTTTAGAATTGATTCTTCCTATGATAAAAAAATTAATTTTTCTTTCTTCTCATTGAAGAATCAAGTCTTTTCTTTTGAGAATTTGATTCTTAGGCTGGCATTTTGAATTTTACGAACCAAAAACCTTTTTGAAAAAACTAAGAGATTTCTTTAAGTTCAAAACTATGATCATTCATATTCAAAGCATGTTCAATGAATCTTAGCATTTCAATATATCTTTTTCTTAAGTTCAGCTTCAACACATCTTTGAAGATTTTCTTCATATTCAAAAGTATTTTTCATTCATTTTTAAAGCTCATTAAGTTTAATCAATTTTGTCATTTCAAAACAAGAATAAAGCTAACACTAAGTTTTTCCCAAATTTCCTTGGTCATGTTACAGTTAGAAATTTTTTTGAATTTTATAGGGATTAAGGCACAATAAAGAATGTTGATAGCTTTGAAGTTGACTTGGACTTTTCTCATTTCAGCTTCAATCCACTTTTTTCTAGATTTAGGTATTTTTCACTTGTGATCAAGTTTATGTTGGTAGGGATCCAAGGAACATTTGTGATTACATCCCACATTTCATAGTCAACAGCTTTAATATAAATGGATATCTTAGTGCTCCAACATAGGTAATTTGATCCATCAAGTCGAGGAGGCTTATTTATGGATTGCCTTTCAGCCACATTAGAATTTTGTTTAGCCATTGGATCTTCTCCTAAAGATGTTAAGCCTTAAACTCAAAAGTTTGACTCTAATACCATTTGTTGGTCCCAAAAAGAATGCTAAAAGGGAAGCAAATAGCAATTTCAAAAATTTTGAAGGTAACTCTTAGAAGTTAAAACCATTTGGAAGATTTGAGATGGATGATTTAAGATCTTGTTGAGGTTAGTGAACACTAAGCACAGAGAGGTTAAGAGAAATGGAAAAAACATAATATTTATAGTGATTCAGTCCACCTGATCTACATCCACTCCGTTAATCTTCCTAATCAAAGATTTTTAACCAAATTTCACTCAAACTAGTGGAATCAGCAACTTCCACCAAGTTTTTACAAGGTGAGCTTATAACTCAAGCTTTAAACCTTTACAACAACCCTTAAGTGCCTCATACACTCTAATCAAACAAGAAAATAAGAGAAAAATAATGTATAAATAAACAACTAGCTGATCTAAGAGGTATAAATTCAAGCTTAAACACTTTTACAAGGATAAGAATGGAATACTAATGTAAAAGAAAAGGTTTTTTGCTCTTCAAGCTCTCACAAACTTTTAGTATATTCTCTTATGCATTTATGACTGTTGGAGACCCTTCAAATACTTAAAAGACACATTTTGGCCATTAAAGATAGTTTTTACTAGTTGCTATTTTGTCTTCTAGTTGTTAAATTCAAATCTACTGGTAATGCTTCATTAACCAGTTAAAGACAAGTTTTAACCGATTAAGCTTTTTCTGTCTTGCAGTCTACTTCTCTGCATTAACTAGTTAACAGCAACTTTAGCTTATTAGAAACTTTCTATTTTCAAGCAGCATTCTTCACCAACTTTCTTTCAATTGATTAATGCTCTTTTTAACTGTTTGAGGCTTCTCTCTCTTCAACTTTAACCGATTAAAATAGGCAAAACAAGGTAAGAATTCTTCAACTTTGAATTTCTTAGTTTGGCACCTTTGGATAATCGTCCACATTTTGAATTGGATTTAATGCTTCTTGATACTTCAAGCTTGATCTTTAACCCATTAACTCATTTGGTTAATTGATTAAAAAGCTTATAGTTTGCACCTAGTATATTCTTCATCAATTATGCCTTATGCTAACTAATTAAGGCTTTTCTTCCTTCCTTTGATGTAGCGCCTTGAATAGCCTTCACTAATTAAGGCTATATGTTAACCAATTAACATTATTATGATTTTACTTAACCTTTTGTTCTTTGCTCGTTTTAACTAATTAACCATTTTTTGTAACATAACAAGCTTCTTGACTTGCTTTCAATCAACAATTTCATTAAAGGAATTAACTTTGTCCTGCACACTTAAATAATATAATTATACCTTAATAAAAGAAGAATATTTTGTTATCATCAAAACATATGAAGTCAACAAGTTTATCATTGACATTTTCATTGGTCCAAGTTTCTTTCAATCAAATTGGTATCATAAGTACTTGAGACTTTCAACAACAAACTATGGTGAGAAATCAACATTTATATATATATATATATATATATATATATATATATATAAAAAGCATGTATTGAAGTCTCTTAAAACTCCAAGATGAATATATTGGATAATAATCCTAAAACAAAACAACTATATTGAGAAAAAAATCCTAGAACAATTGTCAAATATATAGTTGAACTTGAACTTAGATTATTGGCCAAATAATTGTTAACTAAAAGATCCCCTTCTTGGACAACCTCATCAAATATGCATAAAAAAGATAATACTCAATAAAGTTGATGATTTATTTGTGTATATAACTAGACCTTTGGAAAATTATTATTCAATTTTGTAATTAATTTTATCGGATACATAATAAATAGCTAGTTAACCAACTCATTCCGAGTACATAAATATAAAGGGGTTATAACAAACCACGATGAGGAAAATCAAATGATTAGTAACAAATTACTGCAAAAGAACTTTCGAAATTCCAACACATTGAAAATGAGAATTGTTTTCGTAGTTGGAAATACTACAACACCTAGCTTACACACACATCTTTAATTTGCAGTAGAGTTTAATATTATTAGCAGAAAATACTGCAACAGCAACACGTAGTAGGAAGGTCCAAGCTCTTTCAAGAAATTTGCAATCTCTTCAATCTGTCACGCACTCGGGAATTCTGAATGCCAATTCTTGAATATGCAGCCTGCAATACACCAACAGCACAAATATCAGCTCCAAAGGCCCGCATATTGCATGCTATATAGTATGTGATGAAGCATTCGATGAATACAATAACAAAATAAAGTATTCATGATCGGACTTAAAAGACAAAAGTTGATGCAATAATTCCAAGTCTCCAATTTGGATTAAAGCTTTAATTCTTTGGCAGTTAAGTAAGTTCAGAATCCTCCTTTTGGTTGACCTCCGACTGTTTGTGTTACTTGGTTTGTTAGGCTCTCTTGGTTGCTGTCAAAGGCTCAGGCTGCTGTAGAATGGTTTGTTCCCTTTTTTAGGTTTCCTTCTCTTCAAGGTGAGGTTTTCTTATCATGCGTTTAGGCTTGCTAGGTGGGGCTGAACGTGTCTCGATCGGTTTTACGCTGATTATCTAGTTTTTTTATTCTTGATTTCTAGGGTTTTTAATTAGGTCTTGAATTTTCTTACTGGTCTCCGTTTCGAGTTCATCTGCACTTGCGTAGGTTAAACAGTCAAGTTGAGAATTGAAGTCAAAGTATAAGTTAGGCATAGAAAAAGGAAGATGAAGAAAAAAGAAAGAAACTGTAAACTAAACTCTGATCTGGTTTGAGAATCCAAATCCCTCAAGAACGATATACCTGGGAATGAAGTGAAAGGACGACCTTATTCCCTACAATATGATACGTTGCACTTAGAACTTCCGCTCCTTCTTCCTCAAGGATACTGATAATGTCACATAACGCAAACTTCATATCCGTCCCAGCGACTAAATTTACTTGGATAGTAGAATCGAAATCCGTTATTTTTATAACTGGGGATATTCTTGTCGCAGTCGACTGTCCCTCTTCTAGCTGCGCTTTCTTTTGCTTCAGTTCCTCCGTTCGTTTTTGCAGTTGGTTCACATAAATGGTGGCACGTTCCAGGAGCGCATGGATTGACATCTACAAGAATATTCAATGGCCTTATTTCACCTTGAAGAGTAACAGCGAAAAGGGGAAAAATAATGGGAATAAATAGAGAGAGATGACTGTACCTTGCTTGGGTGAGGAGGAAGGAGAGCGACGAGATTCGAAAAGAGAACTTTCATTTGTGATCTTCGTTCTCTTTCTATCAAATTTCGGTTCATTCTTGTTAGGGATGCAGTGCCTCTGGGCATGATGCTTTCTTTTTAGTCTTTTTGTTTCCAGCTGCCCAAACACCGAAGACGTGCAGCTTTGGCCCCGAATGATATTGGAGTATATATATAGCCAAAAGTCAAGCACTCCAAAATAGTAGCTGGCGTCAATGTTTTGAAAGAAAAATATATACATAGTGCACTTGGCGGAATTTTACTTGTTTTTATTTTATTTTTTTTAATCAAATTTCATGAGTGTTATTAAACCTGATACAAAATATACCCTTATTCAAATAAGTAATAAATAAAATTTATTACATAACTGTTCAATTAATGAGATTAATAGATCTTTCTAGAATAAATTAGTAGATAAATTTATATCTGATTAACGATTGTAATGTGACTATGTGGTGCGTATTTTCATCTTCGTGACGAGTTTCGTGGAGGTAGAGATACAATTTGTGTCGCTGCGCCGAAATAGGCCAGTGCCTTTCAAATTACAAAAGCCGGTTGTAGGGACTATTTATGTCATCAATGATGTAATTTCTTGCACCGACCCAGGTGTCCATCTGACGAGGGAGGTTAAAAGCATACAAACCCAACCTTTTACTGCCAAACACAAAACAGTAAAATATAAAGATTTTTTAAATTTAATTGAAAATGTATTGGCCTTTATTAATTTGTAAAATATATTCTTATTTCTCTAAGATTTGGTTGGAAGCACATTTTTCTCTCGAAAAAGTACTAGTCTTAATTATTTAAGTCCATTTTAAACTAAAAGACAAATCCTTCCTTTTTTATTTGCTTCTCCATCTTCATACTTTATTTCTGCTCTTGTTTTTGCTTTCTCATTTTATCACTATTCTTAGTCTTCTTGTCTGAAATTTTTAATTACAAAAATATGAGATTATATTAGTTCCAAATATAATTAAAATATTTAACTAGTTTTAAAATTATCTTTAATTATTATCAAAAATTAAATTATAATTCAATTAGGTATTAAATATATTAAAATCATATATAATTTAATTAAAAAAATTTTTTGATACACTAACAGTATATAGCTTTTATACACTATTAAGTCATCAAATCACGACATCATTAATGAGGCTTTTATTTCTTTTAAAATAATAAAACACTATAACTATCAGACTACCAAATCATGACACCTTATTAATGAGGCTTTTAGATCACAGTGTCTTATTATTTTAAAAAAGTAAAGAGTTGATAAAAGGTCACACTGTCTTATTATTTTGAAGGAAATAAGAACCACCAAATACTTTTCTCTTTTCTATTGTATTCAGTCAAATTTTTTTTTTATTTTAGATCAAATAAACTCTAATAACTAATTAGTGAATGTAACAGAAAATGACAAGTGACATTTTAATTAAACCAATCATTAATCATAAAGGCTTGTTTGGTTTAAAACAAAAGTATAAGTGTTCATTTGACTCAAAATAAAAATATACAAATTTAATTGAATGCAACAAAAAAAAGAGAATTTATTTAAAATTTTCTAAATAGTTTAGAAATTTTCTTTTAGATATTATGCCAACTAATTTTTATTCAATGGTTACTTTAAATACTAAACATATCCTCACTTATTTTCTTTTTCTTTTTTCTCTCATTTTTCGTTTCTTTTTTTTTCATGTTTATACATTTCTTATCAGTAAACCTTTTTACAAGTTAATGGTAATTAATTTATTTTAAATAAAGATAATTTAACTAATTTATCCCAAACTAATTGATCAATTGAATTGAAAATAAGTTTAATAAATTTAATATGCAGTTGAATTAGAGTATAAAATAATTAAAATTTTATTTAATAGTTACTAAAGATGATTTAAAACTAATTAAATCTCATAATTTTGTAATTTAAAAAGGTCTTATGTAAAGGATATGTTACGTGTGGTTGTGTGTTGCGACTATTAGAGGTGAGAGATTTTATCCCTTTCAGTCCGATAATCAAGGGACGAGAAAGTCGAACCTTTTCTTAGTAGATTGGATTCTTGTTTCCATTTTTTATTTTATTTTATTTTTTGTTTTAGATATTTTAGAATCGAATATGATCTTGATCAGGGACAGGGCGTCCGTTTATGATGGGGGGCCATGCCCTCAAAGTTTTTGAAATTTTTTATATATTATATATTTTGTAATAATTTTTAAAAATAATTTTTTATTAAATAATTAA
>NW_018397266.1:5500239-5500886 GCF_002168275.2 Theobroma umbraticum
GAAGTGAATGAATAATTTTACCATCAAAATCTAAGAATAATTTTGTCACTTGAAGTGGATAGATAATTTTGCCACTAGAAGTGGATGGATAATTTTACCACAAGAAGTTGATAGACACTTTAACCCACTAATCTACAAGAAGTGCATCACCCATCAAAAATGGATAGATACTTGTAACTTACTAAAAGTAGATAAATACTTTCAATCCACTAGAAGTGGATGAATAATAAAAAAATAAAACTGGAAAGAATAAAAAGAATATAGAAAACATATTGCCATTGATATGGCATGAAAAATCATTGGTCACGTACCTATTGTAGGTCTTGAATTTTATCAAGCATCACTAAAAACTAAACCACCTTGTAATGATTTTAATCATGGCCAAGTTGATACAGCACATCAAGATATTTGTCCACTGTGAAAAAGAAACTGATTATGTGATTGGTAATGAAAATGTCCATTATTGATTTTCGTGTCCTAAAAAAGAAATTGATCATTTAATTGGTAATGAAAATATCTAAGAATGAACTTAACAGTAATTAGTATATTTGAGTATAAGTATATTATAAAGATGCTTTAATATGTTTTTATTATAGTTAAATGGTGTGTTCTTGTTATGTGTTTTAATTATGTATTTAATGTTATTT
>NW_018397266.1:5500896-5501110 GCF_002168275.2 Theobroma umbraticum
TGTAAATTTTTTATTGTATATATTTTATTTAATTAAAGAAAAATATAGATATTCATTTTGTTGGATCCAAGATCTATGATGTAAATATATATCTAGCAGACATTGGTACAACACACACTGTATTTGAAGACAAGAAATATTTTTTTCACTAGACAATGGAAAAGAAATTAATGTCAATGCAATATCTGATAGTACAAGATTAATTGAAATCTCC
>NW_018397266.1:5501120-5501446 GCF_002168275.2 Theobroma umbraticum
ATATTTTACTACCTTGAGGAATAAAGTCTCAAAGAAGTTTATTAAGTTTTAAAGATATTTGTTTGAATAAATATTATATTAAGACAACGAATGAAAGAAGCAATTAACACCTCTATATTACATCTATCTCAAGTAAGAAGTGTGTGTTGAGAAAAAAATTATTACTCACTTTGCTCTCTAGATTAAACTACAAATATTAGAATAATCAAAACCTATAGTAAATAAGAAGTTTACTAATAATTTTAATATTTGACATGATCGGTTGGACCATTCTAGATCAATAATGATGCAAATAATGATTGAAAATTTATATGATCATTCATTGA
>NW_018397266.1:5501456-5502090 GCF_002168275.2 Theobroma umbraticum
GATTTTTCAATCTAATGAATTTTATATACTGCTTGCTCTGAAGGTAAAAAAATTATAAGACTATCACTAGCTAAAGATGGGATTAAATTCCCTATATTTTTGAATAACATTCAAGGTTATATATGGATTCATACATCCACCATGCGAACTATTTAGATATTTTATGATTTTAATCGATACATCGACTAGATGGTCACATGTGTACTTATTATCAACTTGTAATTTGGCATTTCCAACTATTTGTTTGCAAGCATATTTTCCTAGTTATATAATCAAGATTATTTATCTTGAAATGCTGGTAGATTTACATCTTAAGCCTTTAATATTGCATATTAGTTAGAATAATTATTAAACAGCCTGTTGCTTATGTTTATACACAAAATGGTCTAACAAAATTATTTATTAAACACTTCCAACTGATTGTAAGGTCATTACTTATGAAATTCAAACTCCTAATGTCTACTTAGGGGCATGTCATTTTGGATACAGCAGCATTTGCATGCATCAAGCAAAACAAGTTATTGTAAATTCTCCCTATACAATTAGTTTTTAGTCCAAAACCAAATATTTCCCACCTAAGAATTTTTAGATGTGCGGTATATGTTTCAATTGCTCTACCACAATACACAAATAT
>NW_018397266.1:5502169-5503586 GCF_002168275.2 Theobroma umbraticum
TTATCAATAGGAGATTTATTCATGACAAAGTTTGTCAATTGTCATATTAATGAAGCAATTTTTTCAACATTAGGGGGAGAAAAATAAGCAGTTGCAAAAGAAAATTTTTTAAAATGAATATCATTATCTAGTTATGATCCTCGCACAAATCAATATGAACTAGAAGTTCAAAAGATAGCTCTTTTACAAAATATAGTAAATCAGTTACCAGATGTATTTACTAGCTTAAAAGAATAACTAAATCTTATATATTAGATGCAAATGCTCCTATTAACATTAATATCCTTGTAGGACAAAGCACGCCAGAAGTGTTGAGACCAATCAGTTCCAAAGATAAAATCCTAAAAAAAAAGAGTAAATATTTAAAAAGTTCAGAAAGAGAAAGTAGAAACTCTAGAAGAGGCCCTTGACATAATTGATAAATATTCCAGAAGAAATTCAATACCTGAAATCATTGAAAATGAAGAGATCTCAATCAATTTTGTTATATCGAGAAAAGACGAAGCCAATAAATAAACATTGATGATATTTTGTATATAATATAAAGCTCAATATTATAAAAGAAAAACAAGGATCTTTAATTTTTATTTATTGAAGAATGTAAACAAAGAAATAATTGGCTAACATGGAAAGACGCAATTAAGGTAGAATTTAATTTATTTGCAAAGCATGAAGTTTTTGGACCTGTAGTCCATACACCAAATAGTGTTAAAGCAATGGAATATAAATGGGTGTTTGTGCAAAAATGAAATGAAAAAAATGAGATTATGATATATAAGCATGGTTTGTCACACAAGGTTTACCCAAAAATATGGTATTAAATATGAAGTGATATATTCTCTATGGCGGATGCAATTACAATTCTATATTAACTAGTTTGGTAATATATGAGAAGTTTGAAATGTGTTTCATGAACGTAATTGCAACTTATTTATATGGCTCATTTGATATCGATATCTATATGAAAAACCCTGAAAGATTTAAATTGCTTGAAGCACAAAAATTTGAATTCTCGATAAATTTACTCGATTAAATTAAATAAATTTTTATATGAATTAAAGCAATCCAAACACATGTGGTGTAATCACTTTAGTGCGTATTTATTGAAAGAGAGTTATAAAAATAATCTAATATGTCCATGTATTTTATAAAAGGATTTAGATATGAATTTATTATAATTGTTATTTCTGTTGATGACTTGAACATTATTGAAACTCCTAAAGAGTTATCAAAAGCCATGGATTACTTAAAAAGAAAATTTGATATGAAAAACCTTAAAAAAAATAAAGTTTTGTTTGGGTCTTTAGATTGAATACTTAGCAAATAGAATTTTTGTCCATCAATTAATTATATCACAAAAATACTAAAACAATTTTATATGAAGAAAGCATATCCATTGAGTTCACCAATGATTGTA
>NW_018397266.1:5503686-5519772 GCF_002168275.2 Theobroma umbraticum
TTAAGTTTAATATATTAATTTTAAAAATTTTTAATTTTTATTTTTCTTAGCCTTTGACCCTTTAATAAAAATTGATTAGCTCTGCCCTGATCTTGACTCCTTCATTTTTTATCCTTTTTTGTTATTGTTTTTTTTATTTCTTTTTTTAATTTTTTTTTGTATTTCTTGAGTTTTTTTTTTTTGGAGTTTTTCTGTAAATTTTGGCTTTTATGCATTTTATTACAATTTTCTAATCTTTGAGGTTTGTAATTAATAAGAATTTTATTGGATTTATTATATTATTACATTTTTATATTTTCTATATCTTTTACGGGTTAGCAATATTCGGGGTTTCAAGGTCCAAATCCTGCATCGAACTGGTTTCATGGTTTAATTAAATTAATCGATATGATAATCAGAAAAAAATAAACAAACTAAAATTAATATACTATTATATTTTCTCTCCATACTTGAACGTTGTTAAAATGTACTGCACTTGACTGTATGCCAGTTTTTCATGAAATAATAGTATAGGCCGGTGTTTATTATTATTCTTAGAAATACATATATATATAAATAAGAGATATGTAAAACAATATCGTCATCACCGTAAAAGATGAGTAAATCACTTGTACCCATTTAATAATTTTCAGGACTTGAAGGAAAAAGTAAATGAATTGTGTGTTCTGATTAGAACAAAGCGAAACAAGCAAAATATGATAGCAAAATATTTTCTTTCTTTTTCTAATTTTTCTTTTCACTTTAATTTTCTCTTTCTAGGTAAAATTCAAATTTCACCCTTTTTTTCTGTTTTCATTTTTGTTTGGGTTTTCATAAATATATGCTATAGTAGGTCTATTGCCTTTTAATTATGTATTCTCTAGCTTTTCACCTTTTTTCTTGTTTCATATAAAAAAGTTAAAATAAATAAATTAATAGAAAAGGATAAGGAAAAGTAGGGGTTTCGAGACAAGGAAAAATGCTTTTAGCACTTTGTTTAATAGAAAGTTAGGCGCAGCTCTGATAATAATAATAATTTTTCAGTTTTTGTGCATCTTTGCCACTCATACCTTTTCTATAGACTAGGACTAATAAACTAAAAAGACGACCAAAATATATAAAAATAGAAAAAGGTAAATGACTTGATGTATTTTGACACACTTGGCGCATGTTTGATAAACGATTGAAACTAAAATTTTCAATAATTTTTTTTTTAGTGTGTCTGATAACTCCTTTATAAACCACTTAAACAGAAGATTTTTAACATGTTGAAAATCTTAAGTAATTAAAAGCCACTTAATATTAATGTATTCAATTTATTTTATTGATTAAGGAAAATCTTGTCTTCTTTTTTTCTTTTTTTGCATTATAAAATTTTGTCATTTTAATTGCATTAACTTCATTTTTTTTCCCTTTTAACTAACTTTTGCTAGCATAAAGTACTTAAAACATGTATTTAGTATTTAATGTTCAATAGAATACCAAAAATATTTAAAGTAAAAATTCAATATATAAATTTTTCATAATAAAATTCAGTAATTAATTTCTCAGTGCTGAATATTTCTTTCAGATTATTAATATAGTACTTTAGAAGTAATAATAGTTTTCCAAACATTATAATACTCACACTTCCAGCGGGTAAACTGCTTTTTTCTTATTTGTAAGATTTTTACGTAATAAATTTTGTCAAATCATGAAGAATAACAAAAATAAGTATACTTAGTTAATTGATTTAATAAAATGCTTTGTTCACATGGGGATTTTTTTTAAAAAAAAAAACCACAGTTGCCTCAAATCTTTGATTAAAGAGTGCATAAATAAAATAAATCGTTGGAGGCACTTATCATTTAAAAAGGCATTTGTTATCAAAAAAATGAAATTGTTCAATTAGTTGATGGCTTTAAACAAATTTTTACTCCTACCTAGAATACAATTATATAGAGAAAAATAATTTAGTCCAATGAAATATATATATATATATTCCATCTTGTATTTAATTATGCATACACCGGATATTTTATAGTTTAAAAATCATCTTAATCTTAATGTCAATTATTATCCTGGTTCCGTGCTTGAGCGCAGCTGTACTGTTCCTACAAATGGAGTGGACGTGGCGTGACTAAAGGTCACTAATAAAACCACAACAGAATTCAACAGTCAGACTTTGCGGCTCTTCTCGAGTGGGTTCATCATCCAACTTCATGCACATATTTGGCACTATTTGCCCCCAAAGAGGAATTGCGAATGGCCGTTTACACCTGAATGCAACGGCTAGACATCCAAAAGGATCGCAAAAGCTCATGAATGGTAAGCGGGGTTTCCCTGGAAAAGGACGAATCGAGGAGGAGCGGTAGCCTCTACGTAGGAAACAGAGGATTGAAAGGGATACCGTAATTTGTCTCTTGAACAACTAACAAGAGTTCCGTAATTCAACGCAAATGTGACCCTTACCAACCAAGTTTGATTTTCTTCATGTTCCTAATGCATGTACATGAACATGTGTTGCATGTTTGTAGGATTAAGTCCTGCAGGCGTTCCTGGAAAACGATTTGGCCCAACTCTGACGTTCCAAGTTGGGACACTTTTCCTTGTAAATTCGAAATTCTCATCTGCCGCAAATTTTGTTCAATTAAATTTTAGTAGTAATTCAGGGGAAAAAACACAAACGAAGGAAAAATTTGGTCTCGTGTTGTCAGTTTCAATGGAGAGGGAAAAGGACGGGTTTGGCGTTTTCAAGGGTTTTCGTTCTTTATATAGAACATAACAAATTCCTGTGAAATGCTCTCATCAATGAAACTTAAAAATAAAACGTCAGAAAATATGAAATCTTAAACTAATTATATAGCAATACTGAAAATAATTTAAACACGTTTTTTTCTTGTTTCAATTCAAAATAAAGGAATTTATACATTTTAAACAAATCATGAATAATATTAATGCAGTTTTGAGAAATTTAAAATCTAAATAAATAATTGTAATCTTATTTTCCCAAAAATTAAAAAACAAAAAGAAAGTTTCCGGAAACAAAATTCAGCAATAATTTTTTCCATGAAGATGTTGAAAGATTTGGCCAGCTGTTTTCTATTAATGTTTTTCATTTTTTAATATATTTATGATTATTTTAACATAAAACATAATCAAAATAATTTTAGTCCACACGTAAAATATTGTGAAAATAAAACATTAAATTTAGATTTAATATTTAATAGTTTGTGATTAAATTTTTTTGTTGACTTGTCATACTTCGTTGTGAGCGCGTAATTCTTTTTAAAAGGAGTTATAAATTTTTTTGATCAAATATATGATTTACAATTTATTGTAAATTATAAAATTTTTATAAAACCATTTAGAATAAAAGAAAGAAAAATATGAAAAGTTTGAAGTGGTTTTGATTTGATTTTCCATTTTAGTTTTTTCGGTTTATATATCTTTTTATATTTATTTATTTATTGTTTTTATTATCTTAAGAATTTGATTTTTATTAAATAATAAATAAATAAATTTATATTGAAAAGTTTTAAAATTTTCCCAATACTATTTGACAAAATTTCAAAAACTTGTCACTTATAATTTTCTTTAACTCAGCCACTTTTTTCTATTTTTACTCTCCCTATTAGTTCTTTTATGGTTGTCATTGACTCTAATGTTATGAGTCGGTGTGTGACCTTAAGTTTTGAAAATAAAATATAAGTAAGTCTATAAATTATAAATCCACGTTTCAACTTAAAATGCGTACTTGATAAGTGTAAAATACTCATATTTCTAAATCAAAAATTCATCCCATTTCTTACAGATGTGGAATCCATGACATCTAGTAATATGTTTGGTTGGAACTAATTATTTTTTTTTTCACATAATAATATGTTTGGTTCATTTTTAAAAGGTGAAATGACCATTATTCTTGAAAAACTCGATATAGTTATTACCAGCCCCCTTAGTAATAACTATTCCACATTGATGGAAACACATTTAAAAGAAATAAATAAAAACATCCTAAATCATTTTGTAAAATTACTATCCTATACTTGTCAAAAAAAAAATTACTATCCTATATATAATAAAACCTAATCTTAACATATAAAACTTTTTTATTGTCCTCTTGTTCTCTCTTGCTCTTTCTCACCAGCCTCACTTTTTTCTTTTTGTAAACCTCTTAATTATTGTTGTCGTCATCCTTTGGTCAATGCCACCACGTTCATCACAGGAAGTGGCAAATCGGTGTTCTGGTGGCTAGATCGGTTCTCCAACAACCATATTTGGCCACGAGAAGCACTACATCAATGCTCCATTTTGGTTATGACATTTTCAATGGCCAAAGACGAATTAGAGAAGAATAAGAAGAAAATGAAGCAAAGGAGAAAAAACAAAGGAAAAACGAAAGTAGAGAAAATATAAAATAAAATTAAAATAAAAAATCATTTTAATTATTTTAATAAAAAATTATTAATGTTTTAATGATAGCATATTAAATTACTATAAAATTATAACTCAATAATAACATATTGTCAAAAGGTGATGTGTTTCAATGACTTCAAAAACTTTTATTAAACTATAATAAATATATATTATCATTTTATCAATTATTCCTTTATTATTGCGACTTCATTTTTACCAATCAAACATTAAATAATGTCATAATGACAGTTCCATTTATGACCGAAATTACATAATAGTTATTTTAATCTCATAAATAACTATTTCATTCTCTCTCTATTCTATTATGGGAATCAAACGGAGCCATAAGTTCATTAAACCATCCAACATTCTCTCTTCCTCTCTTTTTCCTTTCACTCTCTCGTTCTTATCTTTTCATTTTCTTTCCATAATTTCTATCCAAAGAAAAACAAAACCACATGGCAATCAATTGGCACCTGAATTGGTGAGATGCTTTCAATTAAGCGTTGTCCCTAAGTATTGCATGTTTTGTTCATGGAATGGAATAGAGAGAGAATGGAATAATTATTATATACTTTGTTTCATGAAATAGAATATGACAAGAATTGCTATTATAACTCATTATAATGGGTTGATAAAAATAGTTTTGGAATAACAAAGGAATAGGTGATAAGAAGATAAAAATATCCTTTATTGTAATATTTGATTTTTAATTTAAAATATATATCTTTAATAATTTAAAAAACATATTAAAAACTTTGTATTTAAAGCATTAATATGATTATTTATTTTAATGTTATTTAATTTTTAAAAATATTAATAATTTATAATTTTAACATTAATATGATTATTTTATCTATTTTTAAAAATTAATATTTTATCTATAATTCAAATAGTATTATGATTAAAATATTTATAATTTATTTATAATTTAAATCTTAACAATGTTTTAAATATTAATATTTTATTTATAATTAAACAGTAACATTTGTTAAAATACTATATATTTTATATATGATTTAAACATTATTATGATTAAATATTAAAATTTTAATAAATTTCATTTAATTTTTAAGATTTAAAATATTAGTTTTTTGTAATATATAATTAAAATTTTAAACTTTTTATTTTAAAATTTTTTTCTTTTTTTCCTTTTCCTTTCTTCTCCATTGGCTGACCACTAAAGATGTGGATGCCTCTATGTTGCACTTCTTGCCACCAAATCTCACCGTGGATGCCAGATCCATCGTTTCCTCAGTCAAATTAAGCCAGAGAGCTCTAGACCTGGCCTTGAGCTGCCATCGTTGTTGCCCTTTTATGGTGGGTGGAGGAAATTTAGAGAGAGTAGGAGAGAGGCAAGAATGGGAAAAGAGGGAAAGAAATAGAGAAAAGTGAGAAGAAATATTTATAGGTCTAGATTTGTAATTTGCTAAAATGAGTAAGTGATACAGATGTATCTATAATTCTATTTGACTTAGAATTTTAGTTTGTTTAGGATTTTATTTTTCTTTACTCTATTTAGTTTGAGATTTTTTCCTACCTTTTAGGATTTTAGTACATTGAGTTTTATTTATTAGGATTAGGATTTTAATTTTCTATTTGATTAGGATTTATTTTAGTTAGTATAAATAGGTGATCCTTGATTGAAGACTGACCATTATTATTATTTTTTTATTCTAAATTTTTATTTGATAGGTTTCTTTGAAACCCAGTTATCTTTTTATTATTCCAAACACAATCAACTCCATTCAAGCCCTAATTTGTTGAGTTCTAATTACCTTCAACCTTTCTGCTACACCAAAGTGGTATCAGAGCAAACATTCCTACTATCTTACAAGGAATTTTAGCTAGGAGACTATGGTTGGCTGAGGCAAAGGTCAAAGTAGAGGAAACCAACCCCAACAAATTGCATTGGCTGAGATGCAGAGAATGATTGATAACTTGATTTAAGCTGTGCAAACCTTACATCTTCAAGAACTAATGAGAGCTCGAATAAAGAATCTAGACAATAACCACAACCCTTTGAAATACAAGATCTTGAGGATGATGATGAATTTAAGACGAGACTTTCATGAGGATGGACTCGTAAATCAAACGGCAAGAGTTAGATTGAAGGATTGGTTACTACATGCCCTTGATTTAAATGATGGAGGAGTCAAGATTGAAGTAGCTTATTTGCATGGGAAGTTACATGTGAAGGATTATTTAGATTGGGAAAAGTCGAAATCAATTTATGATGAATATGATAAGGAGATAAAGGAAATTTATGATCATCTTACACAAGGTGAGTCCTTGGTGGTATAAAAAGTGATGACTAAAGCCCTAGTTGTTGCACTACCAAATTTTGAGAAGTTATTTTTGGTTAAGTGTGATGCATCACATGCAGGAATTGAAGCAATTCTTAGTCAAGATGGAAGGAATACAGAGTTTTTTAGTGAGAAGTTGATGGACTCTATACAATGTTATTCGACTTATGACCTAGAATTCTACTCTTTGGTAACGGTTATTCGTCATTGGCAGCATTACTTGGTTTATTATGACTTTGCTGTTTGTTTTGACCATTAAGCTTTAACGTACTAGCATTCATAAGAAAACTTTAATGATTGACATACCAAATGAAGTTCTTTCCTTGATGAATTTAATTTCTCAATAAAATATAAATCTAGACAATCTAATACTATGGATGATGCTTTGAGTAGGCGATATGTACTAGTGTCAATTGTGAGCACTTAAGTAACAAGTGTCAGTTAAAATTTTACTACGCAAGTATACGTATCGAATAGATAGTATATTAGCAAGCAGAGTATCGATCCCATAGGGAATTGATATAAAATTTTATTAAGTACTAAAATTAAAACAATTTAGTTTTATTCAAACAATTAAAATCTTAATTCTAATTGAACTAAAAATTACGCAACTAAAACTAATTTGATTACAAATTAAAGCAATAAGATAATTGGGCAAACAGCAAATCAAACAAGCCTAGAATTACAATATCCCTCACACTTCATCTAAATCTTACCTCTCTTTCTTAACTTATTTCAATGGGTTGAATTACTAACCTAGAGTCCTAAATTATTTATAAGGGTCTCCCGACTCATCTTATAAAAATATCTATTTTAACTAAAATAACTTAAATTAATCACTTAACAAGTAATCAAACTTAAACTAAAAAAACACCTAAAATGCTAAAATTCGAACCTAAAATCTCAAAGATCTAGCTACTTAAGCTCCTAAAATGAGTCAAAATAACTCTATATAATAGAGTTATCAACAAGCTTTGAGGAACTTAAAAATTAGTATGTTGTTTATCCTTATTTTAGAAAGATAATAGCTAATTTACAAGGTTCATCACAAGCTAGAAATTTACCTTATAGATTGCATGATAATTGTTTATTCAAAGGTAACCAGTTGTGCATTCTAGAAAGATCTTTAAGGGACCAAATTATTAGAGAACTTCATGGGAATGGTTTAGGAGAACATTTTGACAAAGACAAGACTTTGGCAATGGTGGCTGATCGTTATTATTGGCCAAAAATGCATCAAGATGTGGAAAGGTTGGCGAAAAGGTGTCTAACTTGCTTATTTGGTAAAGGCAGTGCTCAACACAGAGGTTTATATGTTCCTTTACTTGAGTTAAATTCACCATGGATTCATTTGAGTATGGATTTTGTTTTGGGACTTCCAAAGATAGCAAAAAGATTTGATTCTATCTTTGTGGTAGTGAATCATTTATAAAAAAATGACAACCTTTATTTTGTGTTTTAAAACTTCTAATGCAACTCATATTGCTGAATTATTCTTTTGTGAGTGTTAGCTTGAAAATAAGTATAGTTTGACTATGACAAAATGATTCAAATTTACATTTGCTCTATTAAAGTGATCCTTGACAAGTTCTTGAAATAACTAACTTTCATATGTTTTTTCTTACATGATTACATGCTTGATTGTTTTAATTGCAAGAATTCTTGAAGTTACAAGCTTGTATGATTTAGTTGTATGAGTGCTTTTAATCTCTCTAGTGTTCACTCTCGACATGTCTAAGTTGCAAGATAAGCACACAAGATAAGAAACTCATTGATTTTCATAACATCAAGTTTGTTTCAAGCCAAAAAGCTCATTCTCAACTCAACATTTGATCACAAGGAAGATAAGGCCAAAGTTACATGTTGAATTGATGAAAAAATTTAAGATCTAAAGGCAAGAATCGACCCTAGAGCAAGCATAGTCGATCTTATGGCAGAATGGTTAAAGAATCATGAAGACATGAAGACATAGTTGACCATATAAAAGTTGTAGTCAACCTTGAGACAAAATGTAAGCACAATTGAAGATTTAAGTGGCCATAGTTGACTCTGACAAGGGTATAGTAGATCTTGAGGCAGAACACTTACAAGAATCAATGATTTGAGAAGCCATAATTGACCCTCAACCACCTATAGTGGACTACACCAAGCTAGACTTCAAAAATCACAAGCTTCTGGAAATGGATCAAGTAGAAGAACTCATGAGTTGAGTATAAAAGCCTTAATTCATGATTTTGAGGAGCCATAGTCAACCCTAGGAGTGAGGTAGTCAATCCTCAAGCTCAACAACGGCTAACTTTAAATTCAAACTTGTATCTAATGTCTAGATTCTTGTCTACCTCATCTTCAACATCTTTGTGACTTCTTCAACTATAAAAAGGACCTTTTAGAAGCATTTCAAAGTGAGGAAGAAGAAAGAAAAAGGCTAAACTATTGTAAATCAAAGTCTTGAACAAAAAAGATAGAAAAGCTAAGCAAACCAAGCATTCTTTACATGAGCTAAATTTCTTTATGCTTTCACACTAATAGTTATATCCTATCTTTATTCTCATGGTTAGGTATTTTTCCTCCATTGTACTAAACCAGCAAAATCCATCACGTAGAGGCACTCTTGCTATTCCAATAAAGGTTACAACTCATCCTTGAAAAGTTAGTGTGGGTTTATGATTGAGTCCATCAAAATCCATAGTAAAGGTTGTGTTTGCTCTCGTTAAAAGGCATTGTAAGGGTTATCGCTTGATCTAGTGAAAAGTCGATATAAGGGTTATTGCTTGATCTCGTGAAAAAGGTATTGAAAGGGTTATTGTTTGATCCAATTACAAAGCAAAAATCCTTTGAGTGAATTGGAAATTCCTTGATGAGCCAAGAGAGTGGATGTAGGCACTTAAGAAAACGAAAGCACTATAAAATTTTTGCGCCTTGATTTTATTTTTAGCTTTGTAGATTATAGTTAAAATATTGCTCTTGAGTTGTTGCCTTGGTTTTCAAAATTTTTATGCAAAAATTACATATTTCACTATCTCAGTTTGTGCATCTTTTGTTGAGAAGATTTTAGACAGTAGTTTTAACTTGGATCACATTTGAAAATATTCTCTTAGCTCCTTCAAAAAGGATTTTCATCATATCTTAAATTATGCATCTTGAGGTGGAAAATTCTTGTTTAACTCACAAAGTTCCAAGTAGTTTATGATAACTCTATTATATAAAGTTGTTTTGTCACATTTGGAGGCTTAAGTAGCTAAGTTTTTTAGATTTAGGTTCAGAATTTAAGTATTTTAGTTATTTTTCTTAACTTTATTCAATACATGTTGATTAGTTTAGTTTAAGTTGTTTTAGTTTAATTTTATGTTATTTTACTTTAAGTTACTTTAAGTTTAGTAATTACTGATCTCTTTTATTGTTTTTGAAGAAAATCTTATGAAAAAGGCTTATTTGATAAAAATCCTTACTAGTGTGGGGAAGGCTTCATTCATATATGTTGTAGTATTTCAAATATAACTTGAGTTACAAAAGTTAAAATAATATGATTCTTAAGCCATTGGAAAGATAAGAGATAGAATTACAACTTTTATATTTATCACTTTTACTGGTTTGGATTAGATAGTTGTTAAAATCACTTTGGAAGTGGCTAGACTGTTGTAGTTTCTACACAAGGCGGCATGAAAGAATGAAGGCCATGGCCTTGAATTGTTCAAGGCTGCAGCATCACAAGGCATTTAGGCATCATAGTAGGACCAGAGAGCACACTGCTATAGATCTAGTGCAGCTTGAAGCACCCATACTTTATCCCGAGAGCATGGCGCCACAACACTAAGGAAGGCAAAGCTGCAATGTCAAACAATTTTCCAAATATACTACACTTGTGAGATTTTAATTCTAGGGTTGTTTTGAGACTGTTTAAAAGGCCTTTTTCAAAAGATTCAAAGAGGAGTGAGATAGCAACTATTCTAGAGAAAAAGAGGTAAAAAACAAAAGAAAAAAGTAAGAGAATTTAAAGGAGAATTGAGATTTAAGAGCTTCAACTATCAGTTTCTCTCTTTACTTTTGTTTATCTCTTATTTGTTTTTTCCTTGGATTAATGGCTAATTTTCTTTGGATGATATTTTTATTAAATATTATGAACTAGTTTATATTTTCTAGGATTATGATTGAACTTAACCTATAATTTGAATACTTTATCTCTCTTTTGCTTATTTCTATGGAATATGAGTTGTTTATTCCAATTCTATGTTTAATGCTTCTAATTGCTTGATCACTAATTAGATTGATTTGGATATCTAAATACAACTTGACAAAGGGAGTTTAGATCAAGCCATGAATGGAATAACATGTGTTTAAAACTTCACTTAGTGATTAGGTGATTTAATTTGCATATAAGATAGACATATACTATTGTCATATGTAACCAAGATTAAAGCACAAACTTAATGAATCTATCTTCAATTAAATTTGTATAAACATATAATAAATTAATTAAGATAGATATTTTTATGAGTACCTTAATAGAGACTTGTAAATAACTTAAGACTCTAGGTTAGCAACTTGTTCCATTGAAGTAAGTTTAAAGAGAGAAATAGGATTCAAACAAAGTGTTGACGGATATCATAACCCTATGCCTTTACTCAGTTGTTTTTCTATTGAATTTAGTCTTTCAACTATTAGTTTTAGTTTGTTAGTTCAATTTTTTTTAGCTAATCCTTTAATTTTGATTACTTAGATAAATTTAGTTTGCCATAATTTTAATACTTAGCTAAAGTTGGTACAATTCCCTATAGGATTCGACACTTAATTTACCTCTATATTACTTGTTGCGATACATACACATACGTGAAGAAATTTCAACAATAGTTTATTAAATTGCCTTTGCATTCTATTTGTCAAAAACCAAGCTTGAAGAAATTTTTTTATAAAACCACTCTTATCATCTCAAGGTTTTTAAATTTCTTAAAAGATTTTTAAAGTCCAATTCCCCCCCCCCCCCCTTCTGAGACATTTTTTATATTAATCTCCTTTATACTTCAATGCTTTTCATTTTGGGATTTTACCTTCTTCCTCTTTTGGGCTTTTTTCTTCTATTGCTTTGTATGAGCCTTTGAAGAAGAAATAAGAAGCAATGATCCATGATCTTTATTGATGGACCTCTCTGCCATGTCCAACATATGTAGAAGTTCGAGAAAAGTGGCTTCTAATTGATTCGTATGAAAGTTCAACATGAACTAACTAAAGCTGTCAAGAAAGGATTGTAGAACTAAGTCTATACTTAGCTCATGATCCATCGTTAATCCCAATTGTCCAAGTCTCTCAATGAGTCCAATCATCTTCAACATTTAGGATCTAACAGAACTGCCTTCTGCCATCTTGCATCGGAATAGATCTTTAGAGATCTCATATCTCTCAGTGTGCCTTTCCTTAACGAACAATTCTTTAAGGTGAAGAATCATGGATTGCACATCCCTGTGCCCATGCTGCTTTTGGAGCTTAGGGATCATATTAGCTAGCATCACGCATGCTACTTGCTCATCGTCATCCTTATGACACAAATATGCTTCTTACTCCTCAGCACTAGCATCATGAGCAGGGATTGGTGGAATAGGAGTGTCAAGGACATAGGATTTCTTCTCTTGTATCAAGAGAATCTTGAGGTTTTGAAACTAATCGAGAAAATTTGAACCAGTGAGTTTATTTGCATCCACGATGCTCCGTAATGACAAATTATTAACCATGTATATAAATTATGCCTAAATAGATAAAATAAAGCAATAAGTAAATATCATGCATAAACCACTTAAAACAAGGTTTTAAAATTTTAAATAGTTCTCTTATTAATTTTTTACAAGATAATAACCCTCCATATCACCTCAAGGGATATTTACTAGGATTCTCTTAGTGAGCTAGGATCCCATCCATCTAGTCATAGCCTTGAGTGTACTCAACAAACCATGATAGGTGGATTAGGTAGGTAATTGAGCTTATCAATTGTATCTCTATACAACTCCTAGATCAGTTAGGTGGCAACACATTGCTTAAATATATCGTATATGTTTCACCTAGCCTTTGCCTCTAGTTTCTATAATAATTAAGTTTCTAAGTATCTGAATTTTACGAAACTATTTGAGTAAGACCCATCAATAGCTCAAACATACTCGTGTAAAAGTGTGGCCTTGAGTGTGCCCAACAAGCCTTCGATTAAAATAGCAGTCAAGTTATCTTGCTATAAGGTGGAAGGTAACTTAATCATACGCGGCATGTGACTCAATATTTATTGAGGGATTTTATCTTTTTCATTTTATTAAGGTCGCATTTCATTAGCATGCATAGCATTTAATATATCTCATAAAATTAAATCTATCACATGTTGTTCTACTAGGATGGTTACGGACTTTTTTACTCTAGTTTCCTTTAGCCATAAAAGGAAACTAGTTGGTCAAATCCTAAGGGATAACATACATTAAGCACTTCATGTCTTAGCTTGCATCCACCTTTATCTTTTCATGCCACCTTGGATCTCCGTTTTCATATTTACAAAATTTCTTTCCTAATCTATTCCTATTTCTAATTACAATCAAATATAGAAACCTCAAGTTATATTCGAAGGGAGTTATATGAGAATAAAATTTTACAAACTAAAAATGTAAGAGAAAAAGTGGGGTTTGCAGACCATATTTGAAAAGATTTCTATAAATAGCAGTTTAACCAAACATCCAAATCATATTGGGTCTATAGTCCATAACCATTAACAAACATCCACAATCTAGTTATGAACATATAAAGTAAACATGCTCAATATAATGATGATCTTGCATTTCATTTGAAAAATATCACTCAACCATTAAAAATCATAGTTCAAATCATTTGGTGCTTAGGTTTGAAAAGATTTAGTAATTTTTAAAACATAATTTTTTAAAATTACTTAGTAAAGGAATTGATCATATCAAGGCCTTTAGCTAGCTCAAGTCATATTTGAATTAATTCCATTAGTAAGTTCTTTTTAATGAAACTTCTTTAATTAGAAACCTAAACCAATTTAGGAAACTTCTTAATTTGAATATCTATCATAAACCATTTTAAAAGGTTTCATGATCCTAATCAAGTGTCCTAAATATTTTAGAAAGGTCTGTGTCCACCTTTTAATCTTCTAATATCCATTTACTAATTATAGAGTTCTAATCATTATTAAAAGTCATAATTTATTAGTAAATTTATCTTAATTCAAATCTATCCTAATTGGATTAGGATGTCATCTACTAAACTTGACTTTCTATTTTAATTAAAATTATCTAATCTAATTATATGTTGATAAATTTAAATCATAATCTCTTAATATAGGGGTTCCTCGTCAAATGTGGAAGACTTAATTTTTTTAGAGATTTAATATCAATTAGTTATTGATTCCATCAAGGATTCAAACTCCTTGATTTAAGCATGTATCCTTAACATTTAGGAGTCAATGATCAGGTAAGGAAAGAATCCTTCCTGATCATTGAGTGTCTAATTTCTCTAGCAAACAGCCTCTTTCCATAAACTGGTTGCATCCAAGGCAATGGGAGGCGCGGCATCCATCTGTGGTGGCACCATGCACAACCTTTATCATGAGAGCCATTTCACATGTGAAGGACATTTCTTTAATTTCGTTAAGTGTCCAGCCACTCAAAAATTAATTCAAATTCAAAATTTTGTCCTTTAATTGAACCTTTCAAATGAGGATAATATTCTGAAATTTTCAGAATTAATTTTGCAAGATTATCTTGCCATTCAAAACTGATTTCCAAGCTATAATTGTTGACTGAACTGTTTTCAAACTTGCAATAATTAATAACCTAAATCAGCTTATTTGGCCAGGAAAATTTTCAGAAATAATCCTCATTGAAAGTTTTAATAAAGATAATTTTTTCTAGAATTTTTCAGAATTAATCTTCAAGAGTTTCTTGTTAATTAAAATCAAAATTCATGCCAAAATAGTTAGCTGGACAGATTTATATTTGCACCGATTTTCTTACTTGAAATCAGCATATTTGACCACAATACTTTCCAGAAATAATCCTTAAATAAACATTTCAAATAAGAATTTTATTATGGAATTTTTCAGAATTAGTTTCCAAGACTTGCTTGTCAATTATAACTGCAAATCATGTCATAACAGTGAGCTGGACTGTTTTCAATTTTTGCTCCAATTTCTTGCTTAAAATCAGCCTATTTAATCGTGAACATTTCATAATTTTGCTGTCCACATATCCACCAATAAATGTGTAACAATTACATATTTTATTTGCTAAAAATTAAAGAAAAATAGAAGCAAAATTCTGCACATAAAACCGTGTGTGTCTGCTCCCTTGCAAGACAGACTCCAAAGCCATTCCTTATGGTGTTCTTTTTCTTGTGCTTCCTTTGCACAATGTAAAACACACATTAGTTAAGTCTATATATGATATAAATAAGTTAAAATAAGAGTAAAGGAGACTACAAATGTTGTTAGACAGAATTAAAATGGAATTGGAAAAACAGATTTTTGAAAAAAAAATCGATTTTAACAAAATCGTACCAAATCAAAAATACAAAAAAACTATTTGTTAATCAAACATCTATTGAACATGAACAAGCACTCAAATGGCATGAAAAGGGCTCTGATACCACTATTAGGTGAGGGCTGATCATGCATATGTACAAATAAAAACGCAACGAAAATAAAATTAACAAATTGAATTATGTCTCACCCTCTTAGGATTTTGTCCATATTAAATTGACTACAAAATTAAATTACTAAATAAAATATATAATCATGCCACTTTACCTAAATAACAAAGGTTGATGAATTATTTATTAAACCAATCAAATAGACTTAAAAAGCTCAACCACTTCAGCTCGGTTGTAGCAAACTAAAGTTGTCCAAGGAATCTTTGTGTAGCCTTTAATGGTAATCTACACTAATTAATTAGAAAATCCCTTAAGGATTGTGAGTGTTATGCCTTGACAATGTGCTAGCAAAGATAAGTTTTATAAACTCATAATCCACACAAAAATTTGGGGCTGAACACATACAAGAAATCAAGTGAATGAAAAACTATTTTTTCTTCACACAAGGGGCAGCAAGGCAAAAGAAATTTCAAGTGTTTCATTTTTCTAATTTTTAGCCACTCTTATTTTTGTTTGAAGGCTATAGCAAGATATTTATACCATGGATTAATTTTAAACCCTAATTACAAAGCTATTATATAATTTCTAATTAATCCAATAATATGATTAAATAATTTAATCAAGTCCTTAAGAATCCCAGTTAACTTCATTGTTTAATGTCAATTAAAATTTCATTACGCAAGTATACATATCAAATGGATAGTATATTAGCAAGCAGAGCATCGATCCCACAAAGAATTGATCTAAAAGTTTACTAAGTACTAAAATTATAATA
>NW_018397266.1:5519782-5519885 GCF_002168275.2 Theobroma umbraticum
ATCCAAACAATCAATATCAAATAACCAAATTAATTAACTGAAAATACTTAACCAAAATTTAGACTAAGAAAAATGAAAATAATAAATACTCAAGTAAATATCA
>NW_018397266.1:5519895-5526177 GCF_002168275.2 Theobroma umbraticum
GCCTAGGATTATAATATCCCTCACACTTTACTAAATCTTACCTCTCTTCCTTAATTTATTTCAATGGATTAAATTGCTAACCTAGAGTCCTAATTTATTTATAAGGGTCTTACAACTCATCTTATAAAAATATTTATTTTATCCAAAATACTATATCCCTATGTGAATTGAAATTAAAATAGACTCATTAAGTTTAGACTTTAATCTGGCTACACATGATCTATAGGTATATCTCTATCCTATATACAAATCAATTAATATAATCATATGCTATCCCAATTTTAGTCTACACTAAGCTCTCTTTCCTAAATTTGTTTAGGTTCCTAAATCAATTTTATTGGTGGCCAAGCAATTAAAAGTATTAAAAATAAATTGAAATAAACAATTCAAACCCCTTTAAAGATAAGTAACAGAGAGATTAAAAATTCAGATTACCTATGAGTTCATTGTAATCCTAGGAAAAGAAAATTAGCCACTCATGATTGCAAAAATAAATATCATTATAATAAATTCAACTATTTAGAGTAACAAGAAAAATAAAAGCCAAGGAAGAAAACAAAACAATATTTGCCAGCTTGCTCTCCAAGTTTCAGCCTCATCTTCTAGTTTCTTGAATCTCCCAAAAGTTGTCTTTCCTCACGTTCTAAAAAAAAAAATCCTATTTATACTAATAGACTTAACCTATAATTCTCTAAGTTGACCTATAGTTTAATTAGGCTTAAAAGTGTATTGAAAAGCCCAAAAAATCAATTGTCAGTCTTTACAAATTTTCATTCCCGACACAGTACATCTAGCCATTTTCTGATATAATTTTCTCTATCTTCAAAGCAGAACTGGGTAAAGTGATCTCCATGAAAGTTGTAGCTCCATCTCTTATCTTCCCAATGGTCTAAGAATCGCATCATTTGGAGTCCTGTAGCATGAGTTATAGCTAAAATACTAAAGTATATATAAGCAGACTTCTAAGTCTTTCAATACTTTACTTTCCAAAATTAAGCTCAATTCCTTTAGCTCTTACAAAAAATATAAAAAATTGATAAATAAAAATCAAATTAAAAAAAATAACATAAAATTAAAATAACTCACTTAAAAATAAAATAATTATAAAAACAACTAAAAATAAATAAATTATAATTGAAAATTGAGGACTTATCTAATATTTCATAACAAAATTGGATTAAAAAAATTCTATAAAATAGAATTATCACTTAATTTAATCAATTACGCCCAATAACTTAATTAAATAATATAATTAATTAAGCTCAACAATTTAATTAACCAATTTTAATCAATTAGGCCCAATTATTTAATTAAAAAATTTAATCAATTATGTTCAATGACTTAATTAAATAATTAATTAAACCCAACAACTTGATTAAACAATTTAGACCAAGTACTTGAGAAGCTCATAACTTCTTGTTTGATTAAGTCAAACTTAATCACCTTTCCCATTTTATTTTCAACATTCATTTTAGGTGTGTGACCCATTAGGTTTCTAACATGTTGGCAATAAACTTATTACATAATTCTTAAATCAAACTTAGAAATAGATAAATTCAAGCTACTTTAAATTTATCATTAATCAAATCAACTATCTAAAGTTCATAGATCAAGATTGGGATCTAGCAATCCATCATGGTCACCCAAATGTTAGAACAGTCAAGATGGCCTGACTCAACCTTTCAGCGTAATTTATTCCCTCATCATATATTCCCGAAAATGATAAAAACATGGTGCAATGTCTACTCCTATTGATCTCCATATTCATTCTTGAAATTTGATCATCAGCTTTATAAAGACTTATGAAACTCTTTTCATAATCTCTAAGTTGCCTTGGTCGAGGACTTCAATAAGCTAATATCAACCAAGAGCTGTTAGGATATGTTCGCTAAATCACTTAAGGTGATGATTCTATCTTGAGCACTCATTTGCCTTCACATGCTTTATGCTATACCCAAAAGCAACCTATTTTGACATCCTTAATGAGGCACCTGTGGGGATGAAATCAAAGCATAGCACTTCACACATAAGATAACTTGTTGGTGTATTTTCAAAATCAAAGATTATGTCACATGATGCAAAGCTATTTTAGCTCAAAGGTTATGTCACATAAAGTGACATAATGTGTCTATTGGATTATAGGCAGGTTTTCATGTGAATGCTTATGTCTCTTAGTAATATGACATCCAAAAGTTATAAAACATATTGAAAAGACATTATAGCTCAGAAGTTAAATATGAAAAGTTATTGCTTCAAATTATAACTCAAAGATTAACTTATGGAATGAATACTTGTCTTTTCATAAGATGATTATTGAAAAAATACCTTTATCCAAAAGTTGTATTTGGAAAAATGAAAAGATGCCTTTTAGACAAAATGGTGCCTTAATGAAAGGGTTGTGTCCTTGAAGAAGAGACATTTACAAGCCTATATAAAGGGCTTGTTGTCAACCATTTTGAAACAACAAAAAAATCAAACACAAAAAAGAGCAAAAGTATCAAGAGCAAGAAAGTGTTGTGTTCTATTAACATAAACACTTAAGTTCCCATCAACTACAAAAGCTTCCAAATTTCTTATAGTCTACTTGCTGCAGAAAGTAGGTTCTAAGGCTAAGCAACTTTGCAAACCCTCAAGTGTATCTAGCAGTTTACTCTCGTTAAGTGCAAGACGAAGTTAGACGTTGGCTTCATTGTATCTTTAAGACTATTTGCATTATTCTGCTTTATATACCAAGTGGTAGGGGCGAAATAAGTCTTAAAGATAGTATCTATTTAAAGGCTCACCTTGAAGTCAATTTTGCCAATTCCTTGGATTCCATCTAAACCCCATTTGCACTAATAGTTTTAAGACTTTTTTTTTTTGGTGTTAGAATTCAATGGCTTTCTTAAAAGTGATACACCAACATCATCAAGCTAGACCACTTTTTGAAAGAGGAAACTTTATTCATTGGCAAAAGATAGATTGATTTGATGGTGACAAAGAATGTGACAAAGTGGTTCCTTATTAAATTACATGATAAGTTTTCTTTCCTTACTTGATATGCATGATATTGTATTTGATATGCATGGAAAATGTATATTGGTTGAAAAGAAGGATTTTATTATATTCATATATGATCTTGATATGAACAAGGTTATTGTTGTGTCTTCTATAATTGACATACTTCTTCCATCATGGAAAGGTATTAAGAAAAAGTATAAGAAAGAAAAGATGTCTCTCAAGGACCTTGGTAATCATTTTCGAATAGAAGAAGATTATCGCAAACAAGAAGAAGTCAAGTAAGATGAAAATAAAAAGAATCTTGAGACTTTAAAGGTCCATGTGATGGAACACAAACCATCAAACAAGCCAGTCTCATGCAACAAAAGAAAACATTCCATGGGTATGAATGACAAAAGTCATAAGATCAAAAGGAACAAAAAGGGGGCCATATTTCCATTGTAACAAACATGAACACTTTAAAGTGGAATGTAAACTTTTGAAAAACAAGACATAAGGTGTGACCAGCAACAAATTTGTGGCTATGGTTTCTTAGATCAATCTTCTTCAAAATGATAGAGCATGGTGGATTGACACTAGTGCAACTAATCATGTATGCAATGACAAGAGTTTCTTCAAGAATTTAGAAGTAGTTAATGATGAAATCATGTTATATATGGGAATTCCTCCACACCACAAGTGAAAGGAAAAGGCATTGTGGAACTTATGTTTACTTCTGAAAAATACTTGTACTAAACAATGTCCATTATGTACAGGAAGAATCTTATGTTAAGTGGCTTGTTGAATAAGTATGACTTCAAATTAATATTTGAAGCAGATAAGTTCATCTTTACAAAAGGTGGACATTATGTGCTAAGTGGACATATGGCATTCCTATTATGTGTTAAGGTATAATAATGCCAATATATAAATACCATCAAAGTCCATGTGATAAGTGGGCATGTGGCCTTCCTATTATACATTAAGGTATAATGACACCAATATATAAATACCATCAAGGTCCACATGATAAGTGGGTGACATGTGGTATTCCTATTATACATAAAGGTATAATGGTGCTAATATGTAAATTTAACATCTTATTATATGGTGCATTTCCATTTTATCATCAAAGGTATAACAGTGCAATATAGATATTCAATATTGTTGATATGGCATCGCTATTGTGCAATAAAGGTGCAATGATGCTTATGTGAACATATACCTTGATGTGTTATTTTGACATTCTGATTGTATATTATGTACAATAACGTCAACTGAGAAAAAGAGAATGTGTGTAAGCTTGTGAAGTCCTTGTAGGATTAAAACAAGCACTTAAACAATGGCATCAAAGTTTGATGCCATTGTGATAGCTAACGGCTACAAGATCAATCAATCTGACAAATGTGTTTATAGTAAGTTATATAATGGTAGAGGTGCCATCATTTGTTTATATGTAGATGATATGTTAATCTTTGGTACTGATTTGAAATAAGTAAAGGACACAAAAAGGTTCTTGTCAAAAAATGTTGACATGAAAGATATGGGTATGGCGGATGTTATTCTTGGTATAAGAATAATCAGAGATAATCGTGGCCTAACATTGTCTCAGTCTCATTACATTGAAAAGATTGTAATGAAGTATGGTAAGTCAGACTATATGCCAATGACTACGCCTTATGATTCTAATCTAAAGCTAATACCTAACAAAGACAAGCCAATAGCACAAAATGAATATATAAAGGTGATTGGATGCCTAATATATACCATGGATTGTAGAAGGCCAGATATTGCTTTTGCGGTTAAGATGTTAAGTTGATTTACAAGTAATCCAAGTAAAAACATTGGTATATTCTTTATAGAGTTCTAAGATAATTAAAGAGTACAAAGAATTATGGTATTTGTTATTCAAGGTTTCCTTCAATTTTAGAAAGATATACAGATGCTAGTTGAAACTTAAATAGAATAGATCATACATCTATGACTGGTTGAATTTTTACAATTAGTAGGGGTACTATTTCTTGGGGTTCTAAGAAACAATCTTATCAAGCAGACTCCACAATGGCTGCTGAATTTATAGCTTTAGCATCTACCACCTAAGAAGTGAAATGGTTGAGAGATTTACTCTATGAAATTTCATTGTAGCCTAAACCAATGGCATCAATCTTTATACATTGTGACAATGAAGCAACTGTATCAAAGGCATATAATTAAGCATACAACGAAAAAAGTCAATATATCGGACTTCGACATAGCATTGTAAGACAAAGAATTAGTGATGGTATAGTCACTATAAGTTATATCAGATCTGATGAAAATTTAGCAGATTTGCTTACCAAAGGTCTAAACAAGCACTAGGTAATAAAGACCTCAAAAGGGATGGGTGTCAAGCCTATCAACTAAATCTCCAATAGTTGGAGCTCACCTCGATGCTTGTGGCTGACCTGCAAGTCTCGGGTACTGACCATTCTACCACATGGATGATTGTAGCACTAATTTATGTTTTTCATCCCAAGGTGTATAGTGCTTGATTCTGTAATGTGTAAAGGTTGAACAAAAGTTCTTAATAAACCCATAACATGTATATGTTGAAGTACTATAATTACAGGGTACTTCCGATGAGGGCTACCTATGTGGGTGGAAGTATGGCCATTTCTAAGAGCTAAAGGCTTGACTCTGACAGCACTCATGAATAGATGCAAAACACAAGGCCATAAAATATGTTGGCAAAACTAGATACAAAGTAAGTAAATAAGCTTGTGTGTGTTTAGTGGCCCGAGTAGTCAAATGAAGAATCGATGGCTCAATACTTGGTCAACCACTTAATTCAGACTAGAACCAACCACACTCACTAAGTGAAGGTTCAAATCTACGGGATACCTTCATTTATGTACTAGGTTCTCAAAGTTATTGGTATTTAGAAATTTTGAAGATGGTGGGGAATTGTTGGTGCATTTTCAAAATCAAAGGTTATGTCACAAGATGAAAAGCTATTTTAGCTCAAAAGTTATGTCACATAAAGTAATATAATGTGTTTGTTGGATTATAGGCAGGTTTTCATGTGAATGGTTATGTCTCTTAGTAATATGACATCCAAAAGTTATGAAACATATTGAAAAGACACCATAGCTCAAAAGTTAAATATCAAAAGTTATTGTTTCAAATCATAACTCAAAGATTAACTTATGAAATGAATAGTTGTCTTTTCATAAAATGGTTATTGAAACAATACCTTTATCCAAAAGTTGTGTTTGGTGATAACTCTATTATATAGAGTTATTTTGACTCATTTTGGGAGCTTAA
>NW_018397266.1:5526277-5526419 GCF_002168275.2 Theobroma umbraticum
AATAGTTAGAGATTTGTGATCTTGTTTCTCTCTTCAATTCTCTTGTTTCCTTGCTTTGTTCTTGGCTCTAAATCTCCAGAATAGTTGTTTGCTGCCTCCCCTCAAAAATCTCTGAAAAAAGCTCCTTAAATAGGCTCCAAAT
>NW_018397266.1:5526475-5526616 GCF_002168275.2 Theobroma umbraticum
TGCAGCGCTGAGCTCTCTGGAATTTTGTATGTATGCTTCCTTTCATCAACGCTGTAGCCTTGTTCTTCCAGCGCTGTGACAGTTTATCAACTTCAAACATGAGTTTCACCCTAATATTTTAGGAACTGGGCAAAGTAGTAA
>NW_018397266.1:5526626-5526741 GCF_002168275.2 Theobroma umbraticum
AAATATTTTGACCATGATCCAGTCAGAAATGGGCAAATTGGTGAACATAAACATTATATCTCTTCTTCTTATAATTTGATTGGTCTAAGAATCACCTCATTTGGAGTTTTTTAGA
>NW_018397266.1:5526941-5527062 GCF_002168275.2 Theobroma umbraticum
TAAACTAAAAAAACACCTAAAATGCTAAAATTCGAACCTAAAATTTTAAAGATCTAGCTACTTAAGTTCCTAAAATGAGTCAAAATAACTCTATATAATAGAGTTATCACACCCCCAAACT
>NW_018397266.1:5527148-5527266 GCF_002168275.2 Theobroma umbraticum
ATGTCTCAATTCAAATGCAAACTCATCATTAAGTGAAATTCCATGTGTGTGTGTGTAATCTCTCCACTTAGAATATTGTACAATCTGGATAAATTTATATTCATGCAAAATTCAAATT
>NW_018397266.1:5527676-5527822 GCF_002168275.2 Theobroma umbraticum
TTTCATCGTTTTTTTTTTTCATCTTGACTACCTCTTTCACTATGTGGCTCATAATACCTTCTAAATTGACTTATGCACTTAGGAACGAGGAATGCAAGAATTGTTGAAAATATTATTATAAAGGTCTAGGCTAAAAATTAAGTGTT
>NW_018397266.1:5527922-5534810 GCF_002168275.2 Theobroma umbraticum
TGATAGACTGCCACAGCACTGGGAGAACAAGGCTGTAGCGTTGATGAAAGGAAGCACACAAACAAAATTCCAGAGAGCTCAGCGCTGTAGCGCTGGAGAAGTAGCGCCGCAGCGCTGCGCGACTTTCCAAAAAAAATAAAGGACATTAACGGGATTTCAAAAATTAGGTTATTTGGAGCCTATTTAAGGAGCCTTTTTCAGAGATTTTGGGGAGGAGGCAGCAAGCAACTATTCTGGAGATTTGGAGCCAAGAACAAAGCAAGGAAACAAGAGAATTGGAGAGAGAATCAAGATCATAAATCTCTAACTATTAGTTTTCTCTCTTACCTTTGCGTTTTTTTTCTTATTTTCTTTGACTTGGATTCATGGTTAAATTTCTTTGGATATTGTCTTTATTAAATATTATGAGCTAATTTATTTTTCTAGGATTGCAATTGAACTCACATGTAATCTAGATTTTTAATCACTTTCTTGCTTATTTAGACAAAATAGTGCCTTAATGAAAGGGTTGTGTCCTTGAAGAAGAGACACTTACAAGCCTATATAAAAAGCTTGTTGTCAACCATTTTGAAACAATAAAAAAATCAAACATAAAACAAGAGCAGGAATATCAAGAGCAAGAAAGTGTTGTGTTCTATTAACATAAACACTGAAGTTCTCATCAACTACAAAAGCTTCCAAATTTCTTACAGTTTACTTGCTGCAGAAAGTAGGTTCTAAGACCAAACAACTTTGTAAACCCTTGAGTGTATCTAGCGGTCTACTCTCGTTAAGTACAAGACGAAGTTAGACGTTAGCTTCTTTATATCTCAAAGACCATCCGCATTATTCTCCTTTGCTTATAGAGTGGTGAGAGTGAAATAAGTCTTAAAGATAACGTCTATTTAAAGGCTTACCTTGAAGTTAATTTTGCCAATTCCTTGGATTCCATCTAAACCCCATTTGCACCAACACAACTTGATGTATCAAGTCTATAAAGTATTTACACAAATGACACATGAGAAATATTGCATAGACACTTGAGTAAAATACCAAATGCACCTCTCATGATGGGTTATGTTCAATGAACTTACTTTCCTATGCAAGCACCTACATTCCAGTTTCAAGTATCTTTATACTTCAACCTATAAAACCGGTTACTTCTTATAAAACCGATTACTTACTTTTTAAGTAAGGAACATAGAATGTACCAATCTGTAGGTATCATTGATGTCCAATCTTAATGATACATCGACCATGAACATTTAGAGATTATGCTTTGATGCATAAGGATCTCATAACTACAATCCATTACAATTCCCTTGCAAAGCTTATTAATTTTATGGACTTCATCTAATTAGACTTATTATCCATTATAATTAACATCTTATTGATGAAAGAAAACTTCTAATCATTCAGCATGAAATATATTGTTGCATGATTGGAATCAAGCCTTAACCAGTCTCAATTGGTTGTAGAGCTGATCCCAACAAGTACCTACAAACGCCAAAATCCAAATTTGAAATAAGTTTGACCATTGAGTGGAACTAAAATAGAGAAATTCAATTTCAAAGTTTTTCTAATTGATCAAAGCTAATGTTAATCAATTAAGATTGAAGGAAGTGAAGCTTCAATCAATTAAGGGGACGATTAACCAATTAAAGGAAGTCTACTCGATGAAAATAGAGATTTCTTAATCAGTTAGAGTCTCCTCTAATCAGTTAACATAGTGAACAAAGTTGCCAGATAGTGCAAGTTAAAAAATGGCTAATAGGTTAGAGATTACCTGTAACTAGTTAGCAGAACTCTATCTACCTTTTTGAATTTAAACACTAAAAAATAAAATAACAGCTAGAATGGCATCAGAGTTGTTCCTAACAGTTAGAAACTGTCTTAAACAGCAAAATCTATCTCCCAAGTATAAAAGGAAGCTCTAATAGTCAAAGACGCAAGAGAAAAAAACACCAATAGCTTATTTTGAGCAAAAACCCAAAGAACCTTCTCCTACACACTTGTTCTTCATTCCTATTCTTGAAAAAGTGTTTGACCTTAATTGTGTTCATCTTAAACTAACAAAAGTAGTCACTTGTACCTCTTTTTCTTTTTTTTTCTTAGTACACTAGAGTGTGGGAAGTACATTCAAGGTAATTTATAAGGGATTAGAGTTTGGGGTAGAAGCTCACTTTGTAAAGCTTGGTGGAAGATGTTAATTCCACTTATATAATTAAAGTGGAGTTGAAAATCCTTGATTGGGAGGTCAATATAGTAGATGTAGGTCAAGGGGACTGAACCGCTATAAATATTTGTGCATTGTCGACTTCTCTTTACCCTTCCTTACTTGGTGTCATTTAACTAGAACAAGTTTTAAACTTCCTTTCTCTAATTGATTAGGAGCTCTACAAGTTGAAAAGGGCTAACTTTAAAATTTTAAGTACAATTCTCCCCCTAGCACACCAACGGGACCAACAAACACCACTTTTTTCTTTTTATTTTTTCTTGCTTTGAAGTGAAAATAATTTTTTTTGGAATAAAGTGGAAATAAAGAAAATAAAAAAAATGCCTAGTTACAAACTAATGGTAACTAGTACTAAAGTTTTAATAAGAAATAGATTTAGACATAGACATGTCAAGAATCAAAAGTAGAATAATTTTCCTTTCAAGGAACAACCTTTTTTTTATTTTTTAAGTTGATAAACACCGAATACAAATACTTTTATTATTATTTAATTAAATTAAATTATGATATTTTTTATATTTTTTTTTCAATTGTTTGAGGATAATTATAACTTGTCATATTTATAAATAACTGTTTATTAATGATAATGAATAGTCAAAAGGGCTAAAAGTACATTTTGAAACAAGATGGACCAAAGAGTATTTTTCAAGTATATTGAAGGGGTTTTCTACATTTACCCCTTATTATAAGGTGCTTTATTTTTTTTCTCTTTCCATAAATAAGGGATTTATATTAATACTAGAAGTAAAAAAGGATGATATCTAAAAACATCTTGAAATTATTTAAGAAAATTCAAATAAGTTCTTATTTTTTTATTTTGTTCAATCAAATCTTTATATTTTTATTTTAGATCAAATATTCCCTTATGATTAATAATTGACTAACTATTATTAGTTATAACATCACTTGTTATTTTATGTCACATTATGCTAATGTGACATTCTAATATGTCATTGTGGATAATGACATAAATTGTTAATGTGGCATAGTGATATAGTCACGTGATATTTTTCTTTCTACATGTCAACATCACATGATATAAAGATAATAACAAGTGATATTTTTACTAATGACACATAATTAATCGTTAAAGGTTTGATTGAACATAATTAAAACATAAAGACTTATTTAAACTTTCTTCAATAGTCCATAAAATTTTTAAAGTATTATACCAAGTAAAACAAATTCATGGAGAAATCTTGATTCAGTACATCCTAAGGGTTGATCTAATTAACAAAATTTGCTTAGTTGATAATAGCTATTATTTACATCAAAGACAAATTAATGAAAATCTTCGAGAGACATTTTTTTGGGCTGTCACTAGCCCTTAAAAGACTTTCTTTTTTGTCGTTTAACGTGGACTTTCTTTTGTAGGATATTTTTATTTTTCTAAAATATACAAATAAAATTAAAAGACTCTTTATCTTTATTAAATCTTCAAAATGAACCCAAGCAGAGAATCTGAGTTGAACAAAAACGATTTGGGCTTAAAGCCCAGAGCGATAAGCGTGGTCCGTTTTAAGAGTGCATAAAACGACGTCACTTAGAAGGTTACCGTACCGATTATCCAAATCGCAAGCAAAGCAGGTGAGCAACCGGAACATTACATTCTTTTTTCCCGAATTTGCATAATTCAAAATCATTACGACGGGACGCACCACCATATGACCGTTGCCACAACGTTCCAAAAATTCTAAAATTTAAAATCCTTTGCTTTCTCATCTGAGCTTACCGTTGCCAACGTCCACCACTCCTTGTCCTACCAAAACTCTTTCTTTTACTGCTACTTCTACCTCTTAACTCAACATCCAGTTTTCTTTTATGTCTTGAAAATCGAAGTCTTTTGATCCGTTTCATTTTGGGGTGATTCTTGAGAGACAATGGCAACGTTGGCACCTGGGATTCTGCTGAAGTTACTTAATGGTATGAACACCGGGGTAAAGCCAACTAGTGAACATAGGAGCTCTCTTTTGCAGGTGACTGATATTGTACCAGCTGATCTTGATGAGAAGAATCTTTGGCCTAAACATGGGTTTTACATTAAGGTCTCAGATTCTTCGCATTCAATTTATGTTAGTCTTCCTTCTGACCAAGATGATTTTGTTCTTAGTAACAAAATGCAACTTGGGCAGTTCATCTATGTTGATAGATTGGAGCCTGGGTCCCCTGTTCCTGTTGTTAAAGGTGCAAAACCGCTCCCTGGAAGACATCCATTAGTTGGGACGCCAGAACCTTTGATGGGTTTAAGAAGAAAAGGGGAGAAAAGTGAGCAGAAACAAGATTCTAAACTACATAGAAGAGGTTCTTGGGGAAGGGGGCCTAATGGGGCGGATGAGATTTCTTCTCCTATAGTTTTAAAGCCGGTTCCATTGGATTTTGATCAGTGTACTCCAGTGAAAGAGAGGTCTAACTCTGTGAGAACCCCGATGATGTCACCAATGATAAGAAGGATAGCAAAGGATGGGAGTGCTAGTGCCAGTGTAAGGTGTTCTTTTGGTGGGGGATTGTTGGCTAAAATGATGGATACTAAAGGAGAAAGTCCTGCTTTGCTTAGGAAAAGCTGTGTCGCGCCTTCTTCTGCTTCAAAGTTTCCACGGAGCAAAAGTGTCTGCGACCGAGAGCCTAGGATCCCAATTAGTCCTCTCAACTCAGCTGTAGGTACATTTTCCCCCTTTGCCATTTAACAATTGCTATGTGTTTAAACTAGTATTTACTTTTCAATGATGTTATTTCTTTTTGGTGCAAAACAAAAAGTTCCGTACGTGCATACATACATAGATCATGTATGGATGGATGGATGGATGGATGTTTGTATGTATGTAGGTATGTTTGTGATCATTCAACTCAATTTTGCTGAGGCAAGTGATCCTTACTTTCTGCAGGAAAAGAAAAGTTCAACCCCGCCACCGGGTTTAAGGAGTGGAAGGGTGGCAGCTGCTTCCCTCAATATGGGTGGAGATGTACAGAACAACTCCAATCCAAGTGTTACTGCACAGCAACCACAATTTCAGTTTGATAATAACTCAGCCTCTGATAATAGCAAAAGTCTACCCATGAATTTGCCCGGAAAACTAGGCATGTTGGGCAAGGTAGATTAAGATTTTTGTTAACCAAGAAGATTGTCAATTTGTCATTGCTTTAGTTCTGGTTGTTGACTTTATGCTTTAACAGGAAGCGATGCAGCAGCGAGAAACAGCTCAGAAGATTGCCCTTCAAGCACTAAGAGATGCTTCAGCCACTGAGAGTTTAGTTCGTTCTCTCAAGTAATATACTTTACGAATCTGTCCTTTTGCTTTATTTTTTTCCTTTTTGTTGAAAGTTGAGACTTTGCGTTTGATAAGGTGAATATAATTTCGCTGGTTGCAGGATGTTTTCTAACTTGAGCAAGTCAGCAAAAGCAGATGATCCAGCTGCATGCTTCGATCAGTTTCTGGAGTTTCACGCCCAAATTGTGCAGGCCGTGAGTGATATAGTGTCCATTCAAGCAGCTACTTCAGCTAGTGAAATGGCACAAAACTCAAAAGCTGCACAGAGAGATAAGCAAGGCGACGATGAGCCACCAATATTGCATGAAATTGCGCACAACTCAATGGACCAAAGCAGGAATTCAGAGTTAAGTTCATCAAGAAGGCGAGCCGCATTGTACAAGTCAATTACAGCCTTTCCCGAGAGAAGTGAACAGAAGACAATCATAGGGAGGCTCCCAAGATCAAATTCTAACCCCAAGGTACCCTCAGATAGGAGAGCACCATCAACTCCACTTGGCAAGCTGCTCCCTGAAGCTGTTGGTGAGAATGATGAAAACAAGAAACCATTATCAAGCAGCTTAAACAATACAATAAAATTAGGTAAGCAGATTGAAAGTGAAGCTGGAAATTGGTTTATGGACTTCCTAGAGAAAGCTCTGGAGAATGGTATGAAGAAATCCAAAGGCACACAAGGCGGGGATAATAAGAAAGTTCCTCAGTCTCTCATACTCAGGATTATTAATTGGGTAGAGGTAGAACAGTGTGATGGTAACAAGCGGCCAGTTCATCCAAAAGCCACGCAAATAGCTAGGAAGCTAAGAATTAAGATGAAGAACCCTTGAATTGGCCCACATAGATGCTTATTATTAAAGTACTTTTTGTGTCATTTTTAAATTGTTTGGTTTCCAATCACTTTTGGAGATTATATCTCTTCGTCATGAATGTACAAGTTTTTACGCTTTAATGGAGATTGTTTCAACTTTTCCAATCACTTTGTGATGATTGACAAAAATGCTTGGAAATATGTTGCGGTGAACAAGATCCAACATTTCCAGCACAGCAGAACAAGATTGAAACATTTTTTCCGACTGACTACTGACATCCGAACAAGATTGACATTGCTCATGTGCATACCTAAAGCTGCCCTTGATTTTTCTGCGATGACTAGCTTCAATCTTCCAAGGAAAAGTGGAACGTAAAAGAAAAGCGACATATAGCTTATTCCCGTGATTTTCCCCAACATAAATTTGCATTTCCCATGGGAAAAAGAAAACAAACAATAACTTCATCCTACGACGTCGTCTGGCTGGAGAAATTTCAAAAACCCTGATAAAAGGCTCTCATTCTCCTCTCAGTCAGTAAAGAACAAAAACAAAATGGAGATGGGTTGTATGTGGATGAGGCGTGTCCGCCTCACAGCTAACT
>NW_018397266.1:5534820-5570347 GCF_002168275.2 Theobroma umbraticum
CTTCATCTCCCGTCACTGCTCTTCCATGTACTTCCCGTCACCTGCTCTTTTCCTTCCCTTCTTTGAAATCACCTCATCTCATATCCTTCGCTTCCTCCGATCGTCGCGCGATCTCGATCTCAAACCCCTCCTGCTCCTCTGCATCCCCACTACTCTCCCTCCACGACAACGAAAATTTTCCCGATTTCGGAGGTGGGGAAAGCTACGAAAATCTGGAGAAGGTCTCCAAGGTGCTTCTCAAAGGGATGAATTATGCCGAGCTTCAAGTGGGTCTTCATTTGTTATATATATATAAACTTTTATGGAGTGAAGTGTGTAATTTGAATTTCTGCTGCTAATTTTCTGGGGATTTACTTTGTCAGGAATGGGTTCAATCACATGGATTCAGGCCTGGTCAGGCTTTGATGTTGTGGAAGCGTCTCTATGGAGATAATATTTGGGCACATAATATTGATGAACTTGAAGGTATTTCATTTTTTCCTTTCGACCAGTTTTACGTCTTACTTCATCCATACGAGAACCTTGTTTCTTCTTTGGTTTTTGTAGTCTTGCTACTCAGCGAACTGATTTATTTGCAGTCTCATTTCTGTAGTATTCTGTTTATAATTGGACTAATGGGTTTCTGGAATGGTGGCTTTTAGGATTAAACAAAGATTTCAGGAAAATGCTAAGTGAGCATGCTGAATTTAGGGCCTTGACTTTGAAAGATATTCTCACTGCATCTGATGGCACTAGAAAGGTACACATTATCTAATCTGTTTCTAGTTATAATAATCTTTTGCAATTTTATTAGACTATTTGTTTTGAATTGGATGTTTCTATCTCAATAGAAAACCTTAAAATGGTATTCCAGCATCAGTCATTTGCTTGCATTCCTTTGAGAATCTTCTGATTGATTTTGAAAATCACACAGGAGGTTGCAGATATTGTTTGCGCTGGATGACGGATTGGTAATAGAAACAGTTGTGATACCCTGCGATAGGGGCAGGACAACTGTTTGCGTTTCAAGTCAAGCGGGCTGTGCCATGAATTGCCAATTCTGCTATACAGGCAGGCAAGTGTTATTTCCCTACTTTAGAATTGGCAGTCTAGATTGTCTTAGTAGTCATTACCTTTCTAAGGTGTATTTCTCCGTAACATGGATCTAAATTGCAGGATGGGTTTGAGGAGACATCTAACTGCAGCTGAGATTGTAGAGCAGGCTGTATATGCTAGGCGACTTCTCTCCAGTGATGTTGGGCCCATTACAAATGTTGTATTCATGGTATGTCTATGGTAGATTTCCAGTGCTCATTACTCTAGTGCTTGAGAAAATAAATATGGCTCTCTTGCATGTTGAGTCTTCAGGCTTTTTTTTGGTCCATATATTGAATATATCCTTGATCTAGCATGTTTCATCTAGCAATTAGAGATGGGGTTTGTCCTTTTGGAACTGTTTGGTGAAGCAAACATAGTCAAACCAGTCTTGCTAGTTATGAAGCGCCGATGATTTGAAAGTCTATCTTCCATCATGATTATAAGTTTGTGAGTGAAATCTTTCATTATTTAAGAAAATAATTGCAAGCAATTCTCTTTTGGCTTTTTTTTTTTATACAGCTACGGTTGTAAATCCTGTATCAAGATGACTAGCTGGGAACATGTAGACACCCACAGAATCTTGTGCTTCAACTAAATTATTTATATTTTATTTTTTCAGATAAGCTTCTTTGCATTAAGCTAGTGAATAATGAAATATTGTGGGTATTTAATCCTGTTTTCATAGAGCACTAGTGGACTCAACAGGGATCCCTTAGAATATCAGGTAGATTTGCGTACTCAATGCTTTTCAGTGAACCTACTGTGCCAGTAACTGTTGGTGCTACATGAATTTGTAGGGAATGGGAGAGCCACTTCATAACATTGAAAACGTCATAAAAGCTGCTGACATCATGGTGCACGAACAGGGCCTTCACTTTAGCCCTCGTAAGGTTACTGTTTCTACAAGTGGACTTGTCCCCCAGCTGAAACGTTTTCTTCATGAGTCCAAATGTGCCCTAGCTGTTAGTTTGAATGCTACAACTGATGAGGTACTTTACTGTCACCTATATTCTTATTGGTGCTCATATTCTTGCATATGCACACAAATAAAAGGAGAGAGATAGAGCGATGCCTGCACTAGGGTGCACATTCACACACAAAAGGAAGACACAAACACACACACAGAGGAGATCTAATAAGTGAGAGACTGAATTTCTGGTTTTTCCAACTAATCATGCAGGTCAGAAACTGGATCATGCCAATTAATCGGAAATATAAATTAGGCTTGCTTCTTGAGACCCTTCGAGAGGAACTAGAGTTCAAACACAACTACAAAGTTCTATTTGAATATGTAATGCTTGCGGGAGTCAATGACAGGTTAGATAACCTTTCCCTTTTCTGCAATGTTTTATGTGGAAAAGTTTTATAGGTTGCATGGTTAGATTGTACACAATCATCCTTCCCCTTTAAATTTTGAAGGGCAAGCAAAAGTGTGACTGAGATTTCAGCACTATAATTCCATTTAACACATAATTGAATTGTTCAAACAATTTGCTTGGAGAAATTGCATTTTAACGTGACGTATTGTTACAGGGTCTATAGATTGAATGTCAGTAGGTCACCCTAAGTTTTGCCTTTGCAATGTTGTAACTTAAGTTTTCTAACAGCGGACTATTATAAAACTCTAATCCGGCTATTATCATGTCTCTTCTTTTTGCATTGATTGCCAACATTTATCAGGATTGCGATTTTAGTTTAAGTTGATAGATTCCAACTGTCTATGGGCCTTTGACATTGATCTCTATCTGCAGCATCGAGGACGCAAAGAGGCTAATTGATCTTGTGAAGGGCATTCCTTGCAAAATCAATCTTATCTCATTCAATCCTCATCGTGGGTCCCAGTTTGGACCAAGCAGTGAAGAGAAGATGATTGAGTTTCGGAATGCTTTAGCAAAAGCTGGTTGCACAGTTTTCTTGCGACTCAGTAGGGGTGATGATCAGATGGCTGCTTGTGGTCAGCTTGGTGAGCCTGGTACAATTCAAGCTCCCCTGCTTCGTGTTCCAGAGAAATTCCAAATGGTTCTAAATACACCAGTGCAATTTCTTGGATTATGAACGAACCGATGGCTTAATCTTCAAAGTTGAAGTAGAAATGACTGGACCGTTAATCCTCTCCCAAGCCTTGGACTAGTGGAGTAGGAAGTAGGCATGGTTCCTGTTGTAATTTTCTTATTCTTCTTCCCCTTGCATGGTATCTTATTCTCTTTTTTATCCCTATTAAGATATTGGATTAAACTTTGAGATTACGTGCACAAGGCCAGCGGATTGATTCTTAAAGGGCACCATTTCCATTTAAGACCCAGTATTAGTTTGGATATAATGCAACGTGGTTGGGTTGGCTTTAAATTAGATGTGCTTTTTTATGGAGTTTAATTGATGTTTTCTTCCTACTCATAAAAAGGAAAAGAAAAAGGGTGAACAGAAAAATTGAATTGAATACGAGTAGGAACAGGTCAGACGATGATGCTAACATAAAAGCTCTTCAATAAGGCAAGGCAGACTGGCATAAGCGATAGAGCAGATTCTTTCATCTCCCTTTTTTTCAACTGTGTTGTCGTTGAATAAGGAACACGTCGAATTCAATTTGATTAACACCAGGTAATTGTCAATATTCGATGGCATAAGGGTTTTTGTGCTTTGATTCTAACAAGGAACAATGTCTTTTGAGCTTGGTTTTTAGAATGTAGTGTCAGACGGATCAATTTTTTATGTTCCAATTATTCTTTCTTATGGAATTTGGAATTCAGGTTCGCAACCCTTTAACACAGCAAGGCAGGAAGGTGAAAGTGTTCCCAATAATTAGCATCGTTTTCCAAACCTTCCATTTCCAGCTTTAGTAGCGTCTTTGGTGCTTCTGACACCAACTTCAACTTGGTTTATTAATCTGGATTCAATGTTTCCTCGCTTGCGTTTGCCATAAGAGTAACCGTTTATGGACAATTTAATTAATTAATTCACCATCATTGCACCGCTAACAACGCACACGATCCGACAAATAAAGGCTGCCAAATTTTCTCATTCGGTGATTGGACGGTGCCAGCCACGCGCTCCCTTCCTCAACAAGGTAACGAGCAAATCGCTTTCTTGGCGGGATCACTTCACCTTCACTCCTCCAACTTCCCTGTGCTTATAAAAGCTTTTACTCCCCCCAAGTAACAATCTACCTCTCTCTCGGTTTAGAACTAAAAACCTTCCTAGAAGAAAACGATCCGAATCGGACCTTTCATTTTTCTAGCTTACTCTGTTTTGCTCTGTTTACTTTTACTCTTTTAAAAGAGGCTTCGGCTGTGAGAAGAGAATGGGAACGCGTTGGAACGAGGAGGGGACCAGCTTCTACTCATTGTCCTGCCAGGATCGACGATACTCGAAGCACATCCACGACAACGTCCACGGCAACATCTACCTTGATCCGGTATAAGCCTTTAGCCAACTTTCGTTTACGAACTAGCACTCGCGGCTTTTGTGATTAGCTGCGATAAATACTCAAACTGGATTTTGATTCAGTCCTATTATGAAATCACAATGTTGCTCTGGATCTAGAAAACTAATTTTGAATAACCGAGATAAAAAGCTTTGGAATCACTGAAACTCCTCGTAGAGAGGATTAGGAATCGTTCATACGCGACAAGATAGAAGATGAAGAAAGAAAATATGAAACAGTACATAAAGTAAAAGAATGACGAAAATCTATAATAGATTAAAAGTGCGCATGCGTACCTTATAATATTGTGACTCCGCTTAATCCTTAATGAACAGTGAAATTCATATTTCTCCAGATTTTGTTGACCGTAAATTGACTTTTTGCTTCGCTGTGGATGCAGTTCTTTTTGAAACTTGTTGACACTGAACAGTTTCAGAGGCAAGTTTGCCTTGTTGAATATATGGAGTAGAATTTCTTTCATTTTTCATAAATAATACTAGGAATTGTCTTTTGATGACTTTACTATATACTGCAGACTTCGCGATCTAAAGCAACTTGGTAAGTAAACTTTCTTGTAAACTAGATTATACATTAAGAGATTTGACTTGCTCAAGTTCGCATTTTTAGTTTCTTATTTATTTCCCATACAGGAAGATTTGATTTCCAATTGTTATCTTTCTCATTGTCAACTCTGTTTTATTTCTTCTTTTTGCAACTTTTGTGGATACAAGTTCGTTGCTGACCGAATTATCTTGCTAATCAGGTCTAACGCACATGGTATACCCAGGGGCTGTGCATTCTCGCTTTGAGCATTCACTGGGAGTTTATTGGCTAGCCGGAGAAGCTGTCCATACAATTAAAGCTCACCAAGTAGGAACTCTTCAGTCTGGTGCTTCTCATTCTGACCCCATTATATTGAGAAATTCTCTTTATACGCATGGCATCCTTGTAGGGCTCGGAGATCAACATTGAGCGTAATGATATCAGGACAGTGAAACTTGCTGGTAATTATCGTTACTGTCTTTATCGATCAAATTGATCAGTATTCTCTTCTTTCTATCTCTCTCTGGCGCTGTATCTCACCCTCTTTTTTGGTTGGTTACTTGCTTAGGACTACTGCATGATGTTGGGCATGGACCATTCAGCCATCTCTTTGAGCGCGAGTTTCTTCCTCGGGTTCTTAACGGATCTAAATGGTGATTCTTACATTCACCTCTAGAAATAGATTGTTTGTTTTTCCTCATATGTGAGCCCTGGTTGCATCTTCACATGCTTCTTTTACATTCCCAAACTGAATACGTCACTATCTTAAGAATAAAAATGTGATTGAATATTTTGGAGCCTAGGCAGTGTCCTAGTATTTTGCTCCGTTTAAAGAGTTTGTTGCTCTTGCATGTTTGTCTTCATTCGCTCAGCAGTCAAAATTTCAATTTTAGTTTCTGTTTGGTTTATATAATTGACATTATTCCGTAATCCCTAATTGATATCATGTTTTGGCCATTTAATACAACAATAGATTTAATTGCAAAATATATGTTGATCTCTGAATGCGTTAACCCATTTCTTCCGATTATTTGTTTGATTTTTTTTTTTTTGCTCAATAATTTGTTTGAAATTTTAGGTCTCATGAGGACATGTCTGTGAAGATGATTGATTATATTGTTGATGCGCACCACATAGAAATAGACTCTGCAATCCTCAAGAATGTGAAGGTTGAATTATCTTAAAATTCTATTTGTACTCTCTTTATATACAAGTGCCTCTGAAGCTGCATTGCCATCTCCTTTGAACTCTTTATCATGACAGAAAGATTATACTATCTTTTAGCACTTTCTAGAACACACTAAATCATGAATGAGGATGCAAATAGCTTCCTTACCACCTCTTCCGCACCAACTCGTGTGGGAGAAATTTATTCTTTTCTTTTCCTTTATCCTTGTTCTTTCCTTTCTTCTACTGAAATATATTGATATAAAGCATGCTTCCAACTTTTTTTCTAGCCAGTGACATCCTATATCTTGTTTGTGCTTTCTGAATTCCAGCCCAATGGCTGCTTAAGCCATATAGGTAGCCTCCCCTTCCTTTAACCCCGAGCTTCCAATTACAGAATAGGGTTGGATTTAATCTCAAGTTAACTTCATTCGAGTTTTGTATTAGCTTATTATGTCTGTGAAGAACAGTGGATACTGGTTGGTTAATATTAAATACTTGAAAATTAGCTTTACAAATGTGGGGCTTGATATAATTTTGCTATTTCGACAGGAAATGGTACTTGCTAGCTCTGAAAATGCTTCACAAAAGGTAAGCACCTCATTACCTCAATACGTCAGAAACCTCGTTTGTCGTTTCCTATTGTTGTCTGTTTTCAGCTCCATCATCAATTACTTCACCATCACAATTTTAAATTCCTTAACTGTAGATTATGAGTGAGAAGCGTTTTTTATATGACATTGTTGCAAATGGTCGAAATGGAATAGATGTTGACAAGTAAGTGTATTGATTCTCCATACTGAAAATAAATTTTCAATTTTACTTGTGGTTTTGAGAGTGAAGTTAATAAATATAATTCCTTGCAGATTTGACTATATTGTACGCGATTCCCGGGCTTGTGGCCTTGGCTGCAATTTTCAGTTTCAGAGGTATATATGATATCTAATGATCACTTGATGGTTAATAAATACAAAGATGTGCTCTTCAGTTTAAGCTAATTTATCGTTTCTGAGTTTGCAAATGTGCGGGGATCAGAACTTAGCTTCCTGGTTTATTATACATGTACTATATGTCAAAACATATATTCTTCCTGTTCTTCATTGTAACTTGCAGGTTATTGGAAACAATGAGAGTGATGGGTGACGAGATATGTTACAGGGCAAAGGATTGTTAGTATATCTTGAAATTCATTATGTTCACCAAATAATTACGTTCTTCAACAAATATATGCTACTTTTTTGTCAGATCTAACTATTCACAAGTTATTTGCCACTCGAGCTGATTTGCATAGGACAGTTTATACACATGCTAAAGTAAAGGTACCAAGCTGCAACTACTCTTTTTTATCCACAACTTCAATGTGTTAGGTTTGGCACATATGTAGCTTTTCAATCTGAACTTTGAGCGGTAAAAGCAATGGATTTTAACAGTTAGCCTTTTTTTCTTCTTTCTACTTCTCCAGGCAATAGAGCTCATGGTTGTAGATGCTCTGACAGTAGCAAATGATGAACTGAGTATATCAGCATCAATTCATGAACCAGCTAAATTTTGGAAGGTATTTTGAGCTTAAAGCATTATTTACAGTTATCTTCAACATTCCCATTTTTATGTCATTAGGACTGAAAATTCCCCTTCAACAATTGCAGTTAGACGACTCAATATTAAGACAAATTGAAACTTCTGATAAACAAGAGCTCAAGGAAGCCAGAGATTTGATCCTTCGCATCCGGAGAAGAGATCTATACCAGGTATCCTCCAACAATATATGGAAGTAAGTAGCCTTTCCTTCTTTGTATGCAGAGTTTATGGACTGTGAAATTGCTACAATTTTCTATATATTGCAGTTCTGCAATGAATATTCTGTTCCAATGGACAAGCAAGAGAACTTCAAAGACATCACTCCTCAAGATATTGTTTGTTCTCAGGTGCCAAATAAAAGAAATGTAATGCGAGATTCTTTACTGAGAGTAATAATCAAATGGCGGCCTAACAAGTAAGTTTTCTATCAGAAAAATGGTGGTACCACATTGAAAGAGGAAGATGTTGCTGTGAGCATTGTCAAAATTGATCTGACTCGTGGGAGCAGTAACCCTCTGGAAAGGTACTTGAGAAAGAATATAATGTATTTGATGAAAGCACTGTTTCTCTTGTTGAGCAGTTTGACAGATTTGCTGCTGATAATTTGATTTCCTTTGATCCTTTTTCTTCTCCTTGCATGCATTTCTTTATCCAGCATCAAGTTTTTCCAGGTACTAACATCACTTTTCCTTCCCCACAAATCTTTGTTTCATTGAATTGTTGTACATGACACTTGCTAAGTAGAGTAGCGTACAAGATTAGAAAATCAATTACTACCTAGGTTTAAGGTTAATTTCTATTTGGCAATTTAGTTAAGCTATTTACGATATATTATTCGTGATGCTGCATGCCAAGTATTAGACTAGTTGAGCGTTGTTATTCACATTTTTTAGGTAGAAAAACACAAGGCAAAACACCTTTTGGAATGCAGGTTGGAAATGTATGGCGGATTCTAGTCCACCACAAAAGGTTTCTTGAGTTTTCAGATAGAGTGATGCTGTCATTAAATATTACCAATGGCAATTCTTATCCACCAAAACAGATATCTTGTGTTTTGTGATGGATGGGAAGTATCCATTACTTTCAAATTGAAGATTTTGGCTATGGTTTTGAGTTGCATCAGGATTATGAGAGTGATTACAAATTTCCAATACGGGATGATGGCATCAGTCACTTGCTGCCTACATTTTGTCAAGATATGATTGTCAGAGTGTACTCCAAGAAGCCTGAACTGGTCAGTGGAAATAAACAAACAAAAACCTTGCATAGGACTATACTCATAGTGTTTAGTTTCCATGGAGTGAAATATGAGGAACACCATGATCTATGCAGGTAGGAGCAGTTTCTGAGGCCTTTGAAAATTTTCAGCTGAAAACATATGGAATGAAAGCACAGGTGCATGATACTCCTGAGAAGAAGAAACGCCGCAAGTAATCGAAATGGCAGGCTACCTCCATAAACTCATTTTAGAAATGTAAATACTTGAAAGGGAAATGTTTGGTCTATACAACGAACAATTAGTATAAATATTTCTGCACCTCGTACCACATAAATAGAACTAAGCGGCTTTCAAAATAATAAGAACAACAGTAGTATGAGAAACTGGCTATCTGTACTGTCACAGGTCTTTTCCGTTGAACATGTTATACGTTGTATCGTCAGAAATCATGCAACTTCAACTGATGTTGAGAAAATGTAGTTGCATTTCGGTCTCCGGAATTTATTCGGATCCCACATCACAGTACATCGATATTGCAACCCCGATTTAAGGCGTATAACGTTTTCGTCTATTTTCCCTGTCAGCGCATATGTTTTTCTGACCTCCTGGAGCCGCTGGATTGGGAGGTTCAGGGCAGAGGGCCAGCCATAATGAGAGATCTTAAATGCGGTAGTTTTCGACTCTCAAATACTACACCCTTGATAATACTTCCAAGGTACAAAAGATTTTCTACTCTTAGGCTATAATTGCAATTTAAAGAATAAATATATATAACTGAAATTTTGTAATATTAATTTATAAATTATTTAATATTACTAGATTTAAAAAGATATTTCTTGATTGAAATTTATTTAATGTAATTAAAATTTTTATTTATAGATTGGATAAATCTTATTAACATCTATAATAAAAAAATATTTAAAATGAAAATTTAGAAATTTAGGTCAATTATCACTTTATCAATAATTGTGCTTTTATATATATATATTATAAAGAGGATTTATATTTGATATATTCTGCCATTATATAGATTTTATACCCTATTAGTAAACCAAATATTGTTATCTCATTAATAATTAAATTTAAAACTTAAAAATTTTTAAAAATAAATAGTTATAATTTTAAAAATATTTATTTTTTAAATTTTTTAAATTTTTATCTTTAAACATTTTTTTAGTGGCACTCTCTGTCACGTTTAGTGCTTAAGGAAAGAAGTAGGTAAGGTGCATCCCAAAATCCTATATCGACCAAGTGGAGGAATATTGGGAGATTTATAAGCAGTAATACTACACACTTTATCAAGTTAGCTTTTTGAGGAGAAGGTAATGATGGCACGACAAGTGGTATAAAAAAAATTCGATTTGACTTTCATCAGGGTAACCGTTTGAGGAGAAATTAATAATCTTTTGAAATTTTGTGTTTTAGTGATAAATTTTTTTTGATAAATATAAGTATAAATTATAAATAGATATTTATTAATATTAATTTTTTAATTATAATTTAATGCGATAGCTCTCTAACTCATTTACTAAATTTAAAAATTTCACCAACAATATATAAGATAATAACCTTTAAAATCATCTGCATAATTTACCTCTCATTCATTTTTTATCAACTTTATCTTTGGAATTTGGTCTTTTAATTCTCTTAACAAGTTTTAACATCTTTTTTGTGACATTTACAATTTATATAGAAAAAAGAAATAAGCGTGTATAAGTATGCTTTATACCAAATTCACAGAAGAGAAAACCCTTTTCTCTTTTGAATTAAAAGGAGCAAAACCACTAAATTTGATTTATTTCCATACAAGCATATAAAGTAGTTGTCAATTGTTATAGATGAAGTTAAACTCTTGGAAAGCATAGCTATTGTATTTAAAGGAAGCAGAAATTTACAAGAACTAGGAGTCTAACTTCTCCAGAGTTTGCTTTGGCTATAAATATCAAGTAGATTGGCCCTTGCTAACTTTCTACCTTTTAAGTGAATCCATCGTTGAGGAAAAAACTGTGGAAATCATGGGGCACGAAATCACAGAGATAGATGAAGGTGAAGGGTGTTGGAGAGCAATTAAAAAGGAGGATTTGGAAAAAATGGATGAGCAACTTGATCTCCTGTGGGCAATGCGGGATCTTAAAGGAAGAGAAAAGATGCGAATCTCAAACCAAAAAGAATGGGAACTTAAAGGGAGAGAAAAGGTGGGAGTCTCAAACCAACAAGAATGGGAAATTAATCTCAATGAGATTGTTTTCAAAGAATTGCTGGACAAAGACACTTGTGCAGAAGTTTACAAGGGAGTTTATAACAGTCAAGACGTTATAGGTGAGACACACACATTACTCTTAAATATTCTTTCAACAAGGAATTTGTCATGGCGATGGGCTCAATTATAAGTTGAATTTGGTTTTGTCCTCACAAACTTGCAGTGACAGTGTTTGAACGGAGAGAAAATGTCCAAAAGCTGCCAAGCAGTGAAGAAAACAATTTGCCTACCTGCAGGAGCCCTTTTAGGGAGAAGGTTTCTTTTTGGTACAAGATTGATCATCCTAATATTCTCAAGGTAACTCTCAATTCTCATCATTGTGCCTTGCATGTTCTAAAAGATATTCTGACAATAAGAACTCAAACTCGGTTGTTACTTAGCTGATAGGTGCCAAAATTGATGAACCAGAATTTACATTACGAGCGGATAATGAGGAAGTTCGCCTGTTAAGTAACATGAGTTATCTTGTAGTTGAGTATCGATGCGGGGATACTCTTAGATCATTCCTTTCAAAGAATCAAGAAAAGAAGCTAGCTTTCAAGATTGTCATTCAACTAGCACTACATCTTGCAAGAGGGTAAAACCTCCTTTCCCTGTGTTTTTTATTTGAGTGACTTGAATTTCAATTCAACCATTTTCTCAATGTTGTTTTGTTTCCTTAAGGTTGGCTTACCTTCACTTAAGGCAACTCATCCATGGAAATGTCAATCCAGAAAACTTGCTTCTTGATAGAAATTTCAAGCTCACAATAACCGAATTTGAAACATCTAATATGGCAATATCAAATCATCAGGAGTTGGCGGACGACAGGCAGTCAATTACTTACATGGCTCCTGAGGTAATACAGAATCAAATTGGAAGTTATGTCCAATTAGTTGCATTTTTTATATTACTTGACATAATCTCATGCAGGTCATCGATTCTAAACAATATGACAGAAAATGCGACGTTTATAGTTTTGGAATTTGTTTGTGGGAAATCTATTGCTGTGACATGCCTTATCCCGATCTTAGTTTTTCCGAATTGAGTGTTGCTATATTTGATCAGGTACATATATTTTAATTTATTTTTTTTTAAAATTGGAGGAAGGGGGATTCGAGATCTCTGAATCATATATCAATTAATAAGCTAAATGTTCGGATGTAAATACATATATTTTAATATAATATTAGAGAATTAATGTTTTTATTTTAAGCTCACTGCCACTGCAACTGCAACTATTTCTGGATTGTAGAACCTGAGACCCGAAATACCCAAGCAGTGTCCAAAAGCTCTAGCAAATGTGATGCAGCAGTGTTGGGATACGGATGCTGGTAAAAGACCAGAGATGGAACAAGTGGTTTTGATGCTGGAGGCCCTTGACACATCAAAGGGTAAAAAGATTAAGTTTCTCGATGCGCAGAGCTGTTTTTGCTTTCGCAAATAAGGAAACGTTGTGAAATGAGCAAATTACAATACTCATCATTAAAATCACTAATGCATAATGTTAAATTGTCATCATTTTGGAGCAATAGGCTGCTTTTGTAAACAAGCATTCAGATATGAAACTTGTAGCAATCCATTTCTATTTTGAACAAGAAGCATAGATACATAGTAGTATTCATATATATTTGAAACATTTAGTGCTGTCATATCTTCTTTTGTGTCGATACATATATCTGAAAGTTTTAAGTTTCATTGAATATCAGTGGAAACAGAGAGAGAGGATCCCTGATTTACAAAAGGAAGCTTTGATGCCTTTATATATATAACTTCATAAACTCGTGATCGCTGCATAAAACAAACACGTAGACATGTTGAGCATAACACTTGTACCTATACATGGAGAGAGACCTTTTTGTTGACTTGCTTTGTTGCATGATAATTTATTATTTTTTAAATTTTTTTTATTTTTATAATTAACGTAACAAGAGAAGAAGAAAATGAAAAAATACAAGAAATGAGAGGGAGGCTGGGTTTCCATTATGCACGTATTCATTTTGACATGACTTTGCATAACTCTTTCATCAAGAAGCTTGTAGGTGCCAACTGACACAGAAAGTAAGAAACTTGAATACAAATGTTGATGGTGGAAAGCCTTGAAAACACCACCATCACAAGTTATGAATGCTTATGCCATTTTCCTCCCATGTATCCAAACTTTACCCCCATTTTACTCTTTTTATATTGACAATGGCATTTCAACATTTTCTTTTCTTTTTCTTTTCTCCCGTCAACTATACAAAAGCAATTGGAAAATTTTTTTATATTATCTGATTTACCACTGATACATTTGAAGCGAGGACCACCACTACCGCTACGCAAGCTATACAGAGATGGCACCCAATCCACTGGTGTGTCCTATTTGCCACCAGATTCATGCTGGAGCACCATCTTCAAAAGAGTCAAGACAAAGAAGGAGATGATTGTGAACCACCCATATTCTCACTTGCACTTCGAAACTGTTCTATAAGTAAATTCCGTAATTTTACTCTCAAGCTGGAGGCCTCTTCAGGTCTGAACCACTGCTTACCAAACTGAAAATGAAAACAGGTTAACCATGAAAATAACCATACCAGAAAACATTTTTAAAAGACCAGATAGGAAACACAGCAGGTACCATCGCTAAATCTTTCTTTTTCAGTCTTTCAGGGGCCTCTTCAATGAAGCGCTCCATGAAGAAAAGAACAAACAGACCACAATCATAATCATTCTTTTGCTGGGGAACCTGGCAAAAAAGTATCAACAGGAAACCTAAAGTTACAGTTTTAGAGAAAAATGCAAAACCAGTAACTATATCTCTGAAAAGATTGAAAGAAGCATTGTGATAATTTTCAATTCTATGAACATCTCTTCACATTCTTCTAACATGTAAGCCGGAATACATTGTTCAGATGTTAGATGGTCAGCAAGCATGCACCCCCAAAATATCTTCAATTAACTTTTATCATACAGCTTGCACACAAGAAAAGAAATCAAGGAAAATTATTTTTTGAGGTAATTGAAGATCAACCTGTAACTAATTCTTTGAAATCACGATCCATCAGGCTATGTTTTACCAACTTAAGGTTTATGCGCCATTTACCAAATCCATAAATGAATGAGATAAAATTTAAGACACTGAAAATAAAAGCTTACAGCTATAGTTTTCTCCTCAATCCTGCGGGGAAGGTTTTCCCATATTTTGTCTGCAATGGGAAGATCTGAAGGAGCAACCTCTTGATTCAAATAGTTCCATTCTTCTCTCATATAGCTAAAAAACAAGATTCACATTGTCTCTTAGGTTTAAGAAACTCACTAAGAAAGCAAACCAACCGCTCAAGCATCAGTTAGACATGCATACTACAATATTACCATTAAAATAAAGAACTAAAAATTTCAACATGATGTGAATCCACCCCAAAATGTTTCAATTCAAATGTTGTTATGCTACGATACGACAATGATTAGCTAAAACAACAACAGTAGAAAGATGTTCAAGATTCCCATATAACCAAATCTTTTACTTGTATCAATTAAGAAGAAATGGATGAAGAGGTGTGCAGGTCTGGAAAGCATGCTATTACACATGTAAACAGAAAAGGCACTATCCTTATGAAATTTCCTTCTCCTCCCAAACAGCTTCCTCTTTTTATGACTATAGACAAAGACAAAATATGGTAGAACACAATCATTATTAATCATTTGGCCTCAACTGTCTCACCTTTTAATGTTCTTAAAAACTGATCTGCTACAATGAAGTCCCAATGAATCCAAATGAAGGATAATAGGTCCTGATTCATCTTCTTTGTCAGGTATACAAATGATGACCAAACTCCAATGGAAACTAGATAGAAGAAACACAATAGCTGAGTCAAAAGGTCTGAATAAATTTAAGCTACATTAGAGAGAACGTAGTGAGAGTAAAAGGGCAGGATGCAGAAAGCTACTAAATCAAAAGAGATGGCTAATACAACCATTGATCTATATGATTTCACCATTTTGAAATGATTCATCTAGTTTGATTCAACCACTCTTCAGCATGCCCAAAAAATGTATATAATTAAGCTTCACTCAGTTAACAGAAAGCAGAATAGTCACTCCAAAACTAGCTAAGGCGCACTAGACAGCAGGTTGTGACTGAAGTAAAGCAATCATCCTTGAACAGTAAATTCTGCTAATTACTGGCCCAAAATTGATCAATCCTTCATGAACAAATAAAACAAGTTTTCTGTCCTACACTTCTTTTTCAAAGCCCAAAACCAGGACATATGCAGAAATACAAAAGCAGTTCAAAAGTTTTGTTCATATAATAAAACCACCATGGTGATAATGATACCTTACAATTTCCAATCCAAGAAAAGGAAGAATGGAGATGGGGAGAAGGTAACTATAATGTCAAGAAATCAAAATGTTTGTCAACAATCATGTGAAAAACTGCAAGAATTGTTGGAAGATACTTATATGGTGTTTCCTCTGTCTCCCATTTTTGAGAAAGAAACTGTGTTTCCATGTCTACCTACCCTCTGTCTCTTTCCCTGCTTCCCCTCTTCCTCTCCCCCTTCTTTCCTCCCTCCCTCCCTTGTTTATTATCATAAGCAAGACGGCAAACATCATTGCAAGATACATAATAGTGTGTGTCCAATGATCCACCATAATGAAACAAAAGGCCACCCTTCCACCCCCCCCAACATGCACCCCAGCCCTCCCCCTTTCAAAATTTATCTTTCTTTCCAAATTAAATTCTTTTTCTCTTTCTGACTTTGTTTCTTTCACTGCACCAATTCTTTCTTGGACATGATACATTTACTAACTGTGAAAAGCACCATATTGGCATATCATGGCAACACAGTAAGCCATTTCCAAACCATTTTCAAATCCATATCTGTGTCATGTCATGCAAATGAGGTACTCCGGAAGTCCACATAAGAGCAGGCATCAATATCTATAGGTTTAAAAGAAACATTCTACATGCTTGTATGTAAATATCTATAGCAGAAAAACTCACTCTTCATTTATCGGAATAAGTACATATGCCCTCTGGAAAATATTGACACCTTTCCACCACCTTCTGAACTTGATGAATAAAGCATCTTTGTCACTCCCCTATTTAGCATAAAGGATAACAAGCAACCAGCAAGTATGAGTTGGAGAAGTAACAATCATTATACTCCGATAATTTTATAGTTCAGCAAATAATATACAGATAAATTATATAAACATGATCTGCTAAAAGCCAATGTTTGAAAAACTGCAGTTTCTAACCCCACCAGTTCGAAAAGTATGATAAAAACTTTAAAAAATAGCACATAAGTCTTGTTGTACTGTTTTTTCTGATATTAAATATTGCTTTTGTTCTTAAGGTTTATTTAGTTGTTATCAAGTTGCTCTATTCAGAAACAAAGTTAAATGAGTTAAATAGTGAAGTAAAAAATCATAACAACATTATTTTACCAGGAAAAAAAATCATAACAGTATCATAATACAAACTCAAGCACCAAGTTCAACCAGTTCAGGTATCCTAAATCAGTATGATGTATTCATCTTACACCATCTAAAAGGCAATCATTTATAAGAGAACAAGAAAGATAAAACCTTGTATGATACAGCTTCTTTCAGCTTCTGGTAAAAATACGTGTTAAAAAAATGATAATCACATATTGCCCTATTTGTTGGGGATGCCTGCTGCTGTAAATATCTGCCCAAAAGAACCATAAAGTGATAAAAATAGAGGCCCAATATTTTCTGAAGCATAATCTATTAACTAGCAGCTATTTCAACAAAATGTTTCTAACTAAATCAAGCATTTAAACTTAAAAAAAAATTATATTTCCACAAAAATGGGCATTTTCCATGCAGTCATAAGAAAGGCATGTCAGGCACAGAATATTGGAGATTTAAGTTCAAATTTTCCACAAATTTCAATACTCAAGTAGTCAACTTTCTTACACCTATTTCACATAGCATTCAAAAGCAATATAGTAGTGGAAACCATTTGTTTCCTTGCAGAATGATACAGCAACAACATTGTTCTAATAAGATACAGCCTAAAGCTTCCCAGGAAAAGTAAAAAACAAAGCTGTTTTGACATTTAATCCATTTCCTACTTGATAAAGGTACCTTTTATATCGACTTTAAGTGACCAAAACAACCCACCAAAAACCCAACCCACTTGAAACCCAACAAGTTTTACTTGAATAGTCAGAGAGTAGAACCAATATCCAACCCAAACTTGATTCTGCTATCTGTCAGCAGATTAAATGTAGCAAAAGTTGATGCAAATCCAAATACCCACCTGAATTGCAACCTCATCCATCCCAAAGTCAATGAATCAAATTGAATGTAATTTAAATAAAGGAACAACCTCAAGAATCAAAACCCAAAATGACTAGAATTCAAAATTACCCGACAGGAACCCAACCTAACACACCCAATTGCCATTCCTTACAAGATGAGAAACTTGTGAATTGTGAAGAATTTTTGAATTCATAATCATGGAATCAGATCTAGAAGTATCTGAAATAACTAACCGGATGTAAAAGTTCATAATTTGGGATGTCAAGAAGGTTTCAGGAGCAAGGCTGTCAATATCTCCAAAACAAATTTCAACAGATTCTGGATCATCCCTGGATCAAAAAGTACGAAAAAAAGATATGATCGGAAAACTATATCCTGCTAATATTGTCTGCGGAAGTCATCTGTATTATTTTCACAAAAAAAGCATTGTTTACCTTGATGGGTAATAGATCTTAGCATCCTTCTTGCTGAAAATTGTTCAGAGAAAGAGAAGTTATTGCTGGCAGAAACCACATATTTTGCAAGCTATAACATAGTATGGTGGGAAAAAAGAACAAGTATTGAAAGTTCAACCAACCAGTTTGGAAGTTTAACTTCAAGCTCTGTTGTCTTTACTAGCTGTGCTTCTTCCTCATCTACAAGAACAACAGTCTGGCCCTGTTTCAATTACACACCATTGAACCAATCACAAATGAAGACAAAAACCTAAAATATGGTGAAAGCATGAAATTTCATCACCTTACAACCAAAAAATAACAAAAGCAACTGATAATTAAACCTACATTTGCATGTGAAAACAAATTCTCAAAATCCTTTCCATTTGCTTTTCTGGTCAGTTTTTGAAATCATAAGGACCGAATCACGAGGCCTATAATCATGCAAAGCTATCTTTTCCTCCAAACCCCCAAACCTCTAAAGTAATACAACTTACTTAAGCAAGTTTCCAACGTAACTGTCAGCATGAAGCATTTTTCGGAATTCAAGTGTCCCAGATAGAGAATATTCAAAAAAGTGAAAAATAATTAGCTCATTGCAAGTGGTCAATTTTAACTCTAAAGACCAAAAGCAAGAAAATAAAAGAAGATTGATCACAATTATAGTACACAATATCAATTTCCAAGCTCATGCATAAAGAGGCCTTTAAAATATTCTGATTTCCACCTCAGCCTTTTTATTCTTTCAATAGACTGAAAACGCATCTTTATATAAATACATTCAAATACAGACCAGTACATAAAACAGGAAAATGGGGACACGTTCCCCCTTCCATTCGCCCCATGCCTAGACAACAATAAACAAAAGACAGGTCTCTTAAATACTAAATGAAGGCAACACTAACTTTTCACAGAAGAACTAAAACCAGACAGTGACTTGAAAAATCATTACAATCAGGTTCAAATAATAGAGGATAAGAACTCATAACCACACCAAGAATCTATTGTAGCTCTTAATGTAATTCTAACAGCACAGGGTTTATAAAATAACCCAAATATCATAAATATACCAAGCTACACTGATAATGATCACACTGCCAGAATGACACATCAATTCATTTACCTTGACTCTGCACCTAAATTACTCCTGCATCACCATAGTGACATTCACAAAGCAGGTAGCCAAAATTAGATAATCATGATCATAATAGAGGTAAGAAAAGGTAAGCATACCTTCCTACGCCTTGAATTATTTGATAGTCGGACTTGAAAAGCATTCTTCCTACATTAAAGGAACAGGGAGATTCAAAATACAAGCAATGCGTTTATTTAAGTACTCAAGTTAGCTGAAAGAAGTCAGAGAAATTACCAAAAATATGTCAAACATAAAAAAAGACCTCTTTAAATTGAGAGCAAACATTAAACAACAAAATGCTGAATTATAAAATATCAGTAATATGACGCTAAATAAAACCTGCAACAAATCAGAGAAGTTGCCCACCATATCTTTTCCATTAACACAAAAACAAGTCCAACAGGGGTTCAAGGGTAACTTATTGGTCTTTTCAGGCTCAGAACATAAATGAGAAATGAGTATCCACTTTTCATTTAATCTAACAATAGAACTTAAACTACCAACAATTTTTCATATTTTATTATTGTTATATCATCAAACAGATTTAAAATCCTTTTTTCCCAAAAGCTATTGGATTTCAGTTTCTTTTGGACAGAGAAACCAATTTGTTATCCTGAAATTCTGTTATTTGTCCAAACTTCTTTCAATTTTGACACAATTTATTTTTCAGAATAATTTTTCCATGATTTTGAATTTAACAAAAGCTCTACTTTGAAACACTGCCAATATTAAAGCTTATATCAACTTAGAAAGCACTTTGAGCTGGCAAATGCATGCCTTTACTTCCCTTATCAATCAGCTACACCTTTACATGTGTAATTGGGTAAAAAATAAATACAGCCTTAGGGCCTGTTAACATTGGCTGAGAAAGGATGCACCTACTTGCCACTACACAACTTATGAGCCATAAAAGTAAACATTAAAATAACTTAATGCCCACACAAAGTTACAGAGAGAAGCAATGTGAGTTCAGCATCAGATCAAGTTCTTTTCAACAGTAAAATATCAACCGATTTAGGCAAGCGCCAACAACTGTATATCATAGATAAAAAAGGGAGGTGGGGAGGGGAAGACAAAAACCACTTAAGGATGGAAAAATTGCTTACTTTGAAATGCTTGGCAAGTCATCGTCTGTGTCACAAAGAGAATACAACAAAGCGGTCCTACCCTTTTGATCACCAAAAGAAGGCCTCCTAGGGTGTTTTAAATTAATTCGTCTTGGTGATACCCGAACTTTCTGTCTTTCCCTCTGTGAAAACTCCCCATTGCATCTGGTTTTTTTCCGTTCACAACGATTCAAAATTGATAACTCTTTGTCAAATGTGTTGACTATCCTACAATCTGTCTGTTAAATAAAATAAATATAAAAATAAATAAACAAGCAATCATGTTGCGCAATGAGGGAGGCTCGTATTGAAGTACAACGTTTTATGCTACAATCTATTAGTTAATTTTAAAATCATTTAAAATAAACTGCATTCTGTACTGAACAATGCTAATAAATGAGTTATATTAAAATAGAGGAGTAAGACTTTACATTTTCTTCCATCGACTTTACATTTTCTTCCATCTTTTTACAAAAACTAGAACCAAATGTAGACTGTGAGAGGGCTTGATGTGATTTACTCTGTTGCTCAAAGACATTAGAAGAACCTGCAGGAATCATTTAACTTCCTTAAAAATAGACTCCAAAAAACAAAAATTTAAAAATACAAACTGATGCCCTGCTTATGCACACAAGTCATAATTAACCCCTCAAAGATTAAATATCAAGAGCTCAAAACAGTCAGAGCTCACTAACAAAAGTAGAATCATTATCATCATAATGGAAACCATACCCCATAAAGAGGGGAAAAAAAGTACTATAATCAGCCGTAGTTGTTAGATTTCACTCTAATTCAATCATCTACAAAGAAAAACAAGCAGAAACTTCCATCTGTTAAAGCCTAAATTCAAGTTACTCTGATCTATGTTACTCGATTGATCTACAATTTTCCCTACAAACTAGGGCAGGTACGCCTTAGCCATTATGCCACTTTATCTCAGACTGGACTATTTTGAGTCATACGCCTTATATATTTCTCAATGCAGTGAAACACAAATATCAAGATTCATCCCAACCAGATTGGGATCATAACTTATTTGCATTTAGTTAAACAATAAAAATGAACAATTTTTAAGTTGAATATCATAACATATTAATAGGCCCATGTTAAGGAAAAATAACATCACAACAGTAGAATCTCAGAATCAACAAGTTTCCTGGCTACATGGAAACCAAAGTTCCAAAAAGACCACTCATAAGACTTCAAAATTTCTTAAATTATGCAGAAGCTCACCAACAATATCTGAGCTTGACAATTGTGTAGGCTTCTCACATTCAGCAGCGTCCTGTCCAACAAAAACAAAAATGCAAACAAGTATGCAAAGAATCAATGGTTTACTCAGTAAAAAAGTTAATGCCTAGTTACTGTCATTCATTCTAAAATGTGAAAAACCACCTACATTTCAATTATCATATAAATGGTACGTTTCTTTATGCAGTAAGTATACACGTAAAAGCAACTAAAAAAATGAAAAAAAAAATTCCTGTGAAACATAATCCCAGCCTATTCACCTAAATTTAATAAATGAAAACCCAGACTTGCTAGGTAGTTAAATTATAACAGAACCAAAGAAGTTAGTTTATTTTCCAAACAACCCCTAATGCGACTTCCTAATTTTCTTCTTCTCCATTTTCTCTCAGTAACCAAATTAGTAAAAGAACAAACCATTTTCGCTCGCGAAAGTGTTCTACGTTTCTTCTCCTCCTCTAGGCGCTCAAGACGATCCCTAATCTTCTTCCCCTTATCCGGCAATTTAGAGCCAAGGTGTTCCAGATTCCGCTGCTGCCGTTGGATCATCTCTTCCAGCTTGTGATCAGGCAGGTTCTCGGAAAATTCATCTTTGCCTTGATCACCGCCGCCGCCCATTGAGTCGGATTTACTCGGCGATGGTTGCGGCTCAATCTTGATAACGACTAAGGGCGGCGGTGGCCCCTCATCCCCCAGTTCCCTCGAGAGTAACTTGGTCCAGTCAAGGTCAAGTTTCCTCTTCTTGTTTTTCTCTTCTGCTTCCATGCAAACCAACTAACATGTACGCCAGATTTTTCTCTGCCTTGCGTAGTGTTTCTTTTTCCTTCCTTGTAATACTCCCTTCCTCTTCTGCTCTGCAGCTTCCCTTCTTTTTATTTTATTATTTATTTTTTTTCCTGCTTTTCCTCTTTTATTTCTGTCCCCATTATCTGACGAAAATAATTAAAACAACGAGGAAGAAATAAAAATCACAATTGCTTGTTGTTACTTCCACGCCAGTAGGGAAAATGGAAAAGAAGGCTGTAGTGATGTACTCGTGGCAGTAGTAATTAGAATTAGAATTAGAAATATGGATTGGGCTGGGGCAAGCTTGGACAATGGACCCAACTTCGTCCTAAGGTCGATGATTACCGGCAAGCTTCTCAAATTGAGTGTATGCATTTAATAAATAATAAAAAATCAATTCAAGATCATTTATTCAATAATTTTAATTAAAAACTTTAGTAGTTTTAATAATAAAGTCAAATTATGCTTTCAGCCTATGTATTTTATCAAAAATGTGTACTTATTCTCTATATAATAATTTATCTAAATTTTTTTATTTTAAAACAATTTATATAAATTGAGTCTTCATATTTTTTAAATTTATTAATTTTAATTCAAATCTTAATATGTTTAATATTCTGTCATTAAATATTTTGATGTTGCATTTGACCAAACTGACGTAGCGTTAACTATGCTAATGTGGCATTGACTAAATTAATAACAAGTTTTATGCTAATGTGGCAATAAATGATGATGTGGTGAGAAGTGATGATATGGCATAGTGCTTATTGTATGATATGTAACAAAGTTGATGTTGCTATTAGTAGTTAGCATTATCACCCCAAGAAGTGTCAAACTTCACGATGTTTACATGTTTCAAGGTTTTGAGGAGGAGAATTTCACAATACAAATCCTTAAAACATTATAGGAAATCATGGAGCTTCACCCGATTCATGCTACCTCAATTCTTTCATATTTACCAAAAGCCTTATAATTGAAAATTTAAGCAAACCCATCCACACCATCCAATTAACCAACAACATTTAATATTAAATTGTGAATTTACCAGAAAGTGTAGCAAGAGAGAATTCATACATTGTCTTTAGGCACCTTTAGCAAGAGTTTTATTTAACTACACAAAAAAAAAAAAACTCCAAATCAAAACTTTAGATTCATAGAAAAAAATAATTAAGAAAGTAAACATAGAAAGCAAAATCAAAAGTTCGACACAAAAGGTGTTTAGTTATTAATTACTCACTTTCCATATCTTCCAAAAGGATCAACTTCAACAAAGTCTAAATAACCATTTCCAAGCTTAGACCCTCATCCATTTCTTGTTCAAGTTTTTCTTCATTCATTCTTAATTTTGAAGTTCCAACAATGTTTTTAAGCAAGGGAAAGAAGAAGAATCACTCTAAAAAAAGAAAAGAAAGTAAAAAGCATCATTTTATGTTTAATTTTTATCGTCAGGCTGGTTAGATATGAGCAATCAAGACGTTTTCAACCTTATCAGGCCAGGTGTTGCTTGATTGAGGTAGATTGAGTTGTTGCTTGCTGCCACATCTCACTTTTTCTCTCTTTTGTTAAGGATGGTTAAAAGATGAAACTTTAGTTTAAAATTAAACATAAAAATGATAGTTTATTTTTTAAAAGTTTAACTCAATCTTCTCTTCCCTTCTTTCTTTTATAATTCACCTTTTTAAATTTTTTTTTAAAATTTTAAAACACCACCTCATCATTAATTACCATGTAAGCTAGTGCCATGGTAGCACAGGAGTTGTTATTAATCTAGTCAATGCCATATCAATATAACCGATTTCATGTCAACTTGATCAAACGTCATGTTAGCATATTTGACGGTTAAATTTGGACCAACATTAAGAAATTTGAAAAGTATAATAACTCAATTTACATAAATTATTATATAGAGGTTAAGTCCTTTTTTTTCTAGAGTAAACGGACTAAAAGTATAATTTGACCAAATAATAACTACAGATTTAAGGAAAATTCTTCTCAACCATTAAGTTAGATAAGCTATGATTTCATTTATCCAAATAAATAGAAAAACCTACTTTAAATGAAAACATACTGCTACAAGCAAAACAATAAAATGTTTCAATAATACAACAATAACTTAACTAAAAATCACTAGAGGGAAGTTCCAGCTTTGACAAAGGCCATATTTACTAGGTCCCTGATAATATGATTGTAGCTACCAAGCTTCCACTTTTTTTTATATCTACAATATTCTTTAAAGATTTCCTTTAAGCAGAACAATAAAATGTAAAATTCTCTTCTTTCATGTATAGTAGATAACTGCATTCTAGGATATGCTTAAGAGAACTACAAAAAAAAGATTTCCTCTAAGCTTCTTTTTTACCTAATTGAATTTTGCATGTCAATCCTTTACTTGCCTATTGTAAATGCTTGATTTTGGCTAATGTGTTATTATGTCTTTAAGTGTTATTTTACAAAATAATAACAAAAATAGAACAACTATGTTACATGTAAAGAGTATAAGTACCTCAAACCAAGTAGCAAGGTTTGCGAATTATTTTCACCTTTAGGATATTTTAGAGAGTTTGGTTTGGTGGCTTAAATATGAAAGTAATTGAAAGGTCATCCTCTTAACCTTTCTTTGAAATACATGTACTTTACCTTTACCCTCTTTCTTAAGAAAACATGTGACAAATTGTTAAATGTCACTAAGCTCCACTACTCAAAAAACTCGCACAATACCTAATATATGTAGTGAGATAATGTATTCCTATAACATCCACTAAGTTGTTTTTTCCTTAATGAATGTGTTTTTCTCATAATGAGGATGTGAATGTATTCCCCCTAAATGTGCTCTTCCCATTTATCCAATAAGCAATTTCCGCCAACTACTTTAAAAAGGCATTCCTACTTGATATATATATATATATATATATATATATATATATAGACGCTTGGAAATTCAGGAGACAGATTACAAAATCACCAAATTACTCTATAAACCTTCTCTTTAAGCTTTTCCTAAATAATCTTTTTCTCTCCTTAGTTCTTTCCATCCTATTTTCCACCATGCTTTGCCATTATGCCTTCTCTATCTTTTCACTAACTTGTATATCCCTCATCTCTTGCATAAAGCACTAAATACTTCAAGGACTAATCTAGTCTTCTTTTTTTATCATCTCAAATGCATCTTACTTTACTTATTACGACAATTCATCTCTCTCCTTACCAGAAGAAACTTTTACATTTTTGTGACTCCACTTAAAAAAAATGATTGAATTAAGTGAAAGCCATTTAAAAATTTTTATTAATAGAATATATGGATAGTTTTCCCTATAATCAAGGAACACTAGATTCCACTTACGTTTATGACCTCATGAAAATGCTCTAAGCTTCCCAAAAAGGAATGCAATTGTTGAAGGATAACAACAAAAAGATAATGGAGACCATTTCCCAACTCGCGTCCTCTACCACTACAATGCTATAAATCTAGTCCATAAAGCTCTATAACAGCAAAAATGCTACTAAGAAGGTCAATAACATGGTAGAAATGGAGATAGAACTACTGACGCACTGACCAATACAACTAATCATTCTTTTGTTGCTAATCTTACTACATCAACTCTTTTAATTACTACTTAAATCTTTGTCACAAAGGAAGAGCTTGAGAAATTGCTCGACTTTAAAGAAAAAGAGTCTTAACTTATCGAAATTTGACCTAAAACTGCCTTATCTTACCAAAGTAACAACTAAGTTATATCCTAAAAGTTACATTAGCCTAAAATTCAAGCAATCCAATGGCGAGATCGATAATGCTTGAGAACATGCCATGATGTTTGTGGAGATTCCAAAAATAGTAAGATTGGATGATGATTTGAAGTTGAAAGAGTTTTCTAAGTCATTCACTAAAGAGGCTTATACTTAGTACGTTAATCTCACCCTCGATTCAATAAAATCTTAGAATCAAATGTGCAAAATGTTAAGGAAAATGTTCTTCTCCACTCAAGATAATGTGACCTTTAGTGATCTAAGAAGAGAACATCAAAAGCCAAGATAAGATCTCATCAAGTACATCTAGTGCTTTAGAGAACAAGTACTAGACATATAAGATTTTAATGACAAAAAAGAACTAGTCAAAGTTTGCATCTAAGTTATGTTTGATGAATAAAGGTAACATTTAAAAAACTTACCTCTTCCCACTTTTTTTACTTTAGTTGAGGCTGCATAATGGACCAATATTATGATCTTTAGGCAAAGGAGAGCTAATCATTTCGATAGGAAGAACAGTCTAACAATAAACAAAATCCAAAGAAGAGATAGGGAAAGAAGAATTCCTTGACCAAACTTGAGGCCTAGGCAAGACAATCTCAAAAGAAAATAAGATGAAAAAGTTGGTGCACCCCATCCGCTTTTAGTCCCACTAGACAAAACGAGGGTGCTTCATCAAGAATGGATCAGAAACAAACAAGTGAATTTACCTTACGTACTATAACCACTAAAGGCAAAAAAGAAGTCCAATCTAAGGTATTATGATTATCACTGCACAATTGGTCATCCATTTGCTAAAAGTAAGAACTTCCATAAAATATTTCTCTAAAGAACATAAGCAAGAGAGATCTTGATTGGAAACAATAAGATTCAAAATATAACCCATTCCTCGATCATCCAAATGCTTAAGGGCAAGTAAATATAGTTGCCCATGTTTAAGAAAAGCCTTTTTTCTTTTTCCAACCAAGATAAGGGCACATGTGCAGCTACCTTGGGTACTTTTTCTATTGCCATCTCACTCATGAAAAACCTAGCTTCAAGCGTTTTGTTTATCTACTTAACTTTTTAGAGGACTTAAGGAATGAAGTAACTACTGCATCAGTATAAATAGTTGGATCCTAATATGTGGAATGCAACTTGGTAAGATAACTTTTGAGGAAAATGGCTAACAGGTATGAAAATGCCTTCATATTCACACAAGTAGACACATGAACATCACATTTCCATCATAATAAGTCACTCTATGTGGAGAGTAGCATCAACGAGGATCTCATTTAAAGTATGTTCATAGATGATGGGTCCTCAATAAACCTCATGTCGTTCACTACTTTGTAAGTCATGAAGGTAGACTTGAAAAGCCTACACCATCCAATAACCATTACTTTTTTTTTATAATTAAGACATTACAACTCTAAGACAATTCACTATGAGTTTCAAGATATGGCCTATTTAAGATTAAACTTGTTTCCATGTTATTGAGGTAAATGTGGCTTAACATGTTTGTATAGGAAAGAAATTCTTACACACATAATATCATTCCTTCCTCACGTCATTAGTGCATCAAAGGCTATTGGAAAGGTAAAAAAATCTTCATTCCAGCTACAAGAACACCATTTAAGTGCCATAAGGTTAATTATACTGAAGCTTCTTTTTTTGAGGAGTTAGAATAAAAGGGGTGAAATTGCTATAGCTAAACCCATAGGGATTCCACTTTCATTGAGAATAGTACTCCCAAAAGGATAGGGAAACCATCACAAAGAAAAAGAAGTGTGGAGGAAAAATAAGACATTAAAAAAGGAAAAAGGAAAAAACTTTATTGGAATAAGCTTTTATAATCGTGAAGATGGGAAGATGGTGTGCTACTTATGACAGGATGCAAGGTCTACATAAACACCTTGTATTATAACTGGGTTGGCTATAATTGACTTTGAGATTTAGAACTACTACTAGTATTGTATTACCAATCAGTTACTGAATAAAATAATAGATAGTCAGATATTCCAAATAGGTACAAGCTTTTATGCCTAACTTGTGCATCATAGTCCACACCAAATCCTTGCAAAATATTATTTGCTTTGGTCCTTTGGCCTTATAGTTTTATCCTACAAAAGACACACCACAAGTTGAAGGTGGTGTGAACTATTAAATGTTCAGTCTTACTTTGATACACAATCGATGTGGGATTCATGGCTCCTCTTTAAGACAACAACATCCTCTTTTGACTCTTCATTAAGAGCTTCTCTTCAATGTAAGATTTATAGCTCTACCCATTAAGAGCATTTCTCTTTAATATGGGATTCACATAGCTTTCAACTAAGATCGTGACATCCTCTCTTACTTCAATAAAGGTTCACTATCCTCGATGGCACATTGCTAGTACTCTTAGAGTCCACTCTCATACCAATTGGCATACACTACACCTTTTAGCTCAAGTATGAAATAGCTCGCGCGGCACTTGGGTGGATGCTTCGACACAAGATAGTTAAGAACTCGATTATATATGAATAAAAACCAATTATAGCCATGAGTTAGTTTATGAAAAACAATAGCAAAATATAAAGCTTAGTGAATGCCATATACGTGACCACTGGTTCCATATAAGAAAAAAATATTTTATTAATATTGAAAAAGAGTATAAAGAGACCGTGTGTATAAACACACTATTGTTGGGCCATAAAGACAGCTTTGGATGGTTAGCCTAAAACATATCTTAACTAGTGAGGCAGCCTAAAAATTCGTCAACTGCTCACCCCTTTATAAAAGGGTTAATGAGCTTTTACACCTATGTCACCAAAAGCCATTATAATATGTGAAATGAGGACATTCCTTCTTTCAAAGGTCTTTCCCCTAAAGACTTAACAAGCTTTTATAAGTACGTTATGAAGGCTTATTACATTGTTTGAAATGGGGACATTCTCCTTAAGACAAAAAAAAAAACTTAATCTCTTATACAGTTCTAGCCCATCATGGCCCTATACAAAGGTTGGCTCATGACATTGTGCATGTGTGTTAGCTTTATAGCTTTCAAATTGATCCCATTTTTTAAAATGATAAAAGAAAATGATCAAAATTTCATTGAAGTCTTGAAATATAAAGTCTAGACATCCTTGAGCACTTTTAAATGAGTTTGAGAAAAAGAAAAATGAAAAAGGATTTTGAAAAATGTATTTTGGTCTAAATCTATCGATACATGTTATTCATGTATCTATACATTTGTACAAGTATTGATAGAAATTAAAATCTATCAATACATGTTCTTGAGAAAAGTCAACATTCGTAAAGTCAAACTCAATCTATCGATTCATTCTCAAAGTGTATCTATAGAAATTCAACAAAATGGCCATTGCCTTAAAAGTATCGATATATTCATCAAATGTATAGATACATGTTTAATAGAATACTCATTACCTCAAAAGTATCGATACATGAATATATATATTGATACATTTTCAACAAAATGTTCAAATATTTGCAGCCAAGTTTAAAAGTATCGATACATTTCAAAATGTATCAATACATTTCAGTAGAATTCAAAAATAAAAGCAATAATGTATTGATACATGCACACATGTATCGATACAATATGACCATTGTAGCATATAATGAAAAGAAAAATGACTATTTTCACATTAAATGCTTTTCCAACCGCTTTAGAAGCTTCATCAATTATAAATACAAGCTCCCACCATATTTATGAAGGTTCAAAGACTCTAAAACGCAACTCTAAGAGAAGATTTCAGCTCAAATCATTCAATACACTTTGTACTCCTCTTATAGCATTTAAGTCTTCTATTGTACTATTTATTACGCCTTTATTGCTTATTCTTTTCTTCACCAAACATTGTACTTAACCTATTACCCAGCCTTTAAGAGACATTTTAGCTGCACTTGTATTTCTCTTATTATATTCACTTAAGTGGCTATACCTTAATCAATTGAAAATGAAGTATTTGAATGGTTATACCTTAACCAAGATAAAAGGTAGAACAGTTTCGTTTTAACCATAAAAAGGCATTGTGTTGAATAGTTATGCTTGATCCACAAAAAACATTGTATTAAATCTTTTTCTAATAGTGGATTTTAAACTCTTTAATAAATCTAAGAGAGAAGACATAGGTAAGGAGTTCGATTTTTTATAAAAACTATTATGTTGATTTTCCTCTCTTGCTCGTTTAATCTTATTTGTGTTTCTAACTTCTCTTGTTTGACAAGAAATCAATTATCTTATTCACTCTCAAAAAGGGGATTTGACTTGAAGGAATTTTATTTTCTTGAAATTGAAAAGAAATTTTTCAAAACATTAAAAATGTTCCAATTCAGCTTCCTTTTAAACTATTCACATTGAACTTATTGCATTAACAGTATAAGCTAATGATAAAAAATTTACAAAACATCTCTATGGTTATCGAGTTCTTTGTGTGTGTGTGTGTTAATTGGTTGCTAACAAATGAGTTTTTTGTGTTGTACTTCATGTTTTTGCTTTACTTCATATTACCTTATTTGGACATGTCTTTGTTTTATTAAAAGTTTTTCTTCTTTCTTAATGTTCATTGAGCAGTAGATGTTGGGACTAAACAAAGCATTCTTTATTAGATTGTTCCCATTATTGACCAAAGGTGTTAATTTATAATTGATAAATATAAAAACAACTTTTTAATTACATTTTTTAGGATCTCTTTCTAGTTTGGTACATTTTTAAGAATCATTTATTGGTTTAATATATCTACCATAGCTGATATAAAAAAGATGTGGATGTGTTTGTTTAGTGGTAGACATGTTTTTTAGCCATGATCATGATGATGGTTTCTTACTCAAATTTCATGGAACTTATATGACAAGAATATATTTGTGATCGAAATTTAATTTTGTAACAAAGGCATACATGCATATAATTACAAAATTTATCTACAAACAATTTGTGTTGAGTAACAGATATGGGAGCTTGAACTGTGATGCTTCTACCTAAAATGCCCAATTCATGTTTTTCTTTTTTCATGTGGGAACAACATTTGTAGATTATTTCCCTTGATCTAGTAAAAAAGGCATTTGACTTCATTATCTTATGCATGTATGCCTTAGAACAAGATATTGATCATGATCATACCATAAGTCTAGTGGATGATATATGGAACTTATATGCAAAGTCACCTAGCTATTGTAGGACTTAAAAACAAGCTTTTCTCTTATTCCAATCAAGTAGCCATTACATTTGAAAAGGATATAGCAATCCAGCAAAGAGTAAAGTCACCAGCTGCTGTAGTGAAGAACATAAAAGCTGTGGAAGCTACATTTGCATCAACAAAGGCAATTATCAATTTAGAGTGAACTTTAGTATTTTTATTATTTTTGAACTCTTTTGTATTTTAATAAAGGTGGATCTCCTTTCAGTGGCTTCAACTTTAATTTTATTAGAATTTTGTGACTCTGGGTTTGCAGTATCAATCAAGGAACTTTATTTATAATTTTCAATTATATGGTTTTAGTAATAATGTTATGCAAATTGTAAATCTATAATGTGGGCATAGACCTAAAATTATTTATTATGGTTGCTCAAAATTGGAATACTGGCAGTAGTTAAAATTTTCAACGATACTTCAAAAAATGGTACCATGAGGATGTTTAGTTGTTTGTTAGTGTTTTAAAACATGATGAAATTTTTTTCAAAAAATAAAAAATAAAATATGTATAAAAATTACATTTTAAGAAAGATTTCACGTGTCATTTATAAACTAAATTTGCATTATAATAAAAGAAAATAAAATATATAAGATTATAATAAAAATAAAAATAAAATATTTGAGATTAAAAATTTATTTAAAAGATGATATCATATAAAAATTAATAGTACAAGAATATAGACTAAATACCCAAATTAGTGTTTAAACTATTTTAAAAAAGTTAATTACCTATATCTTTTTATTGCATTCAAATAAGTCATTGAACTTTTATTTGGGATTAAATAAGTCTATCTTATTAGCTGTTAAATAACTTCTGTTAATCAACATTATAGTTGGCGATTTTTATGCTACATCATCTACCACCTAATAAATTGATGTGTCGTTTAATGATGTCAATATCAACTCTACGTGACAGATGACGTGACATTAAATGTTACTCAACAGAACTTACCGTTTTGTCCAACCATATGTCCAAAAATGATTGTCTTAAGGATTTAAAACAAAAAAAAAACTAATTACTTTCTTTTTTTAATTTGATTGAAGGTTTTGTGTCTACATAAATTAAATCATTCGATTTAAGGTTTAAACTTAAAACTTACTAAATCATCTTAAAGATTAAAAATTAACTAATGTTGTTTTAATTCATATTTAATCATTTGACATGAGTAACAAATCAATTATTAACAATCCTATGTCTTTTTTATTTAACAATAATTTTCTAATCGTGCTATCATTGTGATGATGAAACAATTTTCAGCTTTGGCTTGATGAACAACAAAATCACTGTATAAACTGTTCATTTTGTACCAATAGAATAGAAAATGAAGAACTTTATTGAACGATGAAGCAAATTCTAGAAAAAGGATTGAAGTGATATCCTAGAATCTTGTCTTGGTTAAAAAAGCAGCTACACCCATTTATACAAGGCTACAGCTAAAAAAAATATCCAGAAAGAAAATAAAAGAATATAACAAAATAAATATTTGCCTATTTACAAACTTGACACATGTAGACTGATACACGTGTAATTACCATATTCAACACCCCCCTCAAGATGAGAATTATGAGCATGAATTTTCAAAATACTCATCTTGCTAAGTAAGAATTGAAATTGTCCTGGTAAGAGTGATTTAGTAAACAAATCTATCCCTGATGAGAAGTTTGTATATAACTTGGTCTAATAATTCCTGAAACCACCTTTTCTCTTACAAAGTGGCAATCAACTTCTATATGTCTTGTTTTCTCATGAAAAACAAGATTTCTGCATATACTCAAAGTAGATTGATTGTACAATATAATTCTACTGCTTCTGAGTGAACAACTCTAAAGTCTGTCAATAAGAACAACAGCTAAATAATTTCACTACATGTTACAGACATTGATCTATACTCTGCTTCAGTAGAGCTCTTTGCTACAACACTCTGTTTCTTTGACTTCCAACTAATTAGAGCGTTACCAATGAAGATAACATAACCAGTCACTAATTTTCTTGTAAGTAAGCAACCAGCCCAATCGCTATCACAATACGCCCTCAATTTTAGTTGTGAAGAAGCAGACATCAAAATTCCCTGACCCAGAGAGCCTTTCAAGTATCTAAGAATTCTGAAAGCAACCTGTAAGTGTACATTCCCTGGTTTGTCCATAAATTGTGCTAGAACTTATACCCCATATGCAATATTTGGCCTAGTAAAAGTCAAATATATTAATTTACCAATGAGTTGCCTATACACAATACCATCAACCAACAAATCCTCTTTATCAGCAGCAGCTATCTTATGATTATATTCCATTGGGGTTAAGGCTGGCTTAGAACCTAACAAACCATGCTCATTAATAAGATCTAGTGCATATTTTCTCTGACACAATAAAATACCTTTAGGAGATCTAGCTATCTCAATACCTAAGAAATACTTAGGTGAACCAAGAACTTTCAACTTGAATTTTGAGTTCAAATACTATTTCACTTCAGTTTCAACTTGTGCTACAGAACTAACTACTACAATATCATCTATATATACAAGCAAAGCTACAAATTCATCAGTATTATACTTCTTTGTAAACAAAGAATAATCAGCTTTTGATTGCACAAATCCATACTGAATTAAAGTCTCTGTAAATTTGGCATTCCACTATCTTGATGCTTGTTGAAGGCCATATAATGATTTTTGGAGTTTACAAACAAATTTAGTCCTCAGTGGACATTGCCCTTAAATGTCAAATCCTTGAGGCAATTCCATATACACATCCTCAACAAGGTCACCATTAAGAAATGCATTATTGACATCTAATTGGGATAAGGACCAATTATGAATAGCAACTAGTGCAAAGAAGACTCTTACAATTGTTTGCTTAGCAACAGGCCTAAGGGTGTCTTGATAATCAAAACCTTCCCGTTGGTTGTAGCTTTTGGCTACCAACCTAGCCTTGAATTTATCTATATTGCCATCAGCAAGAAATTTAATTTTATACACCCACTTGCAACCAATGACTGGAAAATTAGAAGGAACAGTAACCACTTCCCAAGTTTTGTTTTCAACTAAAGCATTCAATTCATCTTGCATAGCATTTCTCCACTGAACATGATGTACAGCTTGTGCATATGTTGTAGGTTCAAAAACAGAAGATAAACTAGTAGTGAAAGTCTTATGTGTAGAAAAAAGCTGGCTATTGGACAAGTAATTATTAATAGGATATGCTGTAACATTAGATGCCAATAAAGGTAAATCACAATGATAAGACTCTAGGTACTCAGGTAAAGATCAAATGCGATTGCTTTTCCTTGGAATGAAAGAAGTTTCTGTTTGAGATGGAACAAAATTTGGCTGAACATCAAATAAAGATGAAGAATCTGAAGGAGTTGGGGAAGAAAAATCTAATGGTGAAGGAATATTTGAAGGTGAAACAAAGGAATCTAGTTGAGCATTAGAATGTACAAATGTATAAGGAAAAATTGGTTCATCAAAAATATATGGTGAAGGCAAAGGAGTAAAGGAAGATGGATCCTTGTTACCTGAATGTTTGAAAGGAAAAATAGATTCATGAAACACAACATTCCTGAAAATTAAACACTCATGAGTTTCTAGATCATATAGCTTGTGACCTTGGACACCAAATGAATAACCAATGAAGATGCATGGTTTAACTCTAGGATCAAATTTTGTTTTGTTTCTTTGTAAGGTACTAGCAAAACATAAAGAACCGAAGACCTTGAAATGAGAATATGATGGAGATTTGTGATATAATATTTCAAAAAGAGTTTTGTTGTGAAGTAGTGGAAAAGGAATACGGTTAATAATATGTGTGGCTGTAAGAACAGAGTCTTCCCAAAATTTAATAGGAAGAGAAGCTTGAAAAAAGAGAGCCTTAGCAATATTCAATAAATGCTGATGTTTCTTTTCAACAATCCCATTTTATTGTGGAGTTTCCACACAAGACATATGATGCACAATTCCAGTTTTTGAATAAAATTCCACTAATCTAAACTTTGGTGCATTATCTGTTCTTAAAACTTGGACTGATGTATGAAATTGAGTGTTTATCATTTGACCAAACGTAGGAATTATGATACTGACATCAGACTTGACTCTTAATAAGTACAACCAAGTAAATCGAGAATAGTCATCAACAATTGTTAAAAAATAATGATGTCCTAACAAAGATGGCATACGATAAGGCCCCCATACATCTGCATGAATTAGTTCAAAAGGTTTTGCAGTAGATTGAGTATGCAACGGAAAAGGCAATTTGTGCTGCTTAGCCAAAAGACAAATATTACATTGAAAACCATCTTTACAAATCACATATGAGAAGCATTCATGAATCTGTTTTATTCTTTGTGATGACACATGACCTAGTCTATAGTGCAACATATCAAAA
>NW_018397266.1:5570617-5570787 GCF_002168275.2 Theobroma umbraticum
TATCTTTGGTAAGTTTACTAACTGAAACTAAATTGAATTTGAATGAAGGAACCAAGAGAACACTTTCTAGTGTTAAGTTCTGAGAAAGTTTGACTGACCCTAAATGTGTCACAACAGCTTGAGCTTTATTTGGTAGTTCAACAAACATATTATGAACAGGTCTAGAAAAA
>NW_018397266.1:5570887-5633373 GCF_002168275.2 Theobroma umbraticum
AAGTAAAAATTGTGAGATAAAATGAAAGAAATGAAAGAACAGTAGATCAACTAATCAAGAAGCTGAAGTATTTGATGATATGAACCTTTATTCTGTCCCCGATCTTGCTCTAATGCCATGTTCGTTTTGTACCAGTGGAATAGAAAATGAAGAACTTTATTGAACGATGAAGAAAATTCCAAAAAAGGGATGGAAGTGATATCCCAGAATCTTATCTTGGTTAAAAAAAGCAGCTACACCTATTTATACCAGGCTATAGCTAAAAAAATCCAAAAAGAAAATAAAAAAATATAACAAAATAAATATTTACCTATTTACAAACTTGACACATGTAGACTGATAAACGTATAATTACCATATTCAACATAAACCCTAATAACAAACCATGTCTTTGTATATAAAAAGTACTGCCATTATCTTAGTACGATGCCTTAAATTTATACAAGTATAGAGCAGTACAGTAAATGCTAAAACCAAAGTCACCAAGAATCGATCAAAAAGACATTGTAATTATCACTAACATTTACACGTGTATTCTATACCGTCAAATATTTAAGAACAGCTACGCAAACCTTTTCCATGAAAGCTGCTACTTGTATCTAGTCACTAAAAGGCTTTAAATGAACTTATTTTCCTATTTTTATTTGATTAAAAAGATTTATTTGATTTTTTTTCTTTAAGATGATTTAATAAGTTTTTTGTTTAAACTCTAAATAAGATGATTTAATTTGCTTAGGTTCAAAACGTTTGTTTAATCAAATTAGGGAAGATAGTAATTAATTTTTTATTAATTTTTTTGTTTTAAATTCTTAAATTAATATTTTTTTAATATGTGATTGAGTAGAAAGGTAAACACATAAATTTTATTTAATAATATAAAATATCATGTCATTTGTCACATTGTATTGATATTGACTTCATCAAAATAGCACATTACCTTATCATATGACAAATGACATGATATAAAAGGTATCAATTATATTGTTAATTAATAACAATTAGTCAACAATTAGTGAAAGAGGCTTAATTGATTTAAAATAAAAATTTAAAAATTTATTCAAAAATAATAAACAATAAAAACTTAATTAATTAATTAAATAAAATTAAAAATATTAATTTAATAAAAAACAAATATATATACTAAATTTATATTTTAATATAAAATAATTTTAAAAATTAACATAATATTTTTAATAAAATACTTATAAATCAAAAACAACAAGAGCACTATAATATGATTTCATTTTAAGGCATCTAACACCAACGTCGCAGCATCAATCTCAAACCCAAGGCACGTGCACTAATTTGCCTCCAAATAAAAGGCAACCACGTTCACCGAACGGAAACCAAAAATGATAAATCCGGGAACCAGGAAAGCTGACCGCTATTTACATTCACGCGTTAGAAAACAACCTCCTCCTTTCTCAACTCTAGAGTCTAGGGCACATAAATCGCGTAGGATTAGATTGGAGTGACTGTGGGCATTACAACTTCGAGAATAACACAATAACCCAAGAAAGGGGAAAAAAGGAAAAGGAAAATTCTAAGAACAAATCAAACTAATAAAATCCTTCAAAAGTTTTCACGATCCCCGATCTGTTTCTTCTTCAATGGCCGACGCTCCCTCCTCTCCCGCGACCCTAGACCCCACCATTTCTCAATCCAAACTAGATTCCGAGAACCCGAATCCGCAACCCGCCCAACTCGATCACCCTCCATCCTCTACTGCATCAATACCGCTCCAACCAAACCCTAACCCTAACCCTAACCCTACCGTGCCACTGCTATCTCCTCATCCTCCTCCCATGATACCCTCCTACTTCACTCTCCTCTGCCGATCTCCGGAACCGCTACTGCCGTCCCGCCGGGGCCTCCATCGTTCCGTCCGGTTCCGCAGTTCTCTCCGTTACCGAATTTTCAAGCTCCTGGCGTGCAGCCACCCGGTGTGAGTTCCGCTCCTGGTTCTGTTCCGCCGCCGTTGATGCAGTACCAGTGCCGTCGGGCAGGTTCCAAATCCTGCTATGAGACCGTTTGCACCGATTCCAAATGGATATGCAGCCGTGCCGGGAGCTGTTCCTCAGGGCACCATTCCTCCTCCTGGTGGGTTATTTCTTCCATTTAAAGCGCTTGAATAATTTTTGATGAATTTAATTTATAGATTAATTGCTAATTTGATTATTTGTATTATTTAGTTGATTATTGATTTTATCATGTGTATGTACATGAGTTTATATTTTTCTGTAATATTTTTATGGTGCAACTTTCATGAATGTGATGATAATATGCTTAGTTAATGTAAGAGAGTGAGGAATAAGTTTAGAGTTGAATAAAGAGGAGTTTTGGGAGAGATATAGAAAAAAGGGGCATCGATGACGGGATGTTTTCTCCTACAGTGTCTTGATTGAATACGGGTGAGAGAAAGGTTGGAAGGGCTTCAATTCAATATTGCTTTGAGACACCCACTTCTACTACAAGTCACTCTCTTTTTGGTATGCCCACGTTTGCCTGGTTTTCATTAATTGCATTTAGAGTTAAAAGAAAACTGGATTTTGAATATTATATTCAAGTTAAAGCCACCTAATAGTTGTAATCGAAATCTGTGAAAATATACAGAAGAAATACGATGACTTTGTAACTGTTCCATGTTGTTCTAAATCATGTCTCGCTCTGTGATATTCATTTTTAGTAGGCTATATACTTTCTGGTAGTTATAAGGATAATTTCCCTTTTATGGGTTTATGAATTGCCAGCAGCAGACCATGTTAGCAACTGAGTGCTCCTTGGCTTTGTATTATAAGGTATCGCAATCCTCCCAATTACATTTTTTTTCTTTCTTGCTCTCTCCCTTCCCTTTTCTTTTTCTTTCTCTTTGTTTTTTTTTCCATGTGGCACTTGGGCTCTAACAGTTGAGATAAGTCTAAATGGTGAAATATGAAAGTAGAATTTTGTGTTAAATAATTCGATTGCAAGCATGAGATGCTGGAAGTCTCATGTTATCCAATCCTCAAAATTGTGCAATTGGTGCATGGGATAAGGCTATTAACCAGTTCATGTCTAAGGTAAGTGCACTTTACATAGCCACGATTATGAACTCGATGCTATTTTCTTGATGTTTACTTCAGGTTTTCTTTTCAGCTGGAGATAGTTGCCATTGCCATGCCTGTGGTGCTATCTCTTTATAGTTTTGATGTGTGGTAAAATCATTTAATTATTCTTTTTGAATTTTTTTCCCTACAAGAATGCTTAGTGGAATCAAGAACATTTATCAATGTGTTTATTTTGTTAACTTGCTCTGATGTGATTGCATAGATATTTGTTTTCGATTTATGCAGGACTTCTCCGCTATCCATCTCCTTACCCGGCAATGATTCGGCCTGCGTTTCCTCCGCGTCCACCTGGAGCAATTGGTGTAATTCCTGCAGTTTCACGTCCCCCTGTTCCAGGTGTTCCTGGTGTTCGCCCAATTATTCCTGCTGTTGTTAGACCGGCTGCTGTTCCTAATGTTTCACCAGCAGAGAAACCACAAACTACAGTTTATGTCGGCAAGATAGCACCAACTGTTGACAATGACTTCATGCTCAGTCTTCTTCGCGTGGGTTATTAATTTTTTATATTTATATATTTCTTCATTTTTTTCAATAGCTTCATTAATATTTATGTTGAAACGTGGTTTTATCTAATATATTTTTGTACACCCTTTTGAAGCTTTGTGGACCTGTCAAGAGTTGGAAACGTGCTCAAATTCCCACTAATGGGACTCCTAAAGGATTTGGGTTCTGTGAATTTGAGTCTGCTGAAGGGGTTCTTCGTGCTTTTCGCCTGCTTAGCAAATTTAATATTGACGGGCAAGAATTATCGGTATGTTCTTTTATTATTCTTTCCCATTCCCCATGATTTATTACAGTACCTATTCTAAAGTGTGATAAGTTTGACTTTCATATTCATATGCAATTGAAGTTAGATGTTGTTTGTGAATTGAAAATTTAGGATTGCAAAATCATGAAGCTACTCTCAAATATTATAGATCTTAATTTATATAACAAAACCGTTCAGTTTATATCTGAAATTTAGAAATTGAATTTAAGGGAACTAATATTTAGTTACTGAGCTTTAAAATATATGTATCTTATAAACCTAAATTATGTGAAAAATATGAACTTTAGTGGTATGATGTATGATAAGAAAACATGGTAGAAAACAATTGTGAATAACATTAATGTGTAACATGGATTAGAATTAAAGTACTTATAATTGCTCTGGTTCAATGCAGTTAGTTCAATGTGATCTATATTCAACCGGTATATTGCCTCACCCCTTTTCTAAATGTTCCTAAATGTTATTTCACTTCAAAATTGTTTCAAGTGCTCACCTTACAGATTTGGAGAAAATAAGGTGGGATGGGCATTTTATTGACAGTAGATGAGAAGATTTATGCCTTTCTATTCTTGAGTAGTTTGTTTTAGTGTGGCTTGAATGTTCTATGGGGATGTGGTGGCTGAACATATAAATTAAGTGGCAGTCTTTAAATAACTAATTTCTTCAGCAGTGAATCTGTCTGGACTCCATTCTCTTAGAATGAAGGGGAAAGCAAGATATTTTTCAGTATCTGTTTGCTAATGCTTCTATTTAAATTATTACTTCTGTCTGTGGTTATTATCATCTGTCTTGTCTTTTTCATTGATTTGATTTTGCACTTATTGCATGGTTAACAGTTTAATGTTAATAAAGCAACAAGGGATTATTTGGTGCGGTATGTTGAAAAGAAAACAGAAAATGCAAAGAAAGTCAATGAAGCTCAAGCTGCAGGGGCTGAGAAAGAAGGTGAAAATGCAGTAGGTGATGAGAAGAATGAATCTTCGACACCTTCTGTTGAGGATTCCAAGAAGGACTGTAACAGTGGCAACAAAGAAAATATTGACATTGCCAACTCTGGCATTGTGACTGATGAAGACCGTGAGGCTGATCGAAGTGCTTTGGAGAAGCTTGCTAGCATGATTGAAGAGAGGTTAAAGACCAATCCGCTCCCTCCACCACCTCCACAAAGTGCTCCTGATGGTTCTGGGAAATCAAATTCAGATCTGCCTGCTGAATCGAGGGACGGGGACTCTGATGTTGACGTAATGAGAAACGGTGAGTTTTGGCAGCTGCCTAAATGTGGTAAAATTGCTCTCGTTATTATCTTTATTATGTCATACTATTAAAATCTATTTAAAAGTCTTTGAATTTCAAGGAGAATCACACTGGAGGAAGTAGTAACACTATTCTGTTATGTACAGTATATCCTCTATAAACTAATATTTGATAAATTAATAATCTCGATTAAATAATATTTTTTGCTAGTCCTGACTTGGGACCAATTTGGTAAATTAATAATTTGCTAAATTTATAAGACTATATTTTAAAAAAAAGGCACATAGGTCCCACTTGATATATAAATTAGTAATCTCCTTATACTTCAAAATTATATATATACATGACTCAATTATAAGGTTTTTGTAAAATATACCTTCAATGTTATTTGTATCCTCCTAAAATTGATGTCTCGTTGGACCTCATCTCTAACTTTTCTTAGTACATTAAGAAGCTCTGGTATAGTGTTTTTGTATTGCAAGAGAAAATTATGCAATGTGCTTGTTGCTTTGAGTGCATTTTGCATGAGACAGGCTCTTGTATAAAATTGATGTGTAAATTAATAAATTATGAATTTATCGATTAAATAATATCTCGATTAAGTAATAACTTTTCATGGTCCCAAGAGTACTAATTTATAAAGTTTTAACTGTAGATATGAGATTTTGATCATGAGTTTGATAATATGTTAATAATTTTGCAGATGGAGCTGAAGGTAAAAATGATGATGAGACTACCAGTGAGAGCAAAGCGACAACTGAGAATGACCGACCTGGGACAAGTTCACCTGATCGTAGGTATGATAGGAGAAGTAGAGACAGAGAGCAGGATCTTAAGAGGGAAAAGGAGCGTGAAATTGAAAGATTAGAAAGAGAAACAGAGCGAGAAAGAATAAGAAAAGAGAGGGAGCAAAGAAGGAAGATTGAGGAGGCAGAGCGCGAGTATGAAAAGTTACTTAGAGATTGGGAGCAAAGAGAAAAGGATAAGGAAAAACAGAGACTGTATGAGAAAGAGAGGGAGAAAGAGAGAGAGCGCAAACGGAAGAAGGAGATTCGCTATGATGAAGAGGATGATGATGAAGATGATTCAAGAAAAAGGTGGCGTAGGAGTGCTTTAGAGGAAAAGAGGAGGAAGAGGTTGCGGGAGAAGGAGGATGACTTTACTGACAGACTCAGAGAAGAGAAAGAAATTGCTGAGGCCAAGAAGAGAGAAGAGGAGCAGCAGCTGCAGCTGCAGCAGCAGCGAGATGCATTAAGGCTTTTATCTGGTCGCGTTGCAAATGGAGGTGAAAAGACTGTGTTGACTGAAGAAGTTTGCACTGAAAGCAAAGGTAAGGCAATTGAACAGCATTATGATCGCGAATCAAGTCAAGAAAACCAGATATCAGGTAATTGTTCATGTTCTTTATTTTGTTACTTTAATTCAATTTTTGTTTTTGTTTTTGTTTTTTTTTTGTGTGTTGATTTTTGAAATGGACTAGATTTATATATGGTAGGTGATGGGAATATGCAAAATGGTTCTGTTGATGAGTCAAACATGGCTTTTGTTGCTGCATCAGATACACGGCAGAGTGGCAATGCCCCTGTAAGGAAGTTGGGTTTTGGTCTTGTTGGATCTGGAAAGAGGACTACTGTTCCATCTGTTTTCCATGAGGAGGAAGACGATGATGCACAGAAGGAGAAGAAAATGAGGCCCTTGGTTCCCATTGATTATTCAACTGAGGAGCTGCAGGCTGTCCAACCTGGGGCACCACCACCGAATTTGGTTGCAGCTGCTGAATTTGCAAAGCAAATATCAAATGCCAATCCTAAAGAGGAAAAGCATGATGCAGAAAGAGAACTAAGACGATCTTATAATAAATCTAGCAGGGATAAAGACCGTAATGATGAGGGTAATGATCGCATCAGAGATAGCAAAGAGAAGATCCCTGATCGGGATAGGGACAGGGAACATGGACTGGACAAGGTGAAAACAACTGATAATCAGAAGCTTTTGGATGCCAAACAATTGATTGATATGATTCCAAAGACCAAGGAGGAACTATTTTCATATGAGATAAACTGGAATGTGTATGACCAGGTAATCATCCTTACTCAAGTCCTTATGCAAATCGTTAACTTAATTTTGAGAAACATCTGGCTTGTGGTCAGTGTTAACTGGTTAACAAAGTGCATAATGTTAATCTGATTATAGCTGTATCATCAATTCAAGATCAAAATGATATAGCCTCTATTAGGTCCTTGTCATAGGCGGAACTAACATGAATATGGCCATATTTCATTACTCTATTATATCTGTTGCCTATAGTCATAGTTTGGCAGCTCTGATCACCTGTAAAAGTTTAGGTGAAGTCATTTCACTGTACATAGAACTTTTAAGGTGCTCCAAAACTATCTTTTATAATTTTGCTGCCAAAATGTTGCATTAAATTATATCTCAAAATAATGAGAAATTTACAGAATTTTGTAGTTTTAAGGATTCTGTGAAATCCATGATGCAGAATTATTTTGTCTTTTTGTTGTAGGAAATCTCCTAAAGTAATAAGGAAAACCAGGATATTTGAACCCTATCATATGAATTGAATTCGAATCTGAGCAGAATACGCTCTACCCTACAATTGCATACTAAAATGATTGTTTATTATCTGTGGTGGTGGTGAAAACTCAATTCACTGCATGGCTTTAATCTTTGCTCGCTAATTCTAAGATGTAAACTCTTTTTGGTGGTGCACATTTACAGCACGCATTGCATGAGAGAATGAGACCCTGGATTTCAAAGAAAATTGCAGAGTTTCTGGGAGAGGAAGAGAAAACACTGGTAGATTACATAGTATCTAGTACTCAGGAACACGTGAAGGCTTCCCAAATGCTAGAGCTGCTGCAGTCTATATTAGATGAAGAAGCGGAGATGTTTGTGCTTAAGATGTGGAGGATGCTCATATTTGAAATTAAAAAGGTAGAGACTGGTCTGGCTTTGAGGTCAAGAGCCTGATTGAGCATTGTTGTAGTGTGGTTCCTGTGTTGCCACCGGACTGATGTTTTTGTTATCATACACATGGTTGTTATCCCCATTGGGTGAATCATGTATGACTCCTCGTCCTGCTGTAAGACCCAAAAATGTAGATTCACTTAGGGAATAGCCTTGTTGAGTTTGTATGACTTGAAAGTACAATTTGTTACATCAACATTTTTTTTCTTGCTGATTTCACCTTTTTTGGGGCCCCTTTCTATGGAATAGCAATATTTTGACATCCCTCCATTTTAGTTTTGGCTACTATTTTTCATGGTTGCGTGGCCTCTACCTCTCGCTCCTATGTTCTTGCTATGATTATAGTTTAATGCATCAATAGTGGAAGTGGGTTTATATGTGTTTAACCATGATTTATTCCTTTAATTAATAGTTTTATTTGTATTGTTATCAATTTTCATTACTAGTGTATAAAATTTTGTAGTCGGAGGAGTGCGAGAGAGACAGAGAAAGGAAGAAAAGAGAGGGTGCAGCCGGCGGCAAAACCACGGCCATCTGCAACGAGGAGCAGGGAAGGCAGTTTCAGAAAGGAAGAAAAGAAGATGGAATAAGGTTTTGGACTTGTGGTTTTGAGTCACCCTAGTCAAATCCAATTTACGAGGGATGTTTTCCATTTGTGAAGTATATTTTCAGTTTTTTAATTTAATGATGTTAATTAAAATCAAAGGTAAGTAAATAAATTAATAAATAAAATAATTATTTTTTTAAAAAAAACCTACTGAATGATGTGTTTCGGAAAATTTTGTAATGACATTTTTCTAAAGTCCTAAGGTGAGCAAAATAATCTAATGAGTTTCACCAAAGCGTTAGAATCTTTTGAAAACTATTTTAATATATGGGTTAATTTCATTATTTATAAATTTTTTCTGAAAAAAATAAAGTTAAATTCATTGAACATTGCTTTATTCTTTTGTGACTGTTTTAATTACATATATTTAGTTGTAATTTTGTAAGTAAATGGAAATCCGACTAATAACATAATTTTCCAAAGAGATTGTGATGACAAATTTCTTGACAACTTTTTAGGTTAAGGAAATATTTCTGAAATTCCATAAGTGTAAATTTGGATAACAAATTTCAATATAAAGGGTTTTTTTTTCATTTGCAAATTAAATAAATTGGCAAGTGTTGAATATACCAAAAACCAAAAGATGATTAAAATAAAAATATAATAAAATAAGGCGATAAATTGATCAAAACTAAACAATATGGCTTAATTTGAATATTGTCGTTTGACAAATTACATTTTTTTTAAATTTTTTTTTATCAGGTCCCTCTATTTTAAGGGTTAATAAAGTATTATATTTCTACCAATTAAACCAGCCATGGCAAAATTGTATAATATTTTAACAGCTAGAATGTTTTCTTTAAAATGTGTACTTTTAATGTTTTACGTGTACATGCAATCTCTCGCCTCGACGCACCTTTTTTAATATTTTTTCTTCTGTTTCATTTTTATCGTATTTCATGTATTTATAGTTGAATTTTTTATTTATTGATAATTATAAATTAAGATAAAATTGGATTTATGAAGTTAGTCATAATAAATTTAACTAGTTATTATATATTTTTGGATATATTCTACCCACTTCTTATGATTTCAATTTTTTTCATATGACATATTGTGATTTCTTTTTCCTTGATTAATATCTTGTTGATAAATTTTTTTTTCTTAATTAACTACATGTGGATAAGTTTGTTAGTATAATGGGTTAGGTTGTTAATATTTTTTTAATAAAATTACAAAAATACTTTTTTCAGTGTGAAAAAATAGATTAAATTTGAATTAAGGATATTTTGATTATTTGACTGGGTAAAATTAAAAGCCTAATCCCTTTGAGAGTAGAAATTATTAACAAGGTACTAATTTAGAAAAAAGATATCTACAAGATTTTAATTATTCTTACTAATGATCTAATAGCACCCACAGAACCACTCCTACCAATGATTAATGAATACTTTACTGCTAGTATTTCTTAAATTTCTCAAAAGTAACAAATGTTCTTTCTCAATCTCAACAATGCCTAGGATTTCATGCTACCACTTACATAACACCAAGCATAATGTGTATAAAAGTTGCAAACGAAGCCTGCATTAGGACCGGCTCTTGGGTAAGGCCACCCAAACAAGTGTTTTAAGTTTTAAATTTGGAGAGATTCCATAATTTTATAATAATTATAATATAATTGATCATATTAAAAATATATAAAAATTAAAATAATTAATAAAATATTTACATGCCTGATAAATATCTATGTTTTCTCCCTTTCACATTCTTATTAATTCTTAATTATTTATCTCATTTCTCATTAAAAATATGTAAAATTTAAAAATAATTAATAAAATAACATATTTTCTCATTTCCCTAATTTTGTGCCTAATAAATCTTAATTTTTATCACTTCTCAATTCCTACAATATTATTAATTTTCAACCATTGCTCTTATTTCCAATCAATTAATGGTTATATGAATTTGCATCTGCTATGATTTCTTCTAAAAATATTGTATCTAAAATGAACATAGAACCTAAATTTCATGATATATGCATCATTCGTAAAAAACACCAATTTGATGAGAATGTTGATATTGAAATAATAAGATCTCTTGAAAAATCATTTAAAATTATTTACTTCTTAAATATATTAGATCAATCAATTTTTTCACTCCAAAGTAGATTTGAAGAATTTAAGATATATGAAAGTATTTTTGGTTTTCTATTTAAGGGTAAAAAGTTGAAGTCATTAGACAATAATAGTTTCAAAAAATATTACTTTAATCTTGACTGTTCCTTAAAATATAACAAGTATTTTGATATTGATGGTTGAGATTTATTTTAAGGGTTAAAAATTTAAAAAAAAAATAATAAAAATGAAAGATAATAGTCTAATCGACATACCTAATCATATAAAAAGATTCTTCTTTCCCAAATTGCTTATGTTGCTTTTATAATAATGTTAACAATTTCAGTAAGAACTGCTCCAAGAGAGAGAAGTTTTTCTAAACTAAAATTAATAAAATCTTATTCAAAATCAATAATGTTTCAAGAATGATTAAATGGATTGGTTATATTATCGATTAAAAAAGAAATATTAGAAAAACTTAAGTACAAAATTTTAATTAAAAATTTTACATTTCTAAAAGTTAGAAGAATAAAATTTTAATAAATTTTTTTCTTAATTTCAATAAAAAAGCCTCATTTGAATATTTTATTTTAGATATTTGAAATTATTGAGTTGACCCTATTGCATCTATACCATAACTTCTCTCCCCTCCCGCGATAGTTCAAATGAAGCATGCACCTTACCATATTAGAATTTTCTTATCATTCTTTCAAAGTGCAATATGCCTCACAAAAACAATCAAGAAAAGCATTAGAGGTTAAGTAAGAACACAAAGCCTTTATGGTCAAATAATAAAATTGTTGCAATAAAAAGAAAATTCTCCTAACATTACACAATCATTCTTATCGGGCACCCCATTTCCCATTGATAGCTCAACCCTGTAACAATTATCAACCACATCAAATATTGCAAAAGCCTTTTCAAATTTCTAAGTTGCACCCAACATCAAATGATCACTACCAACACACTCCTAAAACTTGGTAACTTAGTAGGAGGTTGTCTGACATATTTCACTATCCTTTTAACACGAGCAATTAGCTGATTCATATCTTTTCTATCACTTACAATAAGATTATTAATATATGCAATACATCTCATATGAAGAAACTTACCTCTTAAAATACTAGTTCTGGCAATGTTAATTTTTTTTCTTCAAATATGTAATTGCAACATCATTAAAACTAGCATTATCAACGGTAACAATAAAAACCTTTTGAATCTCCCAATTCTGTAAACATTTATCAATTGTCTCATGCTTTTGACTAGAAATGGGACACAAGTTTAAAATCTTTTTTTTTTTTTTTTGCAATTTCTAATCAATATCTATAAAATGAGTTGTAAGACACATATAATTAATTATCTGTGATGAAGTCCATGTGTTTATGGTGAGACATATTCTAGCAAAAGATACTTTTAAAAATTACTTCAGTTGGTTTTTTCATCAACATAAACTTTAAAATAATCCCCAATGATGGTCAATCGTTATGTACACAAAATCTAGAACATACATCATCTAAACCCTTTACCTTCTATAAATCTGAAAGCCAATTTATCTAGAATCATCATCTCAGCCATACCCTTTCAAATGGCATCCTGATTAAACTTTCAATAATCTAAACACTCGTTTTGTTCCTATTGCAAAATAATTTGGTTTGCCTACAATTTTCACTAGCACGGAGCATTACCAACTTCTTACAAACACTCATATGAATATTTAAAGATGATGTTCTTTTTTTTTGAAATCAGCAAAAAACTCTCTTTTGCAATAATTAATATTTAGCTTATTTTGTCCTAAGTGGTTGCTTCCTCATTTTAGACCTTGCAGCTTCACTTCTTGTAATTTCATCATGTGGTGTGCTATTGTACCTTTAGGTGTAGGATTTAAAACCTTCTCCATTTTATTTGACATCTGAAGAAAAAAGGATACATTTTCATCTATGAAATAATGAATAATAAATTTAGGGAAGCAAAGGGCATTAATAAACAATAGCAAATTGTATAACAAAAATCAAATAACAGATACACTTTTAATCTTAATTTTTGAGTTTGTATATTCAAAATCACACAATTAATTAATTTGAAAGTCTCAAACTATTTTCAACTACTTCAAACTATACGCTAATTTATTGTATGAAATTATTTTCATCTTATGGGTCCACTATTTTCTATTTTATTGTATAAAAAATGCATCACAAATCAAATGCACATGAAATTTATATTCATTTTAATCAAAAGCTACATGACCATATATATGTGTGTATGTGTATATATTGTACTAGTATGTACCTTAATTATGCATCATTCAACAAAATTTTGGCGTATTACAGAAAGATGTATATGACTAGTATAATAAAGTTCATATGATCTGTGGGTGTAGCTAGAAAGAAAACTAAAATGCAACTGTCAATATAGACTTAAGACAGCCATGTCCATTTACTTCTATTTTATGGATTGTTGTAATTGTTTTAAATATTAAATTCATACAATGAATGTGATTACTCCTTAGTTTTTTTTTTTGGAGATTTGATAAATAATGGAAAACTCTTGTTTGGATAAGCTCTTTCAAAATTTTGACCTATTCTAAGCAGATACCAAAATTTTTTTTTTTAAATGACGTTGATTATCCAATCTAAGTGAGACAATTTGATAGATTCAGTCAAGGATGGAATTGGAATTTTCAATTTCAAAGCCAACTCATTTAATCTCAAACTAAATTAGATTACATCTTGCTTTTTGACAAATGGTTTTAATATAAGAAAATATATTATTAATATTATTTAATTTCATCGTCATGTATTATTAATATCATGCTTACCTTTTATTATCAAAGTCAATTTTTTTTGTCTTAAACTAAAGATGAGAAAAATGTAGATTTAGGACATTATTGTACTATTAACGGTCTTAAATTGCACAATGTATAAATGAAAGTAAATGTGAAATACTCAGGACATTATTGTACATGACATTATTACAAATATTATTAATGAAAAATAACTGTACAACATGGACTTAATTGTTATGGACATTATTAATGCTTTCCATTATTAATAATTTACATTAAGTTAATTGATAATAGACTAAATACATTTCACAAAGAACTTCAAATTATTCACATTAATAAATTTCACAAATTGAGTTCACAACATTCACAAATTTCACAAACTCACAGATCTAGCCTAATCACCTTTTTGATTTGGAGAAATGGTAAGAGGGTAGGGGTTGGTGGTGCTTGGCAATCGACAATTAACAAACGAGGTTGTTGTTACTCGAGGCTATTGCATAATGGTGACTAGTGTGTGTGCTGGGATTCGATCTCATGCTCAAACATGAAAAATAATCAATAAATTAAAATATAATGCAGTAAAAAAATAAAAATAATATTTAATTAGAGAAATAGTCGAATTCTACAAGATCAGTGTTTGTGTGTTTCATGTAACTTTAAAATAAATTATAAACACTCATAAGTTTAAAAGTTATATACCTTGCTTTAGATATCGTAATCTGCCAATTAAATCCAAAAATTTTTACTTCTTCACCTTTAGGATTTGTCAAATCTTTAACCATCTAAGTGTTTGGGCTTTAACAATAATCCACATAGTGATTGAATAAGACATTTTCCAAGATAAGATTTTGCTTGTGCTAGCAAGTTTTGTTTCTAAAACAAAAAAAAAAACTAAAATTCTGACTAAATCTTATTTTTTTGTCAAACAAAGAAAACTATTTTTCTTTTCTTATCTTATGAAACGATTGAAAAGTGGTTTGAGGCTTCAAGTTTTTAGTTTGCTAATATAACATTTTTATATAACCAAACTAATTTGTAACCCTAAATACAATAGTTGTGTTTTAATTTAATTAAGTCTTCGAGAACTTAATTAGTTTTTCACTTTATTTTGGTCTATTTCAATTAAGTCTAACTTAATTAATTATCCTTATTCAATCCTAATCATGTCACTTAATGTGTGTGACCTATTAGGCTTCTAACATGTTGGCAATAAATATAAATCATAATCAAATATCAATTTGGTAATTAATTTATATTTATAGATCATGAGCGACATCTAGCAATATATCATAACCATCAAAGAGAGTCAATTAAAGAATTTGACAAAGCCCTTAAGTGATAAGCCTCTTAGTGCAATACGGTCTTTTCATCAAATATCTCGGATATGTCATTAAGTATGACTCGGTGTCTACTTACGACATTCCATATTAGTTCTCATAATTCATGACTAACCTTATAAATTTAGGAAACTAATTTTTCTCAAATTCATCATGCTTTGGTCAAAGACTTTATACAACTTAATTAAGAATTGAAAACAAGTGAAATATATCCCCTCATATCATTTGGGGTGATGAATCCTTTCTTGACCACTCATTCACTGTCGCATGCTTCATGGCATATCCAAAAACACCCTATTTAGGCATTTGGTTTCTTCTAAACTTGAAGAGGTGAAATCAAAGTATGTCATTCCTCATACAAGATGACCTGGTGTCTCAAGTCTAAGGACTAGTTGCACGACTATCACATGAGAACATTTTCTATAGACACTTGAGTGAAATAACAAATGGAGTTCTCATAGCGGGTCATGTTCAATGAACTTGTTTTTTAACAAGCACCTAAATGTTATCTTCAAGTATCCCATATACTTCAATTTATGAGATCGAATGCTTACTTTCCAAATAAGGAGGCTTAACATGTATCAGTCTTTAAACATTGTCAATACTCTGTCTTGACATTAAATTGATCAGGAATAATTTTAGAAATATAGCTTTGATGCATAGTGATCTCATAATTATAACAACCTTATAATTCTCTCGTAAGGTCTTTATGTTCCATAGACTTCATCCAATTAGTACTTAATAACTCTTTATTATTACACTAATATAAAGAAAAACATCTATCATATAAAATTATGTAATTAAATATATATTAAATAACAATATATATTTTTTGACCAATCTAATTGGCTCAAGAGCATATATCAACAACTTGCCCACTCGACAAACTCCAAATAGAGGAGGCTTAGGGGCAATTGGGGGATTAGGGTACGATGGTAGTCGATCGCTGGATAGGGAGAGCAAGGGAGAATTTTTTTAAAGGGGATTTAGGCTTATGGCTTCGAGCAGATTTGGGGAAATGGGGAGGGAGGGAATTAGTAAAGGACATTAGGGTAATTTCCATCCTATATTAAATTAATTAAAAAAGTCATGGGTGGTTGCTCGATTGGTTTCGATGGGTCTGTCATTCGGCAAACACCCTAGTTTTGCCTCCAAACATTTAACAGTGTTGAAGTTTCCACCTAGAAACCACTAGACATTTTTATTCTTTATTATTTTAAGAAGTTCAAACCATAAAAGCTGTCTCTCACCATTGTCATTTAGAGTGTATATGTTATCAAATCCACATTTCAAATTATACCCTTTGACGCCCCTGGTTATGAGAATATATCTCCTTGCTTCGATAAAATGATCCACCTCAAAAAAATCCTCGCTCCAACAACAAAGCAACCCCATAGAGGAACCTACAACCCCTAAAGCATGCCAATTGACCTTACTTTTTCCACACACCTATTCCATTATTCTCTGATGAGTCTCCTGCAACATCAGCATGTTTGGTTTGAATTGCATAGTGAGGTTTCTTATTGCCCTCTTTTTCTCTAATTTCTCCAAACTTTTAATGTTCCATGCAATAATCAACATTAAAATAAATGTCTTTATTATGTACATCTTAATTTTCATTTGTAAAAGTAATAAAATTCATAAGCTTAAGAGAGTAATAGGAATAATGTATTATACTTGTCCAATAATTCATTGTATGATGTTAGGTTAAACATTTAATGAGTGCGCGGTTGATTTTCCAACGTTTTGTTTACTTCATTTGCCTAGTTGTCGGTTAATATGTTTTGACAATGGGACAACTCTTGTTCATTTGCTTCTACACTAGTATCCAGGACAGTCATTACTTTTATTTGTAACCAATGGGATGAACACAACTTTGCAATTCTACAATTATGGGGATGATTATTCTAATCCTTTGTAACTAGTGAGGCCGCACTCATTTTGTTTCACATTGGACTTAAGCCAAGAAAAGTCCTAGATTAATGTTAGTAATTAAGAAACACTTTTCTTTTTTTTTTTTTAAAGAAAGGGTAGAAAACGATTCAGATCCAGAACTTGTTGATAGGATCATTTATTACTGATATAACTCTCAACTCCTGGCATGTCCCTCTCATTTCAACTTTGTTTAAAGCCTGTGGAGAAAGCCCTATCACAAACAAAGGCTAAAGTTGGGGTCTCCTTGCTTTCAATGGAGTTTTCAACTTGGAAGCAAGGATGGCTGGTATGAGTTGTGACAGTGGAAACCGTGGCATAATGGTCCTTGACAATGAAAGAGGACAGAGGGGCAACTTTTCTATCTGGCTTATTGGAACCCGAAAACTATAGGGTGGTCCCTTCATATATATATATATATATATATATATATATATATATATATTATTTTCTGTTCGGAGAGCTTAGCTGGTCACCACTTGGTATCCATCATTCATTCTGTTTTCCTTGTATTTTATTCGGTTTTTGCATCTCCTCTCTAGGCAAAACGATAAACAAAAGCTTATGTAACTGTTGTGTCAAGTGTTAAAAAATACGGGTCATGTAAATCGACTATAGTAGATTTAATTAAATTTCGAAGTTGAATTCCCATATTAGCAATCAACATGCACTAATAATAGGAGTAATTTGAAAGACCCCTTGATGGATAATTAATCCCGATGATTGAATATCGATCAACTTTAACACCTAGTCAGAACTTGTCTTAATATTGTGTCGGTGGCTGAACCATGTCCTACCTTTTTGCCTATTAATGCAACGCTAGCGAAGAGGAAAGCAAAGGAAAAAACAAAACTTGCTACTTAGATCTATATGAATCTGTAGATCAAAGAAGTTTGTCTTTACTGTGAAGCTAAAGGAACCTTATTTGCCTAGATTTAGATCCAAAACATTTAACGACCATCGGCAATAAGTTGCTCATAATCGAGGCAAGATTTGATTACATACTATTGACTCATCAGCCACAAATTTTAACAATGAATACCATAAAAATAAATAAATATTCCGAGTTAGGATGTTTCATTCAGTCGGTGAGGACTGTTTCATATTCTTTGAGGTACGGAAAATACGAGAGACCAATGGCCACTGAAAACTCTCCCCCAGCCATCCAAGGCCCAACGTTAGTCAACCAGCCATCTATATAATGCTTATATTGTAACCTTATGACCTAAAAGCTTCTCAAGTTCTTAATAAAACATAGGATCGGCTTATAATTAGTGACTTCAAAATCTTTGATTAGCTAAAACAAATGTAAAAAGGAAAATAGTCAAGCTTTTTTTTTTTCTTTTTAATTTCTTTGAACACCCATTGTACTGTTTTATATAGATCAGTAGCAGAGTTCATCAGACCAGTTCAGCTTAGACCTTAAATTGCTTGCACAACAATTTGTCAACTGTTTACAAATTCCTAAACAAATTAAGACTTTCAGAAAGGTCTTCTTTTTAAGTGGCATAGCAATACTAATACAATAACATGTTAGAAAATTCAACTCTCTCTGGGCTACATTTCGTCTCGTTCAGTCTATGATACAGAAAAGAAACTGTATTGATGAAAAATAGTAGTATAAAAGATTCACTGTGTCTGAGTTTCCGCACGAGCTGCAATGAACCAACTCCCTTGAGGGCTCTGGGAGTTTCCTTCTACTCCTCCCTGATGGCAATTAGGTGAGATGTCATATAGATAGAAATAATGTAGGAAGAATGCTTTTTCTTTGGATGCATCGATATGTCACGTTTGTCACTTGGTGTCACCATCCGATGGTTACCGCTTACTTCTGACGTGAGGCAAACCAGTGTACAATGTGGAGCTCAAATATCTTAGCATCAAGCAGCAGATCATTTTAGTGGAGCAAAGCAAACTACTGGCCTCGGAGTTTACATGATGATACTTTTAAATTCGAATTAATTGGACCTGGACGATTTGTTGGTGCCGGCCAGCCATTAACTAAGAAAACATCAAGTCTTCTTTCTCAAGACAGATGTAATGATCGATCCACTTTCTGTTTGAAATCATTTTCTATAATCAATTATGCCAGCCAATTCAGGATGATAATATAAGATGCAAAAAGTAATAATTATTAAATTGATTCAATAAATGGGGTGTCCTGCCAATTGGCAGAAGACATTTGCAATCCTTCTACCCTCTGCAAAATGATTACATTTGGCAGTCATTGGTGTAGGCATCTGGGCTTAAGCGCAAAAGACATGTTTACCCTCATAAAGTCAATAATTTTGCAATTATTGAAGGGTGATTTTGGCTTTTTGACACCCTTTAATTAGGACTGAGATAGACACTAAGCGAAGGGCGCACATTAATGTTCATACGAAAAGAAAAAAGGCCGTAAAATAAAATTATAAAAATTGTAAATGAAGAAGCATGCAAGAGCACGGATGGAGTGGAGTTTTGAGAGCGTGGCACATGTTTTCACAGGGTTAGGACAACAGTGATTAACAACGATTTCCCGTTGGATTAGTTGGCCAACTCACTTAGATAAATAAGATTCTTTCGATGTCACTTTGACTGAAACGCCCCGCAAAGTCACAAGCTTCCTCTCTCTCTCTCTCTCTCTCTCTCTCTTCAGGCGCTAGTTCAAGAAAACGTTTCGCAACTTCACTGTTCTGTGGCTAAAATTCTGAGCCAAAGCCAAAACAAACCGAGAAAACAGAGGAAAAAAGGAGAGTAACCAGTTGAGATAACAAGTTTTCTATCAAATATGGGTGCAACAAGTCCACTCAAGGGCCAATCTCAGTCTCATTCCCTGACCAAGAAGTTCTTGCCTTATGCTCTTTATGCTCTCCTCTCCATAGCTCTTTTCCGCTTGTACTTTCACCCTTTTCCTCTCCCTCAATCTACCACGGAGCAGCTCCCTCACAACAACCGCATCATCCTCACCACTTCTTCTTCTTCTCCTCCTATATCTTTCTCCGAAGGTATATTGAGTTAAAAAAGAAAAGTTGCAGAACTTTTATCTTTTTTTTTATCCGATTTATGGTTTTTTTAGTATGTTGGATTATAGGTGTTATTATTAAAGTGGGGTGTTTTTTTTTTTTTATGCTTTTGTTCCTTATTTGCAGAAGAGGAAGTAGATAATGAAACTACATGTGACTACACCAATGGCAGATGGGTACATGACAAGATGGGGCCTTTGTACAATGGCACAACCTGTGGTACAATTAAGGACGGTCAAAATTGCATCTTACATGGGAGACCTGACTTGGGTTACCTTTATTGGAAATGGCAACCCAGCCAATGCAAGCTCCCAAGGTTTGATCCCAACACTTTCTTCCATCTCCTTAGTAACAAGCATTTAGCTTTTGTTGGTGACTCCATGGCTAGGAACCAACTGGAATCACTCCTTTGCATGCTAGCCACTGCCTCCAATCCTAACCTGGTTTACAGAGATGGGGAGGATAACAAGTTCCGTAGATGGCATTTTGCTTCTCATAACATTACAATATCAGTTTATTGGTCACCATTTCTGGTTAGAGGTGTTGAAAAATCAAAAACTGGTCCGGATCATAATGAATTGTTTGCCGATAGTGTTGATGAGAGGTGGGGGGCCGATTTGGACCATATAGATTTGATTGTACTCTCAATTGGGCATTGGTTTCTTCATCCAGCAGTTTATTACGAGGGTGGTTCAGTATTGGGTTGCCATTACTGCCCTGGACTAAATTACACTGAGATAGGATTTTATGATGTGATGAGGAAGGCCATAAAGACTGCACTTAAGACAATAATTGAAAAGAAAGGGGCTAATGGTAATAGAATTGATGTGTTTCTGACCACATTTTCACCTTCGCACTTTGATGGTGAATGGGATAAGGCAGGTGCTTGTCCCAAGACAAAACCTTATAAGGAGGGAGAGAAGATGCTTGAAGGAATGGATGCAGATATGAGAGCAATTGAAGTTGAAGAAATGGGAGCTGCTAAGGCAAATGCTAAGCAATTTGAAGGGATGAGGCTAGAAATATTGGACGTGACCAAATTATCATTAATGAGGCCAGATGGTCATCCAGGGCCTTACATGTATCCATTTCCATTTGCTAATGGGGTTCGAGAGCGTGTACAGAACGATTGTGTACATTGGTGTCTGCCAGGTACTATTGATACTTGGAATCAGATATTGTTAGAAGTTATCAGGAGATGGAGTTTTCAATCAAGGAGAGAAGAGTGAGGCAATTCAATACCCAATGCTAGGTTTTGATTTACTTTGCTATTCTGCTCAACTTGGTTGGCGTACATTTCTTTCTGAAAAAAAAAACAGATAAATGGAAAAAATATTGTTTGGGGTCTCTTTCAGCTATAGCACGAAAATGGAAAGAATGTGTTAATGAAATTAAGACGATTGCTCTGTGGGGTGACAAAGATAGCGATTCTTTTGGAACATGTGATGATATCAATGTGAAATGTGTACAAATGATATCAATGTGAAATGTGTAGAGGAAATTTGAAGATCAGTGGCAGTTTTTATTTCTTCCTTTGGAAACAAGGTGGTTACCTCGGCCACATCCCCAGGAAATTGCTCCTTCAGTTTCTTCTGTTCTGGAATTTGTCTGTGTGTAGAGTTTCTATTAGCTCTTGTATCTAACCAATTTGGGCAGAATTTTGATGGTCAGAGTTGTTTACAGTTGAAAATTTTGATTACGTGACAGATACTTACCTTGTCGGCACTGCATATTTTTGAGCTTAGCATAATTATAGATGATTCAAACTTTTTCAAAATATTGATTCATTCAAACACGTTTCTTCCACGACTAACATAAAATCCTGTAGAATTTTGTATACTATTTTACTGTATGAATTTTCAATATCAGTACTTATCATCGAATATGACTACTTACTAGTATATGAATTTCATGAATCCTAAGCCTAGCCAATAGCATGAGCTTCAACCCTTGTGAAAATCAACTATGTTGATGCAAGCATGTCCTTTAAACCAAAAGAAAGTAGATTTTCCTTTTGGTAGAGCCTTAGAGGCCTTTATATATTAGCAAAACCGGGTATCCAAAGGAACTTTACCTAGCTTGAGTAGGAAGAGAGTGCCAGTGGGACAAGGTTCTAACAAGTTGTTAAAGTGGGTGAAAACAAAAGGTGGGTTTAGGTGAAAGGAAAAGTTTGGCCCTTTTCTTGTAAGAGGAAATTATGAGTGTCTCCCATCCCCATTCGTCCTTAGAGTAATGCTTCCCGTCCAAAAGCATTCCATTCTTAACTTGACACTTTCTGTCCCATTTTCCCTATCCTCAACTCCCTTATTAATTTCTTCACATTCTAGTAATTATTTTAAAGTTTTAGAATTTCCTTGTATTTTTTTTTCTAATTGTTTTGGGGTCAAGGTTAAATTTGTCTTGTGGTTTGGTTTTCGGGTCTCACTTGCTTTGGGTGTGAGTAGTTTATAGGTTACATGGGACCTAGCTTGTCAAAATCACTTTTTAAGTATTTATAATGGTGTTATATTTTCCTTTCAAAAACAGAAAAATTCAAATTTGATTATTGAACTGTAGGTGAACATCAATATTCTTCAAATTTATTCTACATTTTATTGCATTTTGTCATTATACTTTTAATTTTCTTAATTTTTAAACAAAAACTAATAAAATTAAAATATTTCATGAAATATTCTATTGATATAAATGACAAATTATTATATCGATAGCAAATTTAGTTAATTGATAAAATCATTGGTCTCAATAATAAGCAATTTGTATTCAAGTCTTACTGGTGGCCAATTTTCAGTACCAGAACCCTAACCTGGATGTTAGAACAATCTATTTATCTCAAATTTCATTAAAAATTACAATTTTTTTTTTTTGCTACTTGTGCTAATTAAACAGAACCAAAAAAGTAGCAAGTAGTTAAGTAGGCATTATGGAACCAAGAAAGTAGCAATAAATTATTTTTACAAATAATGATACCATTATTGATTGTTCCTTATATAATTTTGTAAAATATCTGCTGCATTTGGTAGCTAATTATGAAGCCCTTGGAGGGTTTTTGGAGAAAAAAAATTCTATACTTATGTATTAAAATAGATCCCATAAGGCTATAATCGAAGGAACTCTTAGGGTTCCTTGCTTCTCAAACCGTGGGTCATTTACTCATGATTATGACAATTTTTTAAAAATTTATTTTTTAATAAGTAATAAATATAATAAATATTATGAATATTTTTGTGAATATCTATTTATATTATATATATTTAAATTTAGATGTAAATTAGCTTGAATGAACAATAAGATTTATTCCTTCAATCTAATCCCTTAGTATTAGTATTATCTTTATCTTATAAATACAATATAGATAAAGGGTTATTAACTTATAAATATGCTCATTCACTTCATTTGTAGATACATACTTGAATAAGATCTTTTTACTCCCTCTAAATATTTTTTTTTTTATATATTTTTTTATAGTTGTTCTCTTAAGATTTATTTCATGCTACGTTATTAGCAAGATCTCTTGATCTTCAAGTTTTGGAATTATTTTGTTTTTCATCGTTTCGAAGCTTTAAAAAGATTTTGGTGGTTGGTCTTTAATTTTTAATTGTAAGAAAATCAAGTAAGTGACTTGATATCTCTTTAATATTTTCATTCCCTAAAATCAACCTTAATATAAATTTTGTTATCATATAGTATATATTATATTTTGTTGCTTGATTGGAAAGTGAAATTGCTAAGACATAGCTATTAATAAAAAATCATGAATGTTCATGCCTTGAAATGAATGCGACAAACGAGCTATTAATAAAAATTATGAATCTGTCCATTTCTTTAAGTGAATATGATATCATTTGATAATTATGGTCATGGTATAAATCCATTCATTCTTTGGAGTGAATAGAAAATCTTTTAATGATTATAATCGTCATAATAATTTATATTATCACTGTTTTAATTTTAAAAATAATTTTACCTTCAGAAGTGGACGGATAATTTTACTATCAGAAGTGAATGGATGTCTTAACCCACTAACTCACTAAAAATGAATAATCCTCCAGAAGTGGATAACCCATCATAAGTAGATTATGGGGGTGAGCAAATGGGTGAATTGGGTGATTTGGTCCACCATACCTAAAGACCCAATGGACTAATCATTTTTAAAAAACTGACCAAATATAAAGGAAGACTAAATCAACCAAACATAGAATTGGTTTGATTGGTCCAGTTTTGAACCAATGGATCAAAATTTTATCACTTTTTTTTTACAAATTATAATATTAAAACTTATAAACTTCATCTATAATTATATATATATATATGAAATTAATGATATAACTTATATGTTATAATGTTTTATATCAAAGTTTGTATAAATAATAACTAATTATAAACAATATGTTATAAAATCTAAGATGGTAGCTAATAAACTTATTAAGCATAATGATATAAATAAAGTTTATTATAAGTTATAGTAATGTTTATGTATAAATTAAATATATGTGTATATATAATATATTACATTATTATATATATAATTAATGATACAAATTATAGGTTAAAATATTTTATATAATCATATAATAAAGTCTATTATAAGTTATAATAATGCTTATGTATAAATTAAATATATGTATATATAATATATAATTTTATTATATATATTTATATAAAATTAATGACATAACTTATATGTTATAATGTTTTATATCAAAGTTTGTATAAATAATAATTAATTATAAACAATATGTTATAAAATCTAAGGTGAGAACTAAGAAAGTTATTAAATATAATCATATAAATAAAATTTAGTATGAATCATAGTAATGGTTATATATAAATTAAATATATGTATATATAATATATTTACACAATTATATATATTTATAACATTTTATATTACGAAATATTACTAAGGTGTAATAATTATAATATATTAATATGTAGGATGTTTATTATTATACATTATAATATTAACATATAACTTATATCATTTAAAATATATAACTTATAATTTCATATTAATATAGATTTATAAATAAATAAATATATATATATAGCTAATACTAAATTACTATGATTATGATTTGCATACGTACGTACAATATCCTAATATATTTTAAATATATCATTCATGCAATTCACTATCAATTCTTTTTAATATATAAAAATATAAAAAATTAGTTTGGTTTTTTGAGTGGATAGGTCCAAAAAATTTAAAACTGAGAACCGATTCAAAAAACCAATTGGACCAATTAGATCGAATCATTCTACCCCAATTGCATTTGATTTTGGTGGGTAATTGATCTGAATTGGTTTTGCCCACCCTTAGTAGATTACCTACCAGAAGTGGATGACTACTTTCAACCCACCAAAAGTGGATGAATGATGAAAAAACAAAAATTGAAAGAATAAAAGGAATATAGAAAACTTATTATCATTGATGTGGCATGAAAGACCATTTGTTATATACCTGTTGCATGTCTTGAATTTTATCAAGCATCATTAAAAACTTTGTAATGATTTTAATCTTGGCTAAGTTGATATAGCACATCAAGATGTTTGTCTATCCTAAAAAAGGAATTGATTATATGATTGGTAATGGAAATATCCATTGTTGATTTTCTTATCTTGAAAAAGAAATTGATCATTTGATTAGTAATGAAAATATCCAAGAATGAACTCATTAGTAATTGATATATTTTAGTATAACTATATATGAAGATACTCTAATATGTTTTTATTACATTTAAATGATATGTTCTCATTATACGTTTTAATTATGTATTTAATGTTCTTTCATATAAACTTGTAAATTTCTTATTGTATTTATCTTATTTTATTGAAAAAATATGGATATTCATGCTATTGGATTTAAGATCTATAATGTACATGTATGTCTAGCAGACATTGCTACAACGTACACTATATTTAAAGATAAGAAATATTTTTTCCATTTGATAACGAAAAAAAAAAACCAATGTCCATACAAATCTAGTAGTACAAGATTAATTGAACGCTTTGGAAGAACTCATATTTTACTACCTTAAGGAACAAAGTTTATAATAATAGATGTGTTATTTTTTATTAAGTCTCAAAAAAGTTTATTAAGTTTTAAAGATATTCTTCTAAACATATTGAGACAATGAATGAAAAAGGCATTTAATACTTCTATACTACTTTTATTATCTCAAGTAAGAAATGTGTGTTGAAAAAAAAAATTACTCGATTTGTTCTTTGGATTTAACTACACAAATATTAGAATAATTGAAACTCATAAGAAACCATAAGTTAACTAATGATTTTAATGTTTGGCATGACCGGTTAGACCATCCTGAATCGATAATGATGCAAAAAATTATTAAAAATTAATATAATCATTCATTGAAAAACCAAAAGATTTTTCAATCTAATGAAATACTCATGTGCTGCTTGCTTTCAAAGTAAATAAATTATAAAGCTATCACCAGCTAAAGTTGGGACTGAATTCACTACGTTTTTTAAACATATTCAAAGTTAGATGTGGATTTATACATCCATCATGAACCATTTAGATATTTTATAGTTTTAATTGATGCATTGACTAAATGGTCAATGTGTACTTATTATAAACTTGAAATTTGACATTTGCAAAATTAATCACCCAAATTATTTATTTGAAGCACATTTTTTGATTATGTAATCAAGACAATTCATCTTGACAATGTTGGTGAATTTACATCTCAGGCCTTTAATATTGCATACTAGTTAGAATAACTATTGAAGAACCTGTTGATTATGTTCGTACATAAAACGATCAAGGAGAATGGTTTATTAAAGACTTCCAATTGATTGCAAGGCCATTACTTATGAAATTTAAACTCTCAATTTTTATTTGGAGGCATACCATTTTGGATGTAGTAGTATTTGTATGCATCAGGCCAAATGAGTTATTATAAATTCTTCCTTGTATAACTGGTTTAAGGTCAAGAACCATATATCCTATCCAAGAATTTTTGGATGTGCAATATATATTCCAATTGCTCCACCACAATGCACAAAGATAGGTCCTCAAAAGAGGTTAAGAATATACGTTGGATATGAATCTCCATCTATAATTAAATATCTAGAACCTTCAACAAGAAACTTATTTACTGCAAGGTTTGTTGATTGTCATTTTGATGAAATTTTTTTTTCAACATTAAAGGGGAAAGATAAGCAGCTGAAAGACGAAAATTTTTTAGAATGAATTATCATTATCTAGTTTTGATCATCGCATAAATCAATATGAACTTAAAGGTCAAAAGATAATTTTTTATAAAATATAATAAATCAGTTGCAAGACGTATTTATTGACCTAAAGAAAATAACTAAATCTTATGTATTAACTGCAAATGCTCTTTTTAGCATTGATGTCCTTGTAGAACCAGGCATGCCAGAAGAGTGGAGATCAATCGGTTCTAAAGATAAAATCCTTGAAAAGAAAAAGAGTAAATATTCAAGATGTTTAGAAAGAGAAAGTTGAAACTCTAGAAGAAATCCCTGACATAATTGATAAAAATTTCAAAAGAAATTCAAGTACCTAAAATCATTAAAAATGAAAAGATCTCAATTAATTATGTCATGATGAGAAAAGATGGAATTGGAATGAAATAAACATCGATGATTTTTTGTATATGATACAACACTCGATATTGTGAAAGAAAAATGAAGATTTTGAACTTATATCTATTAAAGAATGTAAACATAAAAATGATTGACTAATATAGAAAGACACAATTAAGGAGGAATTGTATTTAATTGCAAAGCGCGAAGTTTTGGAACCTGTAATCCATATATCAAATGGTGTAAAACTAATGAGATATAAACGAGTAGTTGTGTGAAAACGAATGAGAAAAAAGAGATTATAAGATATAAAGCACGGCTTTTGGCATAAAGTTTTAACCAAAGACTTAATATTGTGAGACATATTCTCTTGGGGTGGATGTAATTACAATTCTATATTAATTAGTCTAGCAATAAATGAGAAGATTGAAATGCATCTAATGAATGTAGTTAGAGCCTATTTATATGACTCACTTGATAATGGTATTTATATGAAATTCTTGAAGGATTTAAGTTTCTTGAAGCACAAAATTTAAATTTTTGAAAAATTTATTTCATTTAATTAAATCTTTTTATGAATTAAAGTAAACTAGATGCATGTGGTACAATCGTCTTAGTGAATATTTGTTGAAAGAAGTTCATAAAAATGATCGTATATGCCCATGTGTTTTTATAAAGATTCAGATATGAATTTGTGATAATTGCTATTTATGTTAATGAGTTGAATATTATTGAAACTCGTGAAGAGTTATTAAAAGCCATAAATTACTTAAGGAGAGAATTTTAGATGATAGGCATTGGCAAAACAAAGATTTGTTTAGGTCTTTAGATTGAATACTTGACAAGTGAGATTTCTGTTGATCAATCAAATTATATAGCAAAAGCGTTAAAATAATTCTATATGGATAAAGTATATCCATTGAATTTACCAATGATTGTAAGGTCACTAGATATAAAAAAAAAGATATTTTCTGACCTTGTGAAGATAATGAAGAACTTCTTAGTCTTGAACTACCGTATTTTAGTGTAATTGAAGCACTAATATATCTTGCTAGGAATATATGACCTAATATATCATTTGTTATAAATTTATTAGTAAGATATAGTTCTTTTCCAACTCGAAGGCATTGGAATGGAATTAAATATATACTTCGATATCTTTGAGGAACAATGGATATGGGCTTATATTATTCAAATACATGAAAATCATATTTCATTGGTTATGCAATTGCAGAATATTTATTTGATCCACACAAAGCTCAATCTCAAACAAGGCTCAATCTCAAACTATATTTGTTACTTCCTCTAACCTTGTAGAAATTTTAGCAATTCATGAAACAAGTCATGAATGTGTTTGGTTAAGATCTACAACTTAACATATTTAAAGAACATGTGAGTTGTCAACCAAGAAGAAATTTCCAATAATATTATATGAAGATAATACCGCTTGCGTAGCATAGTTAAAGAAAAAACACATTAAGGCGATCGAACAAAATATATTTCATCAAAATTCTTCTTCACTATGATCTTTAAGAAAAGGGTAATATTAGTATTCAACAAATTCGATCAAGTGAAAATTTAGCAAATTTATTCACCAAAGTCATTCTTACTGCAACATTTAAAAAGTTGGTACAAAATATTGGAATGCATCATTTTAAAGATTTTTGTAAAGTAGTCATCAAAGGGAGTAAAATATGCATTGTACTTTTTTCCTTTATCAATGTTTTTCCCATTGAGTTTTTTTTATAAGGTTTTTAATGAGGTAGTATTTCAAAAGCATATTTTTGAAAAGAATTATGTACTTTTTTTCTTTCACTCAGATTTTTTCCCCTGAGGTTTTTTCCTTATAAGGTTTTAACGAGGTATATTTCTTGATACAATGGATATCAAATAAGAGTGTTATGAATTTTTTTATGAATATCCATTTACATTATATATCTCTAGATTTGGATGTAAATTAGATTGTATGGACAATAGGATTTAATCCCTCTATCATTCCCTTAGTATTATCTTCATTTTGTAAATACAATCTAAATAAGGGCTTATTAGCCTATAAATAGGCCTTGTCACTTCATTTGTAGACACATATTTGAATAAGATTTTCTTGCTCTCTTTAAATACTTTTTCTCCCTCTAAATATTTTATTTCTTTTATAATTTCTTTATAGTTGTTCTCTTGTGAGTTTTTTTTTAATAATTGGGAGAGGGGAGATTCGAACCCTACCTTTTAAGCAGAGAGATAATGTACCAACTAATGAGCCAAATGCTCAGGTGCTTGTTCTTTTATGATTTATTTCATAACAATAAAATAAATCTTCCAAAGAGTTTCATCATGTGGGGAGTTAATTACTCACATTTATTAAAATAGGTGTGAAACCCCCAACTTTTATAGGAATGGTAGTTGGATAAATTCTTATATGAGCTTTGGATAGCCTTTCAAAAAAAACAAAGAGCTTTAGATATCTATCATACTTGATTTCGTTAATTGGTTATAGTCCTTTCTAAGTATGTTTTTATCTTTCGTGGTTGCCACTGGGTTGGTTATTATTGTAGGAGTAGAAATTCATCTAAATTTGGAAGGGGTTAAAATATGTGATTTTTGTATAATCATCTTTTAGAATTAAATAGTGGCGGTGATGGTTTTCTCTATTTTTAGATAACCAAAAAAATTTTTTCATAAATTTTGAAGTACGTTTGCTATGACAAATGAAAGTCACAAATTTAATTTCAATTGAACTTTTCGATTTTGTTCTTGAAACTAAAATTGATTTTGATTCTTTTCTATTTTTATTTTTTTAATATTTTTATTGAATCCAAATGAAAGGTGTTTGCTTATTTAAATTAAATATCTTAAGTAAATGGAGAGTAAAAAGGAAAGAAATAAGATTTAATGTGAATAAGCTTAAGGCTTGTTAAGGACGTTTAAAGTGCATTCTAGAAAAAATCTATTGGTAGATTGAACGCAGAAAGTCTTTCTAAGAGAATTGAAGAATATCTATCGATAGATGGACATATCTATCCAAGGATTAAGGGTAACACAATTCACGGTCCTCCCAATATTTTTGAAAATTTTAATTATAATATATATATTAATGACCCTTTCAAAATTTTTAAATTTTTATTTATTATATATTTTTAATGACTTCCTTAAAATAATTTTTATTTAATATTAATAAAAATAAAAAATAATAAAATGGGCTCATAAACCTTACTTAACTTTATCTTAATTTAAGTTTTGTACACCTTTTTGTCCCTCTTTCTTTTTCTCTTTCTTTCCCCTTTTGTGCTTTTATTTTTACTTTAGCCTTTTCTTTATAACTTATTATTGAAACATACTTACATTTCTTAGAAGAGATTTATAAGCTTTTGAACTTGAATAAGGAATAACGGGAACTACTCACCACTATTGTGTAAAATTAAGAGAAGGTAAAATTTTTTTTATCTTCTTCTTTCTATTTATATTATTTAATTATTTAAATATTTAATTATTGTGTAAACTCCTATATATCGTATTTAACTATTTATACTTTATACATTATATTTTTATATTTAGTACTTTAAGTTTAGATATAAATAAAATAAGAATATTAGACCTGAGTTACACATTGATTAGTATATGATCTTAGGTTTTTTCATGTTAGTAGTCTCATATGCTACCCTTCTTTTTATTGTTGCTCGTTTTTGTTCTCTTTGAACAGCCATCAAGTTTTTTGAGTGATTTTTTCTGTGTAATTGTATAAGTTTTCACACCTATATTGGGTTTAGGAGTTTTTGGTTAATTAGAGGTTCAATAAAAATGCTTTTCAAAAAAAAAAATCCTATTTCAGGTTTCATTAAAGTACAAATTGAAAACAATTCATAAATTCTTTAAAAGAAAATATGCAAATCATCTAAATAATTTTCCTACACTTGATCACTCAAGCCTTAATGCTTCAAATCATGAATAAAAGTAATATGACTTAAAACATCTTACACTAAATCTTGAAGAAATGAATGCTTTTCAAGTAAAACTCGATCTTTATAAAACTATTACAAATCATTCTTTTCTTATATCTTTTGATTTACGTGTTATACAAAATTATTGTCTATTGTAAATTCTTTTATTATTTCTTAAATTCAACATATTAGTTTTAAAAAATTTTAACCTTTATACCTTTTTCATCTTTGGCCGTCTTAATAAAAGTTGGTTAGCTCTACCCTTATACTTATCCATAGATGGTTACAATGGAATCTAACTCTTAAGATTTTGCATAAAGATGTCTAATCATATGTATAAGAACTCAATGGATTTAGTGGGATATATTGGAGATGTATTATTTATATGAGATGAATTTACTAAATATGTTTTTTCTTAAAGTTATACACTTAGTTCTATTTAAAAGATCCAAAGGGTTGGATTTCATAGAATGTACAAGTGCACTTATCTCATATACATGAGGAGGTTAGTAGGAGTGAATACAATTCTTTGGTGGTACAATTACATGGGATGCGATGTGTATACAAAGAAAGTGCCAAAATTTAAAAGGGCGAATGGCACAATGAAAAGTGACAATTATATATGATGCATGCAATATCGTCTAGTTGGAATGGTTCTAAAGAAAAAAAAAGGACTATGTACATGTATGTAATTAAGGTCATAGACAACCTATTGAAGACTCAAATAGGAGGATATTTAAATCATTAGTTCACGGAACTAATATTGGGTTGGAAACATTGTTAATGTAATAAGGAAACTATAATAAGAGAACCCGGGTCTTATTGGATCTAGATATAGTAATATGACATGATGTGATGATTGACATCACGAAGATAGATAAAAGCAATTAACTACATTGAAAGACACAAGCGAGTCAACATGAAGATAAGTTTGCTAGATGGATTGGATCCACATATGATGAGGTAGCAATTGGCTTTGTGTTACTGGGAGATATTGGGATAAGCCTTGTAGCCAATTAGGATTGGTTAAGGCTTGATTCCAATCATGTAACAATATCATTCATGTTGAATGATTAAAGGTTTTCCTTCATCAATAAAACATTAATTATAATCAGTTATAAATCTAATTGGATGAAGTCCAAAAGATTAATATACCTTGTAAGGGAATTGTAATGGATTGCAGTTATGAGATCCTTATACATCAAAACATAATCTCTAAATGTTCCTGGTAGATGTATCATTAAGACTAGATATCAATGATGTCTAGATACTAGTACATTCTATATTTCTTACTTGAAAAGTAAGTAACCAATCTCATTGGTTGAAGTATAGAGATACTTGAAACTAGAATGTAAGTGCTTATTTAGGAGAGCAATTTCACTTAACATGACATGCCATGAAAAATGTATTTGGTATTTCACTTAAGAGTCTATACAATACTTCTCATGTGTCAATTGTGTAAATACTTCTTATACTTAAGGCACTAGGTTGTTTTATGTGTGGACTGCTATACTTTAATTTAATCCCTACAAGTGTTTAACAAAAAAATACCAAAATAGGATATTTTTGGGTATAACATGAAGCATGTGAAGGCAAATAAGTGGTTAAGATAAGAATCATTACCTCTAAGTGATTCAAAGGACATATCTTATCTGATATTGATTGACATTTGCTTGTTGAAGTATTTAGTCAAGGTAACTTGGAGATCATGAAAAGAGTTTCATAAGTTTCTAGAAAGCTAATGATTTAACTACGAGAACGAATATGGAGGTCAATAAGAGTAGACACTGTATCATGCTCTTATCATCTTTGAGATATATGATGAGGGAATGATTTATATTAATAGATTATACAAGGAAAGGTTGTTAAAGAATCTTTTGACTCTCTTAACAATTGGGTGATGATGATGTATTGCTAAATACTAATCCAGATCTATAAAATTGAATTAATCTATTAATATTATAATTTAATTCCATTGCCAACTTATTACGAACTTAATGAGTCACACACAAAAGTTGTACTATGAATTAAACTGGGAGTGTGATGATTTAAGTTGTACATAAATCATACTCTAAGTTTAACTTCTAAGGACTTAATTAAAATAGTTTAATTAAGTGTAAGGTTAATACTATAAATAGTTATACTATTAGAATCTTAATTGCAAACATGACAAAGGAAATTAATTTGATTTTAATTTCCATGGGCTAAATTAAAAATGTTTAATTAAGTGTTGTGCCAATATTATAATGAGTTATAATAATGGGCCGTTAGTTGTAATTATTGAATTTGTTTAACCTCGGTATAAATATCACCTTTAGCTACTTCTCACATATGACTGTGAAACCCCAATTGTCAAAATAAAAAAAAAATTCTCTAGCCACCTCTTTTGTGTGAGAGAAAATTCTTGTGATGAATTTCTCTAGAGTGGTCCGACTTATAGTATATGTGAATAAAAGGACAATTGTTATCTACTCTGCTAGCATAGAGAGTAGTTAAAATCTCCTACCTTGTTGAAGGTTCAAGTGTAATAGTGTGGATACTGTTGGGGGCCAAACATTTGGTCTTCTTTCAATCAAGAGGACTTGCCATTGTGATTACGACATCACTTGGCTAGGTGATGTTTTTGTTTACTCCCTTTATATTTTGTTTGTATTAAAACCACCAAGGTAATCCATGGGTGGCAGCATGGCATGGTATGTTTAAATTTTTATTTTTTGCTAAGTATGATAATTGTTATCTCTAAGTTTCATGCCATTTTCAACATTGAAGATTGATATTTGTTAAATATGATGTCTTTTATATTATGCATTTGTTCTTGGTTTTGCATTGTTGGTCTTTCTGGTTTCTTTTTTATTTAAGTTTTTAATTTCTCAAAGTATTTTTTTTGAGTGTCAAGTCTTAAATTTTATCAATGATTTTAATCATAAGTTCTTGGTCTTTTGTTAGGGCATTAATTTGTCTTTCATTATCTATTGAAGATTGGGAAGTAGTCTATATTTCATTTACTTGAAATTCATTTGTAGATTTTGTGCTTTCTATTATCTCATGATTCTACTGTTGCTGGTTCTAATAGGATTTCATTAATTTTTTGTTCAATTTCTTCATCAAGATGAAGCTCATTGATCTTTTTATTAATTTTGCAAAATTTTGAGATGTGACCAAATTTACCATATTTGTTGCATTTTATTGTTTTATCAATTTCTTCATGAAGATGAAGCTCATTGAGCTTTCTATTAATTTAGCAAAACTTTGAGATGTGACCAAATTTACCACATTTGTAGAATTTTATTATTTTTATCAATTCTATTTTCTATCTTTTGTTTTTATTTTTTTTCCTTATATTTTTTGTATTTTGGTTTTTTATAATAATCTAGGGTAGATTTCTTATATCTCTTTTGTTTACTTTTGCAAGGCAACAAGTTTTTGAAGAAGAGGGTTTGTGTTTGATGTCAAATTGTTAGTAGAATGATCCTAATTTTTTCTTACATGAATATATTTCTTTTTTTTTCAATTATTTTTGAAGTTTTAGGTTTTGGTAGATTTTTAACCCTTCTGTTTGCATAAAGCTAATAAGTTCACCATATGTAAGATTTTCATAAGGGATAATTTCCTTATAGGTTTCCTTATTTGGTTTTTAACTTCTCTCCTAGGAGTTTAGAAAGTCATGTTAGAAAGTTTTCTTTCCATAAGGATTGCTGGTTATCAAACCTCTGCATGACCCTTGTCATAAATATATCTTTGTACCACTTAAAATCTGTTATTTTTTTGCATTTTAGTTCTAATAACATTCTTGAATTTTTATCTTTAAGGTATGAAGGATTTCTTATAAAATGTTTTGAGATTAAGAAATTAGGGTTGTTACAACATCTTGGATTTCTTTCCTTGTTCATCTAAAATGGTATTTCTTTTATCATCTTCTTTAATGGCTTTTAATATTTCATGTTATTGCTTTGTGGTAAGGTAATTACCCACTATCCTTTAAATTGTCATGTAAAACCATCAACTAAAAAGTTTACAATTGAATAGTCTATAATTTACCTATTTGATTTTGGGTTTTATACACGTTTGATACCATTATCATTTGTTAAAGGGTACAGAAAATGTTATATTTAGACATCTTATCAATATTCCATTTGTAGATAGTATTGGTGTTATATTTGTGTTGGAAAATAGGTTTTCCTCTATGTTAAGATCTGGTGTTGTAATTTTGGGATAATAAAGTTTTTTAGGTTCCTTCTAGACCATTTTATTGAGTTATTGATCATCCATAGGATTTGAATCTGTTCATTGATTTAGCATATTTATGGAATGGTTTTTTTGAAGAGGTGTATCTGGAGTTACCAATCCTGAGTTTTGGCTTTCCAAGGTATCAATCTTGTGTTGAATTTCTCTTAAGAAATCATTTTGGTGTGTTTGATGAAACTTTCTTGGTATTTCAAAAGGTTTGGAAATTGGTTCTTTGGCTTTAGTAGCTTCTGTATTTGTTGATTGTTTTTGAATGAGTTTTGGTTTGTTCTTAATCAGTGTTTCTATATTCTCCAATTGTTTTCCTATGGTGTGGAGACATAGATTTGTATAATTATTTTATTCAACTACCACTTTCATATCTTTTAAGGAAAATTATTCTCTTAAGTCTAAGGATCTCGTTCTTAAGGGAGTTACCATTATACCTATATTTTTGTGGGAATATTGGATTTTTGATAAAGAAGGATGTTAAGATTCAACTTCTCCTTTATTTGTTTGCCACTTAATTATGCTTTTTGTAGTGTTTATTGATCCTAAATAATATTCTTCAAAACATGTAAAGAATTTTATTAGAATCTTATGGTTTTTCATTAAATTGTAATATTCTTAAAGGATTTGATCCTTTTCATTTTTATAAATTTCTAAATAATTTTTTTTTGCTTATATTTGTTAGAGTAGAAATGCTTTCTACATTATTTTTTTATTGATTTTAAACTCTTTTTCCAATACAAATATTTTAGAGTTTTCTTCTACATTGGCTACGATTGTGTTTGGACTATTAGTCATTGACGAATATGTTGGAGACATGTGAGGTGAGTTGTTTGAACTAAGTTCTTGCCTACTGTATATTGATTGGGTATGTTTGAGGAATTATCTATACCTTGTAAACTTGTCCTAATAGTGAACGGTATTGAAGAAACAGAAGCTCTAATTGTCTTAAAGTTCGCTCTATTGGTTGTTGCGGATGAATCATCTCCGATAATATTTAATTGTTTAATAAAAACGGTGGCTTGTCCTAAATTAAAGAATTGTTTTGAAATTATTCTTAGTGGTTTGTTATGTTAGTTTTGTTCTTGTTTTCACATGACAAAATTAATTGAACTTAATGAGCTTCGAAGGTGAAAGATATTTTTGAATATAAAGAAAAATCTCAAAGGATTGTTAGATGTACTTAATAGAAATATATAATGTAATGCTTTAATTATTTAAATATATTTTTAATATGAATAATCATGCTCTTAATTTCATCAAAAGTCTCTTGTTTTCCAAATTAAATGTGCCAGCCCAAGGATTAATTTTTTACTTGATTCTTGAATGAAAAGAAGAAAAATATATTGATTTAATTATAGGAAGAATCGATTTTGAAGAAAAAAAAAGTTAGTTCTTGAAAAAAGATCAACAATGGAAAAATCGATTTTAGAATAGGGAGAAGGCGGTTCTTGAAAGACAGAAGCTATAAGCTTGTGAAGAATTGACATCTCAAAGATAAAGAATCAATTTTGGAGAAATAGAAAGTAGAAAGAGAAAAACAAGGAACAAAGGATCGATTTCATAAGAAGAAGAAGTTAGTTCTTGAAGCACTAAAATTACAACTCAAAACCTTGGTGACCAAGAAAGGCATGGCACAACTAAACAAAAGTGGAGCAGCAAAATTCAAGCTTAAATTCAAATTTTAGCCTCATTCCATAGTGAAGAACTAACACCTTAAGGCGAAAGAATTAACTCTCCTAAATTGCAAAGGTGTCACCTAGAAGAATCGACACCTCAAAATAGAAAATCAATTCTATAGAAGCAACTTATTTGTGCAAGCAAGCTCGAACAAATAAGAAATGATTCAAAACTTACTCAAATGGATAGAAAATCTCAAAGACTATAAAAATCCAACTTAAGGATGTTAAAATAAGGAGAAAAGAGGATTTTGAAAGATTTTGAATCATCCTTGAAGAGGAAAAGAGAAGAAAAGCAAGAGTAATAGCTGAGAGTAAAAAAGTTTTACCTTTAAGCAAACAAAGAGCTCAAACTTCTTATCTTTACCCTTCAGCTGATCTTTCTCAAGCTTAGACTTTCCTTAATCATTCTTATTCTTATGAAAACTCACATATTTCTGAACCTAAACTTCATTATCCACCTTTTAAAAGGGTTTTAATTATGGTTCACTTGAATCCACCATTGTATTGGTTATACCTCCAAGCAAAAGGTAGAGGAGTTTTGTCTGATCCTTTAAAAAGCTTGTTCTTTTGTAAAGGTTGTGTTTTAACTTAAAAATGCAGTATCATGGTAGAAGTTACGTTTGATCCTACAAAAGGCAAGTTGTGAAAGTTATACTTGATCCTACAAAAGGCATGTTATAAAAGTTATGCCTGATCTTGTTAAAAAGGCAAGCTGATAGTTGATTTAAACTCCTTGTGCTATCAAGGAAAAAGACTAGGAAATGGAAGGCCAAACCTTTTTAAAAATCTTGTTAAGTCCTTTTTTATTTTATTGCTCTTTACTCATTAAGTTTATACTCTATTTTATTGCTTTATTCTTTCACGATTAACCTTATTTTTGAAAAAAAGGAAATTTTTTATTAATAACCAATTCACCCCCTCTTGGTAGTTTGCTTTATGTTTATTTTTTCTAACATGTTAAAACTAATTCTACATATCTATCTCTATATTGAGCTATATGGTTTATTTCTATATTTTGGATGAGAATAAAAGTTGTAATTCCTTGAAGTCTCCATCTGTTTGGGAGTTGGACTTTATGCCAATGTATGGTCCTTGGTATGGTAATGTGAAACCTGGACATGTTTGTTTGAATTAGGAGAAGTTCTTCTCTTGGGCTGTGGATTAAAGCCTTGGTATTGATCACTAAATACATGGCCTTATAATATAATCTATAAACTAAAGTTAGTGGTTTAGATCTTGACATCATCTTGTAATTATGTGTTTGGGTTTAGAGTATCAAGGAATTTAAGATATTCCTATCTTTCAAGGATACCATAAAATTAGGGAAACAATTGAAATTTATTGGTTCTATACATAGACTTGCTTTTACTATCCCTAATAAAGAGTCATTGAAATCGAGATGTCTTTTAGTTCTGAGAGCTATAAGGATGAAAGTATCCAATCCCTCTTTTGTGAGCAATTTATCTTTTCCTTGTACTAATTCAAAATGAATATAATTATATTTTAGGTGTTTGAGTTTTTCTATTATCTTTTGATCCAATAATTGGATATTTTCACATTGGTTTTGGATGGATATTTCTTATTCTTTGGTTTTAATCAAACATCCACATAAGGAACGTAGATGTAGGTTATGGAAGGTTGATAATTAATACATTTGGTTTTGGAAGACTCTTTCATTACAAATTGTGATATAAAACCAATGAAGAAAACATTCATTAGAAAAACAGTATCACAGACATAGATAATTGAGAAATTCCCTAAGAGTCCCCAAAACTAAATATATAAATCATCAACCTTCCATAACCTGTATCTACATTCCTTATGTGGATATTTGATCGAAACCAAAGAAAAAGGCATACCTATCCAAAACCAATATGAAAATATCTAACTCTTGGATCAAGAGACAATAGCAAAAATCAGGCACCAAAAATATAATTATATTCATTTTGGATTAGTTTAAGTAGGAGTTAAACCACTCACAAAAAAAAAAAGGATTAGATACTTCCATCCTTATTGCTCTTAAAGATAAAAGACATCTCTATTTTGATGACTCTTTATTAAGGACAGTATAAACAAGTCTGTGTAGAAGACTAATATATATAAATTATTTCTCCAATTTTATGGTATCCTTGAAAGATAAGAATATCTTAAACTCCTTGACATTCCAAATCCAAACACATAATTACAAAATGATGCCATGATTTAAACCATTGACCTTAGTTTATAAACTATATTATAAGGCCATGTATTCAGTGATCAATACCAAGGCTTTAATCTATAGCACAAGAAGAGAAACTTTCCTAATTTAAACAAACATGTCCAAGTTTCATGCTACCATACCAATGACCATACACTAGCATGAAGTCCAACTCCTAAACAAATGGAGACTTGAAGGAGTTACGATTCCTGTTCCCATCCAAAATATAGAAATAAACCATATAGTTCAATACAGAGATGAATTTGTAGAATTAGGTTTTAACAGACCACTAGAATGCCTTAAAGATAATCTTTTAATTTAGGACAAGCCACCATTTTTATTAGAAGCTTAAATATTCTAGGAGATGATTCATCCACAACAACCCATAAAACGGATTTTAAGACAGCTAGAGCTTCCATTTCTTCAAGACCATCCATTATTAGGACAAATTTACAAGGAATAAATAATTGCTTAAATATACACTAACCAATATACAACAAGCAAGAACCTAGTCCAAATAACTCACCTCACATGTCTCAGACATATTCGTCAATGACTAATAATCCAAACATAACTGCAAATGAAGTACATATATATATATATATGTTAGTGTGAGCCTTGTAAGCCAATCTATGGTTGTATGAAATTATAATTTGAGATTTATGTGTGACATTTTGTTATTTATTATTTATCCATAAGTTTGTAGTTTAATTATTATTTATACTTATGTAGATAAAGCCCAAGGAACTATATATGCCTTATAAAGGAATTGTATAGAGGTACAATTATCAAGTTCTTAAGCATCAAAACATTGTTCCTAAAAATTCCTAATTATTGTATTATTGAGACGAGGCATAAATAATACTCAAAGGTCAGCATGTGCTATGTTCTTTACTTGTGAAGTAAACAACTAATCTCATAAGTTGAAGTATAGAGATACTCTAAAGTAGCATGTGGGTGCTTGCCTTTGGAGAGCAAGTTCATTAAACCTGACTCAACATGAGAAGCGCATTTGGTATCTTACTTTAGTTCTATGCAATACTTATCATGTGTTAGTTGTATAAATACTCTTTAGATTTGAGACACTAGGATGTTTCATATGTTGAGTGTTATACTTTAATTTTATCTTTATAGGTCTTATCAAGGATGTTAAATCAGGATGCTTTCGGTATAGCATAAAGCATGTAAAGGTAAATAGTGGTTAAGATATGAATCATCATCCCAAGTGATACAAGGGGACATATCTTAATAATTCTTGATTAATCTTACCTTGATGAAATCCTTGGCCAAGGTTATTTGGAGATTAGGAAATGAGTTTCATAAATATCTATAAAGCTAATGATTTAACTACAAGAACAAATATGGAGATTAATAAGAATGGACACTACACCATACTCTTATTATCTTTGGGATATATAATGAGAAAATAAATTACATTGATAGATTATACATTGAAAGGTTGTTAAAGAGCGTTTTGACTCTTTTAATAATTGGGCGGTCATGATGCATTGCTAGATGTCAATCTTAGTTTATTGAATTAAATTAACTGATTTATAATGAATATGGTTCATTTAAATTAATTAATAAAAAATTTATAATTCAGTTCCATTGTCAACATGTTGAGAACTTAATGGATCACACACAATAAGTTGCATTAGGATTAAATTAGAAGTGTGACGATTAAGTTAGACTTACATCATACACTAGCTTTTTACCTTCAAAGCACTTAATTAAAATGGTTTAATTAAGTACTAGGTCAATATTGTAAGAAGTTATAATATTGAGAACTTATCTGCAAACTAAAGAAGTTAATAAACCTAGGTATAAAAGTCATTTTTTAACTACTCCTCAAAATTGAATTAGTTGTCAGAAAAACTAACAAAGAAAAACCTCTCTAGCCGTTGCACCTTGAGAGAGAATTCCTTGAGAAGAAAGTCTCTTATGGTTTGGCCAAAGAGTGGGTGAGGAAAAGAACAAGTTGTTGTCCACTTTGTTAGTACAAGGCATAGCTGAGAGCCCCACCTTGGAGAACGTTCAAGTGCAACTGTATGAGAAGGTCAAACATTTAGGTGGCTCAAGTTCTTCCACTTCTTTGTGATAGTGTTGCGTTTTTCCAAAGTGATTTTACCATCGTGATTGCTACATCAGTTGTCTAGGTGATATTTTTAGATTACTTTTTTAATTTGTATATTTTGTATTAAAAACTAATAAAGAGATCTATGAATGATAGCATAAGTTTCATACATTTTAAAATTATTGATTCCGTTATGTATAATCTAATCTTGTGTCGTTCTCCCATATATATATATATATATATATATCAAATTCTACAATCGAAATTAAATATATCTTTACATTTAAGGCAACAAAAGAGGTTGTTTGGATGAAGAACTTTAGAACTGTACTAGGTGTAGTTCTTAGCATTGTTGATCCAATTAGCTTGTATAGAAAGTACATTTGCTCTCTGTTTGTTTGAGAAATACCCTCGCACCTCTCCCAAAATCGTACGATGTAAATAACCATTTGGCGCGTATTTCTGGAACAAATAAACGGCAAATGTAACGGTATGGTCCATACTGTCCACTTTGGCGGGTGTGACAACAGCCCTTGGAAGAAATTAAAAGTTTGAGAGCACGACTCACGAGGGGTATCTGGTAAAAGCCATGAAATTAGCTGCAAAAAGCTCAAACCTTAGCTGAAAGAAGAAAAATGAGGGATTAATGGAGTGTAAAGATGCACAAAGACTACCAAGGGTAAAGACAATGTTTGTTTATCCCATTTTAGCCTTATTTTGTTTGCCCTTTTAGAAAATGGAAAACACCATAAAGAGAGTGGAGACAAAAGAGGAATGAGCGGCCGCCGGGGACAGGGCCATCGATCCTAGTTTCGACAAGGCAGGTCTGAAGCTTACAAGGCCATTTTAGGCCATTTATCAAGAGGTCAAATCGAGCCTCGATGGCGAGTTCTGGCCACGCAGACTCCCCATCTAGCTACCAAGGACGAAGAAGGAAAAGAAGAGAATTCTTTATTTTAAAGGGCAAGATTGGGAATATATCCAACCATTAAACTACAAGGTGATTTTTGTTGAGCCAATGTTATCTGCTTTTGCAGCTAATTCAAAAGCTTTTTGCAAAGTGAGTCACACATTTTCTGGCTCCCACTGCCAGGTAAACCTGTTTCCAACAGTTTCTTAAAACCTTTGTGACATTAGCAAACTTTCATCCAAGGATTACTGTTGCAGTCACCAAAAAGTACGGTATGGATTCAGTAGCCCACTGCAGCCACCCGTCATATTCGTGTAGTGGTACTAGTATAACTTTTGGATCTGGCTTTGTTCAAGTTCATCAGGAAAAATTGGGGAACAAGAACGGGGAAAAAAAAAAACCCTTTGTCCTGTCCAGGTCCTCAAGGAAAAATCAGAAAATTGAGGAAGACACGACACCTTTTGCTGTAATACAACACGTGCCTTCAAACAGCATCGCTGGATTTAGTTCCTGACTAGTTTCATCTCAACTCACCCAGCAGTCTGTCTGTCTGTTATTCTGCCAGTGGCCCAAAGTCACAAAGATAAAACCTTTAATGAAAAAAAAAGGAAAAGCGACAATTTCACAAAGAAAAGAAGACATTCAGTTAAAATATTTTGCTTAATGACTATACGATACTGTTCCCAATTTATCTCATCATCAACTTCTGATCTCAAATAAGTCAACAGAAACAGAAAAAAGAGAACAAACACTCTCCTATTCCTATGGCAGCTGCAGCACTTTCATTATCTCCTTACTTAGATCCCCGACAACAGCACTTACATACCCACCTTAACCCCACCAAAGGCCTTCCCTTTCCTTCTTCCAGAAACCCTCTTCTGTCTCTCCACAAACTTGACCGTTACAATTTCAAATGTTCTCTCCCTTCTTCTTCCTCCACCAACTCAGTTACGCCAGCTCAGCACTACTCCTTTCTTGATGACCCTTTTAGGGGAAGCCGTTTTTTAACCAATGAAGAGCTTGAAAAGCTCAAAGCTTTGGAGTCTTTTGTTTATCTTCAAGAGTTGGAATCTGGGTCGTTGTGGGTTCGTGCCATGAGGGCCGAGGAGATGGATTTGACTGTTGGGTTGTTGGCCGAGTCATTTGCTGAGTCAATGTTGATGCCTTTGGGATATGAGGCTTTGTTGAGGTTCTTGGTCAAGCAGTATTTGATTGAGAGAAGAGCTGTGATGCCACATGCTGTGACTCTTGTTGGGTTTTATAGAGAGAATGGACGGAGAGGAGAGGAACTGGCTGGGACCGTGGAAATTTGCCTTGACAAAAGGGGTGCTAACTCTTCTCCTCCTTCACCTACCCCTCCCAAGAATTCGCCTTATATTTGTAACATGACAGTCACAAAGCAGCTCAGAAGGTATAAGGTTATTTGTTTTTGTTTTTTTTTTTTAATTTCTGATTTGATGGATATTAGTGGAGGGGAATAATGACTTCTTGATTTGTAATTTTACACACTTTTGTGGGGCCAAGATTAATTATAGATCAATAACTAAATGAAAGACAACTTAGGATTTGTAATGCTAAAGTCATCTGATGACTATGAAATTTTTTCTTGTGTTCAACGTGTTCTCATTCCAAGTTGAGTTTTTCATTTGTATAGTTCTGTTACACCCTTAGTAGGTTCAAGATTATTAGTAGGTTAAGCACTAAGTGAAAGACCATAAAGGATTTGTAATGTTTAAGCCATCGTAGGAGTAAGAAGCTGTTCTTATAGTCAATATGCTCTCACTTCAGGTTGAGTTATTCATTTGTCAGTTTTTTTCTCCAGTGATAATTCACTAATGGAAAATCTTTGGAAATGGCCTTTCTTGGCTCTAATTAGGGGGAAAAATTTGAGCTGCAGGACTTACTATTTACACTTTGCTAAGTCTGGAAAGAAAATTGATTAAATAATGCTGTAAGACTGTCAAAGGGTAGTTCAGATCTCATCTATTTAATTTGTGATGGAATTTTTCAGTGATAGAGTTTAGTAGACAAGCCACTAGATTCTTTATATTTAACTTATTCTGATTTATTTGTTATATCTTAAAGTTTTTCTCAATGCTTGATTTTTCTTAACTCTATGAATCCTTGTATAATCTGCATGTTCAGAAGTTTTCTAGTTTGAGTTTAGAATCAAGAGGCTGACTAGTTTAGTGCTGCCCAATGATATTTGCTATATCCTGAATCATTGCTCCAATTTTTTTTGTTTTTTTTGTATTTTGATTATTCTTATGGCATGTACTTACACAGAAATTTTCTCGGCACTACTTGTTCAGTTTAAATATGTGGCCTTTTTGTTAGTAATTAAAATTCTTGGTGTCTGCTTTTGAAATCATTTAGGAGGGGCATTGGATGGCATCTTCTCAAGGCAAGTGAGGAACTAATATCTCAAATGACTTCTTCAAAAGAGGTGTACTTGCATTGCAGAATGATTGATGAGGCTCCATTCAACATGTACATAAAAGCAGGATACAATGTTCTTCAGACAGATAGTATCTTTATCCTGTTGACATTACAGAGACGTAAGCACTTGATGCGCAAGAAACTTCCTGTTTTTAACAATTTAGCAGAATCAGATATGTCAGACTCTGGTGAGGAACTTCCCTCATAAATGGATAAGTTGAAATCATTCTGTAATTGTAATCTTTTGAGCTACATGCAGTTACAGTCACGCATATAACCCGTATGTTTATCATGCTCTATTGAAACTCTTGTTCCCTCTTCTCTTGTTAATCACTATTGTACAGCTGTTAATTTTTGCTGCTTGTTTGGGAAGATGACTTCATTCTTATATTTGTTCCCTGCATTGTCTCTTTTAATGAATTGGGATTTCCAGGTCCCTAATGTTGTTCAACCAGATTGCTAAGATCATCCATTTGAGTGGATTTCCTACTAGGAATTTGATGGCTTCTCTTAATATCCTTGCTTTTAATTTATCATGTGCATGGTAGAGCACATTTTAAAGGTAAATTGCATCAGGCATTGCTTTTGTTATTTTTTGTCAAATTATGGTCTTAAACAAACTTGTAATTTTCTGTATTTATCTCTCCAACTATGTTTACCTGGGATTTATAGATTTCAGATTTTTGAGCTTGAACTTATGAACAGGAAAGGGAGAAAAGGAAACATCCTTGAGTGAGCTTTGGTTATTGTTGGTGCAAATGAAATTAAAGAGCACTATTTGTTCTCTTATTTATTTTGGTGCAGAATACTTATTATTTCACTGTGTTTATACACTATAGAATGCATAGAATTAGCTGCACTAAGCAAAACATTACCAAACAAACTGATGATGCTAGACTAGAACTAAACATCTGAGGTATTTAAAAAAAAAAAAAGCAACTAAACATATGAAGAACTATGATCACTTCTGTTTTCTCAGTTCTCCAATAGTTATTTTTCCATGAAACCACTCTCAATATGACCCTACTCAAATTTCTTCTGTTTTGACTCATATATAACTCAAATACCTTTTTTCTTTTCCCTGCCTCTTATCAAATTGCCATGGTAATAGTGTTTGGTCATAGTTTGGAAGATCCTTATTGTTGATATGTTACAGTTTCACGGCTGGTAAAACATCCGCATTCCTCAACCAATCCTAAAAGCCACACCTAGGCCTTTCGCATTTGTACAGAAAATCAGTTGGAGTTCTTTTACACATTCTGGCATTGAGGGCCGCTCTCTGCTCTCAACACGGACACAGCGTGATGCCAGATTTGCAAACATAGCTATAGATTCAATGGTGTAAGAACTTCGAGCCATCTCTGGATCGATCACCTTATGTAACTTCTTCCGGTCATTCAGTATGTGTCTAACCTGAATCATGGACCACCCACGTATTAGTTCATTTTCCCTGCCTACTATGCTGAAGTCCTTGAAACTTGAGTCACAAACTGTTTGAATGAGAAGTTTTTACATACCTGGATTACAAGGTTTTGATCATTTGGTCCCTGGTTTATGTCTACAGCTCTGCGTCCTGTCAAAAGCTCTAGAAGAACGACTCCAAATGCATAAACATCACTTTGTACAGTTAGTTTTCCTGTCTGTCACCAGAGAAGACAAATGAAAAACCAAGACCATACTTGCTATCGCTAATTAAATCTAGTTGAGCAAAATCTGACATCTCATATTATTTTATTATATTGAAGGTTGAAGAATGAGATATTTGCTTGTAAAGGATCACCTTCGTGTATTTTATACTTATCAGTAATTTTTATTTGGAAGAAGAGAAAAATTCAGATATAGAAATCCGACTATCCCATTTGTTACTGATTGGAACTTAGACTGCATGGTATGGATAAGGTGATTTCTCTCTTTACTTTTGGAATTATAAGGGTTTCACTAAATTTAAGATGTTTGTTTCAAGTGAATTAAACTACCCAGTTGTTTAACCAATTCATGAAAAGATATATAGTGTATTAAATAATCTATAGCATTGAATGCAAAGCTGGTGGCTGGAAGCAAACCCACATATTTTAAGTGTTGGTGGATGGGAAGGTTAGATCTATATTTTGCCAACGTATCTTGGCTCTGTATAATCTTCCTAACTCTTTCTTCTTGTTTTGTTTTTAGGGTTGGGTAAAACTGTAGTGATTTAATTGCAGTTTACAAACCCTTCTTAAGGCTGATTGTGCTGCTTTGTTGGATATATGGATTATGTTTGACTCAGCAAACCAAAATAGCACCCTGAAAGTCTCAAACAAAACGTATAATGGAAAATTTTGACCTAGAAATCCATAAATTCATAATGGAAAACCTTCATTCCTACAAAGCTAACAACTCTCTTGTAAATGTCTTTACTCTCTGATCTCTATGTTTTATGTTTACAAGAATATTTGAGTTACCAGACACTTTACATGCATATAATTGTGTTGGTCAACACATACTGCCTAATTGTGTAGTTTTTGCATTCCATGATCCTTCTGCAATTTTGGTAAGATTAATGACTCTTAAATTTTCGTTTTTAACTAGTTCTTTTGCATGTCCCATAGACCCAGGAAGGTTAGAATGCATGAAGCTCAATAGTTTTAACATACAATAGTCGTTGAAAAACAAAGAATTTGATAAAACAATATTGAAAACTCTTCAAACATTAGCAAAATCATGTAAAAGTGTAGGGAAAACTTTTGTAACATGAAGATGCATACTGATGTATACTCAGGATCAAAGTAGCCAAATGTGCCAAGGACTCTGGCAGTCACATAAGTCTCCTGACCCTCTGGCATTAGTTTGGCAAGTCCAAAATCTGATATCTGTGAAGAGTAGCAAATTGAGTTTTAGTTACAAATGCATTATAATGTCAATGCTTCATGCAAAGTATCTATGTCTCTCACCTTTGCTTCAATGTTGGCATTTAGAAGAACATTGGTAGACTTGAAATCTCTGTGAACTATTGGAATTCCAACAGCGGAACTAGAATGGAGATAAGCAAGTCCCCTGGCTGTTCCAAGTGCCACTTTGAGCCTTAAAGGCCAATCCATTTTTGTTTCCCCAATACCTATTGAGCAGTTTAAGATTGATAGATGTAAAATGGATTAGGCATTAGATTGGAAACAGATTTGAGTGAAACCAACCATTTAAGTGATCTTGCAGGTTCCCTTTTTGCATGTATTCGTAGACTAGAAACCGGTGCTTTCCATCTGCACAATACCCTATCAAGGAAACCAGATTTGGATGGTCCAGTCTGCTCAAGATATCAACTTCTACACGGAACTCACGTTCTCCTTCAGCCTCTTTGAATGGTGGCAGCTCCATTTTCTTGATTGCAACAACCTTCAGAAACAGAAGATAGCTTTTGTATGTTTCTATCACTCTTTTTGGTTGATTACTCCTATAATATAAGTTTTTAATTAAATGAAAATTCTTAAACTTGTTCAGGATAGCACTATAAATGATGTGACTGACTTATTGAGGTAGCATAATTTATTCATGGAACATGCATCCTATTCCAAAACAACACGAAAATCATAAATACCTCTCCAGATCGCAGAGTGCCCTTGTAGACTCGGCCAAATCCTCCTTTCCCTAATAGATTCTCATCACTAAAATAGCATGTTGCCTCCTCCATCTCCTTCAGTGTGAAAACTGATGATCCATGGTGTCTTTTAGTTGGCCGTGGTGCTTGATCCTCAATTTGCCAATACGCTGCTGGTTTATAAATCCCTGAAAAGTAGGTAGGTAATATGAAGGAACATAAAAAAGCCACTGTCAAGGGATGAACTGGTTATCACTTGAAGGTGAATACATACAAGGGTCAGTATGATCCTGGGACTTGCTTCTCCGGCGCTTGTTCCATGCTGATACTAACCTGAAAGGCATTGTCTCTTCCTTGGGTCGATCTATCTATCTTTGATGATGAATTGACAGATTATATTACATGAAACAGACAATTGGAGAGAGAGAGTCTAGTTTCATGTCTCCTTTGCAATTATGAGAAATTGCTTGGTGTCACAAGACAGATGATGGAGAGGAGATGAAAAGATCAAGTTTAGCCCAATTTTTGTAATGAGTTTTGAAGTTAATGCTTGAACAATATGAAGAAAATGGAAATGCTTCTGAGGATGTGCATAAAGAACTAAGATGTTACAGAGTACAGTAATCTCCTCAAGTGTACGTATGGAGCAAGTGAAGTTAAATTTAGAGAATACTCAACAACATATTTCCAACAACCCTATTTTGGATAGAGAGAGAGAGAAAGAAAGATGTACTTGAAGGAAAAGAAAAAGCAGATGAGAGGAAAAAGTTGGTATTGCTTGCTTACCTTTCGATGGGAAATGGTGGGCTGTGTTTGGTTTGGTTAAGAAATGGAAGCTACCATCTCTCCCTCCAATTTTCTTTGTTTTGCTTTTGAGGGTAGCCGTTGAGAAGGTGCTTTCATTCATTTGTTTTTGTGCCGGATTCTATGATTATTTTCTTCCAAACCACCCCTCGTTATTTTTAAAAATCTTCAAAATATTATTATTGTTGTTATGAAAATGACAAAGTAAGAGATTGGCCCATAATGATTTCATTTTAACACCAATGTGGGGCATAAGATACCAATAATTTGTTTCGTGTCTACATTCAAGATAGTATTATATGATTGAATAGATTCTTACAGACGCTCTTAAATTCTGACAAAATGCTGTTTACTGCTATTAAGATGCTTTTCTCCAAACTAAACCAGGGATAGATGTTTCTGTTTATTTGCTTCTTTTGCCTCTTCTTATCAAGGGGAAGAGCTGCTGCTAAAAAAAAAAATGTTTACACTCTTCTAAGCTATGCCCTGAGGCAAATATTATCTGGTTTTTACCAAAGTATATGGTAATTGGCAGTTGTGGCCCCATTTTGATGCAACTAAACTTGACCCATTTTGTCTTTTGCTGATCTTTCTTCTAAAAGGTTAATTTCAGGATAAATTATGGAAAGGAAGTGAGATGTCGATAAAATGGATCGTTCCAGGTTCAAAGTTTGACATCTGGTTGGTTCTAAATGGTTGAGCACTTTAGAAGGCCTGAAATGTCCACCGGATTGGTAAGTAGAGACTACTTGCCAAGTCTTGTTATTAAGTTTTTTCAAACATACAAGGATTTTAAATAGGACTTAAAGATGGGAGGATCATGCCCAAACTTAAAGTAACATTTACAAATACGTACAAGAAGATGACATAGTATATCGCTTTTGCTTATGACAGATTACCTTATTATAACGACAGATGGGCTTCTAAATTATGTACTTATCAATTTGAACCTAGCATATTCATGTTCTACGTAGTGCTACAAATTTTCCTCCAGCTTTCGGCTGTTTTCCATTTCAGGTATCAAGTAAGGCAAGCTAGCTAGCTATCTTCTTCATCGATCCTTCTCTTCTTCTTCTTCTTCTTCTTCTTCTTCTTCTCCTAAATTTACTGAAAATAGAAGTTTGTTCCTTCGGTTTCAATCAGCATTAAGGCTGCTCCAACAATTATATGATTTTGTGTATCTATACTTGAAGAATGTAATAATTAAGATATTTGACAATTTGATGCACCCATGAAAGTTGATCAATTATAGCCTTTTTTTTTTAATGAGAATAGATTATGATATTAATAAAGGTAATCATTTGAAGCTCTTGGTTTATACGTCTATAACTGAAAAACAAACCTCATGATGGATTTTTCCCTTTGAGCAACTAATATTTCAAAGGTTATATCCAATTCCTATGGTGTTTGGCTGTAGTTTTCATCATCCAACGAAAAATGGCATTTCTTACCTCTAGAATTTTATAAAGGTGAATTTGTCCTAAACAAGGCATCGCCATGCAACCGATGGTGTAACAGAACAACACATGCATCCTTGACACTGCAACTCCATTAGCATTTTACCTCTGACAGATTACCTTAATATTATGACACAAAGCCTGACTAGGATTCAAGAAGCTCCACCTCAATTTAGCGGCAACCCTATATATGGTCCTATCTCTACCGCATATTCACTGTTTCCTATTTTAGTCCACCAAACCAGCAGGATATACCTTTGCCGGTGGATTTCACCTGATTTTTATTCGATATTTTCAATAATATTTTAAGTGTGAGATACCATCTCATGTTAAAAGGTATAAAGGAAAGAATGTCTGTTAAATAACAAAATGTTTAAGTTAGCAGTTTAATTTAAATGGCAAATTGAACTATAATTAGATGTTTCATGTTTTAAATAATCTTGTAATTTAACCAAATTAATAATATATTTAGTATATATTAATATTTAATAAAGACACTTGACACGTGACACGTATTTTCAATCCCATTTACAATTTTGCTATTCTGTCTTTTTTTTTATCTAATTTTCGCTAAATAGCTGTTACATACTAAGTCTTTAATAAGATTTGGCATGGTATAAGAGGCACAAGGTTCTACTAACTTTTGGATTAGTGGATTTGGGACAGTTTGAGAATAAAGGTTTCATGGGTGGGACAAGGTTCCCACTTAAAACCTCAGTAACGGCCCAAGTTTGGCCTGGCCCTCATATTTATGTTCTTTATTATTAAAATTTAAAAATATATTTTAAAATTGAAATTGAATAAAAATATATTATTTACTAATATAATATTTTCTTCGACTTGGGTCTAAATTTAAAAATTCATGTGAAGCAATTCAATTTGTGAACACCTCTATCCAACAATAAATTATTATTACTCCTTTTGAAAAAAAAAATTAATGAGTTATGTATTTATTGGATAAAAAAAAGGAGTTTCGGAAATTTGTTCTCTAATGGATAGAAATTACAGTCCTCTTGGCTCTTGAAAACTTGGCAAAATAGCTTTTTCTCAAATAAAAAGGTAAATTTTGACTTTTACCTCTCCAAAAATTTATGAAATGCTCCCTTCCCCCTTTGTGAAAGTTTCTAATAATGAAGCATAGAATATTTTATAATTTGCATACCTTTTATGTTCTATACCTAATTATTAATTTGATTTCTTATACTACTTTTAATGTGGGCATTGTTTCATTTGATTTTTAACTCCTTAAATTATGAATTTACTAGTAAATTGATTAATAAACATTTGACACTAATTATTGCATCAAAAGTTGTCTAAGAAATATTATTTAAAGAAAATATAATGGATAAAATACATTAAGGTGGCGTTTGGTACATTACAATGCAATGTGATTACAGGTAATGTAATTGCAAGTAATGTGATTGTAAGTAATGTGATTACAGGAAAAATAACATTACAGTGTTTGGTATGTAAGTAAAACAATGATTAAAATGCAGGGAAGATAATATTGCAGTGTTTGGTTTACAAGTACTTTAGTGGGAATGTAATGCTAATTGTCAAAATTACCCCTAATTATTAAAATATAAATTTAATATATTTATATTTTTTATTATTAATTTTTATATAATATCATTTTTAAATATATTTTTTAATATCATATATTTTATTTTTATTTATTATTATAAAATAATTATATTTATTTTTAATATATTTATATTTATATTATTAATTTTTATATAATATCATTTCTTAAATATATTTTTAATGTCATATATTTTATTTTTATTTATTTATTATAATATTTTATATTTTATTTTTAATATATTTATATTTATATTATTAATTTTTATATAATATCATATTTTAAATATATTTTTAATGTCATATATTTTTTTTTTTATTTATTATTATAATTTTATATATTTTATTTTCATTTCTTTAATATATTTTTATATTATATATTTTATTTTAATTTGTTTTATCTATATTATATAAATATTAATTTTTTATATTTATTTATTTTATTTTAATTTTTATTTTATAATTATATATTTATTTAATTATAATATTATAAAATATTTTTAATAAGATAATAAAGTTGAAGGGTAAAATTGTCTTTAAGAAACTTGCAGAGTGCAATGTAATGTGATTGCATTGGTTTTGGACTGCAATCCATTACATCTATTGGCTGCAATGTGATTGCATTGCAATCTTACTTACAAGTGATCTGTTACAAAACAAACACTGCAATGTAATTTAATAAGCCACATTGTAGGGAATGTGGCTTACATCCCTTATACCAAACGCCACCTAACATTCTTAAGTTTTAACCATACTTTGACATGGATCTATTAGTTTTCAAATTGAACACTTAATTCTAACAAAACATCTTTCACTGGACATATAAGTCTAGCCATTAGTCAACTAATAATATTTTTGTTTGTTTGATGACGTGACAATAATGACTTGACAATTTTTCCCTTAATTAATTTTTAAAATTACCAAATTATAATTTTTTTTAGAAAGAAAAATCTATCCTACCTCTCACTGGCTGACCACCTCTCGACTAGATCTAGCCAAGGAGTGCACATCTCGACGCTCCTCTAAGGAGCATGATCTGGGAGCACCACTATCGGTGCTCCTTAGATTCGAGGGGGGAGCACGATCAAGTGTGCTCCCTCGATTTACAGAACACTATTTTGGGGAGCACAATTTGGTGTTCCCTTAGAGGGTTTCGGCCGAATTTGGTATTTAATGGCTTGATCTAGTAGTGTGGTGGCTGGCTGATGTAAAGGAGTGTCATCAATCAATCAAAGAGAAAAGAAAAGGGTGGAAAAAGAAGAACATTTTAGACATTTGATGTGTAGGCATTAACGTCGTTTACACGTTTGGGTCGAAGTGTTTATTTTGAAAACTAAAGGACCTGTATAGAATTATGGTTAAAACATGAGGGTGTCAATGTATTTTACCCAAATACAATTGTTATATTTTGTATTCAAATCAAATTTGCATGTAACTTTACTTTTTCTTCTTACATAATTCCTATCACTATGTAGATTTTTAGATTTTTGTATGATTTATTCTATTTTTAAAGAAATTTATATTAATTGAATTTACTCTGTTTGAGTAGTGGATTCATACTCAGCTACTAGCTAAAACGAGCGAGTAGCTAAGAAAAGAACTTTTAGAAACACATATTTGATATTTCACACAAGTTTTTATAAGATGTTTTGATGAATTCTACAATGCCTCTTTTAAGGCGAAGGAGTTGCCTTTGGAAGGCTTACAAAAATACTACCAAACCAACCAATCACTATTTGACGATAGCGGCATAACATGACTAAAGCTTATAAGATTCTTATACCTTTATTAAAGCTTACATTGATATGATTAAGGTAGACACATAATTGACACATCTTTTGATAAAGGTTATTTAAGATTCTAAAATAAAGTTAAAAAACAAACATGACTAGACAAAAGAACATCGAATTCTCTTTGGTGTTGCTTTCGAGGGAGCATGTCTTTTGATGTTATGGAGCTTTTTTTGTTGCGAGTTGACAACACAATGAGTGAGGTTGCAACACTGGTGACACATTGACAAATTTAAACAGACTTAATTAAACATAATTTTAATTTGGATTTTATGAGCTTTAGAGTCTTTGTCCATGGTGTAGGATCAAATTCCTGTTCAAGGTTATTAAACCAATAAGGATTTCTTGGGAAGCTTGCATCCTAAGGGTGGAGTAATGGGAGGATGACATGCCTAACATGTAGTGGCTCATAATACCAGCAATTTTGTTCACAACAACAATATTTATCTACATATTCTCGGACATCCTTTAGAAGGGATAATGAGTACTTATAAGGATAATGTTTTCATGGAACTTTTAAAACATTGGAAATTGTTTATCTTGGATATCATTTATGTTGTTAAGGATGCACAGTAACTGTAGTAACTTTTTGTAGCAAGATACCTTGGAAAATGAGTTATCATAAAAAGAGAAATCCAGTAAGGAGTAAATTTTTATCAAGGTTGGAATCCATTTTCAATGAATGGCCTGCTAAAGAAAATGATGTGGTATGGATATTGTTCAGGTTTTCTTTCAATTTGAAGGCCTATTCATCTAATGGGCAGAGCCATTGTATGAAGGTGTACAGGGGGCTATTTTGTGCTTGTGGCTTAAAGGCCCAGTTGGGTGTGGGAGATGGTGATTGTTTAGAACGGGCATGACACCAAAAGAAGGGTAAAAGATCTTTAGGGAAATGACCATAGCAAGGAAGGAGAAAATGATGGAGGAAAGGAAATTCGAGGTTAATTCCTATTGGCTTTGATCACATGATCTCCATGTTGTTGAATAATATACGTTTGAAAGTAGAAGAATTTATCCTTTGCTTTGGAGTCAATGGTTTTTTGGGCTATGTGATGTGTGAGATTTGGAGGGAGATCTTCAAAGGGAAAAAATTCATTCTTAGGTAGAGTTGGCTCCATAATGGCAATGATTGGAATAGTTAGAGAAGAGAATTGTTTGATTTGAGGGATGTAGGGTAGCCTGGATTGCATGTTTGGATTGCCTTTTATATGCTTGAAGGTGAAAAAATAATGTGAAAACCATTATGCCCAAGGTAAGAGCTTTGCGTTGGGAAAGTTTTCTTTCTAAAGCTCAACATGTGATCAAAGGCTAACATGTCAAATTCTATAATAAAGTGATGGCCAATTAGATCGAACTTGAACTTTTGAATGTAATATTTGATGGCAAGAATCTCTTTAAAATTGAAGTGGTATTGGATTTTTGAGACTTTGAACTTTTCACTTTTATATCCGCAAACATTTCTTTAACTATTGGACTTTTCAAGTAAAATGTGGACTAATATCTGTTACTTGCGTTAGGCTAAGGGAATTCACTTTCCTTAAGAAGGAATCTGAAGTGTTGGAAGTGACTTTACTAAAGATTTGAGAATCTATACAACTTTCATCTGCTTCCTTATCCACTGCTCTGGAGAGTTTTTCTTCAACAGTTGTCTAAGTGGACTTGTAATCTTCACAAGATTTAGGATGAACTCGTTCATGTAGTTAACAATTCCAAGGAACTTTTGCACTTGCTTTTTTGTGAGGTGTTCATCTAAAAATTACTAGAATTCTTGGCCAATATGTGACTACGCAACGTGCTTTTCCATCTTTAAAGTGCATACCAAGAAAATCAATCTTTGTTGCACTTATTATCATCTTTTTTTCTGACTATATTATTCCATAATGTTGGATGGTGCCTTGGAATCTTTTTAACAACAGTCTATGACCTGGCTTATCAGAAAAGAATAGTAAGATATTGTCACTATAGACAAGTGCATTATCTATTATCGAGTTGAATATCTTTACCATTGCTTTCTAGAATAATGATGGAGCTATTTTCAAACCAAAAGGCATTACAGTCCATTGAAAATGGTTTTATGGAATGCAAAATGTTGTCGTGTATCTTTTTGACTAGTTAATTTAAGTAGCCAAAATCCTACTTTTAAGTCAAACTGGGAAAATATCTTGGCATTGAACAAGTTTGTGAATAGTGTTTTCCTATTGGGGAGTGAGAAATTGTTGTCTATGGGGAATAAGTTGAGCAATTTAAAATTGATAACCAATTGTAACTTGCCACGTACTTGTTCTAACCTTTTGTTGATGTAAAAGGCTTCATAAGCCTATGAAGAAGTTGTGGGCTCAATTAAGCCTTGGGTTTGCAGTTGTGAACACTCTTCAATGGCTAGCTTTAAGTGGTCTGAATTCATTTTTGGGTGGTTGGCCTTTGTTAGGTTCACCAATTCATTTTTTTGAATGAGAGAAGGATAAAGAATTCTTGGTTTCTCTATAACAGATTTGGACATTTAAAAAGGAAGTCCAAATGGCTTTGGGCACAAGAAGTTAGAATCAACTTCTGTTTGATATCTTTGAACTGGACTAGATGTAAAGTGATAGTGAGCAGGTTCAATACGTGTTTTCATGGTTGAAAGAACTATTTGAACTTGACACATTTACCATTGAGTTTGAGACCTAATTTGCTAGATATGATCTCAAATCTAATGACTAAGTCATTGTTGTATTTGTTCTTCTATGAAGAACCTTGATCCTTTCTCTGATTTCTTTTTCTAAATCTTCTGTCTCTTTGTCCCGTGAGCTTTTTAAATTTTTTAGCTATCATAGCCAGTTTTTCATCATCATCACTTGTGAGGCTCTTCAATTTTTCTTTAAATAAGCTTACTTTTAATGCAAGATTGTTCTTTTTCTCCTTAACCTCATTCTTTTCTTCTTTTTCCTTGATTTCTAACTCATGTGAGAAGTGAACCACATATTTCATCAAGATTGATTTTATTAAGGTTATTAGCTTCTTGGATGGCAATCACTTTCAGTTTTCAGCTTTTTGGTAGGCTTCTAAGTAACTTTTTCACTAACTCATGTTCAGGTATCACTTTCCCAAGTCAGCTAAATTTATTGGCTATGTTGGTGATTCGGTCCTACATGGTGGTTATGTTTTCACTAGGTTTCATGTTGAGTATTTCATAATTATGGGTGAGAAAAGTGATGTCGGGCTCCTTCACTTGAGAAGTCCTCTCATGGATGATCTTAATTTTTTCTCAAATTTCTTTGGCTTTGGTACAGCCAAAAATTTTGTTGAATTCAACAGGGGTTAATGCATAATGAAGAGTGTTTATGACTTTGAAGTTTATTTGGACTTTTCTCATTTCTGCTTCAGTCCACTATTCTCTAGATTTAGGAATTTTCTTACTTGTAATTAAATCAGTGCTAGTGGGGATGAAATGACCATTGCTGATTACATTGCATATCTCATTATCAATAACTCTAATGTAGATAGATATCCTACTGCTCTAATATTGGTAATTCGATCCATCAAATAGAAGAGGATTATTAGTGGATTGCCCTTCAACCATGTTAGTGTTTTGTGTAGCCATTTAGACCTTCCCCTAAGGATGTTAAGCCTTAAAGTCAAGGGTTAAGTTTTGATACCATTTGTTGGTTTCAAAGGAGTGCTAGAGGGGATGAAAAGCACTAAGAATATTTTTAAAGGAAATTCCTTAAGTTTAAAATCTTTTGGAAGAAATGAGATGGAAGGTTTAAAGACTTGTTGAGATTAGTGAATACCAAGTAGAAAAAAGTTAAGAAAAGTGGACAAAACTCAATATTTATAGTGGTTCGGTTTACCTGACCTACATCCACTATCTTGATTTTTTCAATCAAGGATTTTCAACCCAATTTAACTAAAACTAGTGTAATTAACAACTTCCACCAAGCATTTACAAAGTAAGCTTTAACCTAAGCTCTAAACCCTAATAACATTCCCTTAGAGTGCCTCAAACACTCTAGCCAAACAAGAAATAAGAATAAGATGGAGTACAATTAATCACTTAGCTAATTTAAGATGTAAAAGTTCAAGCTCAAATATTTTTACAAAGGATAAGAGAGAAATATAAGTGTCAAGAGAAGGTTTTTTAATCTTTAAATCTCAAAATCACTTTGGGTAGCTTCTCTCATCATTTATGACCGTTTGAACCTCTTTAAATACTTGGAGGACAGTTTTTAACTGTTAGAAACAGTTTTGAAGCAGAAATAGCTATTAATTTATCTTTTAACAACTCTTTGTTGGCAGTACTTCATTAACTAATTAAAGTTGAGCTTTAATCGATTAACGCTTTTTTATCTTGCAGATTACTTCATTGTGTTAACCAGTTAAAGGTGACTTTAAGCGATTAAAAACATTCTATTTTCATACTCTTCTAACTAGCATTTTTCAATTGTATTCTTTTAATTGGTTAGTCCTTCCTTCAACTGATTGAGACTTCTCTACCTTCAACTTTAACATGTTGAATAAGCGTAACTGATTAAAATATTTTCAAATTTGAATTTCTTCATTTTGTGCCCTTCAACAATAAACTTCATTTTGATTTTGAATTTTGGCACTATTTAGGTACTTCAAATTTGATCTTTAATTGATTAACCCCTTTGCTTAACTGATTAAGAACCTTTTGTTTTGCTTCTAACACCCTTTTAACTTATTAAACCTTATGTTAACCAATTAAGACCTTTCTGCCTATCTTTAGTATAACATCTAGAATTGCTTTAACTGATTAAGGATCTTTGTTAATTAGTTAAGACTAATTTGTTTTCACTAAAACTTTTTCTTTTTAACTTGTTTAACCAATTAGCCCATCTCACAATTGAACAGGTATCTTGACTTGTTTTCAAATATCAAATATATTAATGAATTTAAACTTTCTCTTGCACATTTAAATAATATGATTAGACATCAATGAATGAGGAATGTTTTATTCTCATAAAAAATATATGGAGTCAACATGAATAACAAACAAAGTCTGGGGATTCTGTTCATTATCAAGTGAAAATATTGATTCAAGATCATTGTCATGAAATAGATTGAAACCTGAAGTGCTTGCAATTTGCTGCATCATCTTGATGGATTTCTTGTTTGATTTGGGACATTGTTTTGCATAATGACTTGAGTTTCCACAGATATAGCATTTTGATGACTTTTTGCTTGATTGTATTTTCTTTTTTCCATACTTGAATCTTCTAAAATTCTTTTTTCTTGGGAATTTCTTAATTCTCATGGGCTTGTTCAAGTAAGATGAACAGTTGTGTCTAATGAAAGTTCTTCTGAAATGAACTTTCTTTTTGGATTTGTAAAGGCAAAAAGAGGGTACCGATGAGCATTTATAGTGCCAATGGTAAAGCACATAGACCTTTAAGCTTCATGGAATTTTAAACTATATCGGCAATATACCTGTGCTCATTATAGATCCTATGAAGGGGTTTTTGCATGATTTTGTATATATCATTGTGTGGGAGGCTATTCAAATCAAGCCCTCTTGCAATTAGACGTAACTGTGTTTGATGGTGTAGCTTTTGTGGGACTGAATTTAAGAAGGCTTGTTTCAGGTTGACATCATCTAGTCGACCTAGCTAGTAGAAATATCTATGATTTTGTCAATCTTGTGGCCTTGATGATTGCAAAATAGTGCTGCAAATTCATTCATAGTTGTGTAAAAGAAAGGTAGTTGTAGAACATTTGTTGTCGATATTCATCGAGATTATCCCAACATTCAACTCTTCTCGTTTGTCTTTGTTTATGTTTTTTTTTTAGAAGGAAGAACAAAAAGGGAATGACTTAACCATTCATTCCTTCAAAAAAAAAAAACCAAATGGAGGGAGAAATTTTTAAAGGAATAAAAGGGGAATGGCTAAGCCATTCCCCTAACCGAACATGTGGAAAGAGTACAAGCAAAAGCAAACCTTCATTAACAGCGCTCACAGAAGAACAAAGAAAACAAGTATAAGCAAACCAATTAGCTGCAATTGCAAAGCGAAAAGCCCTAATTGAATCCTCCACTTCCATCATCGACATTCATATCAACATGCACTATTTCTACTAGTATAATACCATCGAAGGTGCCATGGTTAGCGACAAGCTTGAACCATCACCTACGAGATGAAGTTTGAGGTTGAAGGTGCAGGATGCGTTTGCAAGATGACCTGCCACTACAATACAAAGGCAACATTGTGCTCAAGGAAGAGGAAATCAAGGCTTGCAAAGATCATGCACTCAAGATGTACATGGTTGTGGAAGATTACCTCTTGGCCAACTGCAATATCTAAACTTAAATAGCCTTGTTTGTGGTTTGGAATTGCATTATAACTCAATAAAAAAATAAAATCATTTTCTTCTTCTATCTTTGGGTGAGATTGTGCTACATAGTGTTAATCTTGAGTTGATATGATAAGAAGCCATAGCAAGGATCAATATTATTTTCTTTTGAGAGTTCGCTTGTAAGGTTTGATACAAGTTTTTATACACAACAATATTAGTCTATCATTATTGTCATTATAAAAAACTAAAATAAATCCATCTAAACAAATTCTTTCATCAGTTATAAATCTTATAACAAGCTAATCATTATTCATTAAGTCGAGATCAGAGTGTTAATGAACAATTATGTTTGTTCATAGTTCCAAAAACTAACAGCAAACACTATAAAAATATTGACTTTTTCTAATGAAAAAATTTTCATTCTAAAAGTTAGACGGATTTTAGATGAAAATTTATTTTACTTGTACCGACGAATATTCGACGAAATTTTTCAACGAAAATTATTCCTTTGGAAATCCATTGGAAATAGTTTTGGTGCAAAAAAAATTAATCCCACCAAATTTTCTAACGAAATTTCTAATGGAAATCCATTGGAAAGTTTAAGGAGTCAAACTTTCCAATGGAATATTCAGTAGAAAAATTCTGCCGTTATTACTATTTTTTTAATTTTTTATTCTAAATATACTGATAATTATTTTAAAATTTATTAATCCATTATATTAAGAAAATTAAATATATACATAGTGAGTTTGGTGGCTTTAAATATTTAAATATGTTTTCCTTTGGTTATTATTTTTTATATATTTTGAAAACTTATAATAGGATCATAAATATTATATAACAATTCCAAATTTGGTAATGTTATTTACAAAATGTTTATAAAAGTAATATAATAAATATTTTAATTTCATAAAAGGAGATTATAAAATCTAATATATCATTAAACCAAAACTAAAAATACTTTAAGGTCTAATAGTATAGTTAATATAAATTAAGAAGACTACTATATATAGTCAACTTATTAATATATAATATATTTAAAATATATTAATTTATTATATGTACATAAATTAGAATCATAGTAATATAATATATTAACATTATATATATATACATATTAATATATTATAATGATTAGACCTATATATATAATAATGATAATTCATAATAGATAATATTATGTTAATACATATCACTGTATAATTATATATGTATTAGTTAATTATAATATACATATATCTAATTTATATGTAAGCATTAATATAACTTATACTAAATTTTATTTATATGATTACACTTAATAATTTTGCAAGAAAGTTATTATCTTAGTTTTTATAACATATATTATTTACAATTAGTTATTAATTATACAAATTTTGTAATTATACTTAACATTATAACATCATACTTTACATTGATTATATAATATACATATATATAATACTACTTTGAGTATGTCATCTTTTATGATTAGTTTCATATTATAATTTTAATAATTGAAATAATGGGTATTTATAAATATATAAATTTATATAAGTTATACAAAAAAATAATACTTGATGTACTAATATTAGTTAATATAAATTATTTAGAAGAATGATAGTAAACTAATTAATTAATAATATACTTAAAATATATTAATTATTTTGTTATATGTATATATACAAATTATAATCATAGTAATATAATATTAACTATATATATTTATAAACCTATATTAATATGAAATTACAAGTTATATATATTTTAAATGATATAACTTAATGTTAATATTAATATATGATAGTAAATATCCTTCGTATTAATATGTTATAATTATTTTAATTATATATAAAAATGTCTCGTAATTAACTTATAATATATATATTTAATTTATACATAAGTATTACTTAACTTATAATAAACTTCAAGTTATATAATTACAGCTAATAATTCATTTTATTAATTACCACCTTAATTTTTATAACATTTTACTTATAATTGGTTATTATTTATACAAACTTTGTAATATATAACAATTTATGTTACATATAATTTGTGTTATTTCATATATACACAATAAAGTAATATTGGTTTTGTTTACAACTTCATAATATTAAATATATTATATTA
>NW_018397266.1:5633383-5748659 GCF_002168275.2 Theobroma umbraticum
TCTAATATATTATGATTATCTAAAGATATTGTTTTTTGTAATCGTTATAGTTTATATAGTAAACTTTAATATGAATATAATAAAAGCTTATTATTATTAATAAAATAAAAAATGTTTAAATTTTGTTGATATAAGAACTTGAACTTATGAGTGATGAAAAATTAATATGACTTTACCAAACCTATCACCCATTCAACATTTTCTAAAAGTTTGCTTATACTCTAAGACTATACTTAGTCAGATAACTAATTCACTTGAGAAAAATTAAACAATCCAAAATATATTATTGAAACCAGATCCTCCAAATCTCAAATCCCTAATTTTTAGCTAGATCCCCATTTCATTTGAAACCCATCGAAAGCCCTTGACCTTTAGCCCCCTTTCCATGCCAAATGATGGTTGCAGCTCCTTTGTCGGCTGAATCTTGCTTTATTGTACTGCTGTGTCGACAAAAGCTTCTCTTTAAACTCTTAAATTTCCCTGCAATTTCGATCTTAAGGTAAAAAACTTGAGGTCTTTTTCTTATTCTTCTTTCTTTTTCTCTTTGTTTTCTTTATCTCTTTTTTTTCTTCATATTTAGTTCTCTGGATTCTGCAAAGCTCTATTTTGGTTATATTGCTAAGGAAGGCAAGAGTTTTTTTTTTCTTCTAATTTTTGGTTGTATGGCTTTTATTTGAAGAAAAAGCTCTAGCACTAGATTAAAAATAGATTTTGATTCAATTTGATGTCAAAAATGAAGATTAAATTATCTTTTTCATGTGTCTGATATAGTTAAATGATATGTACTAGACTAAATTGTCCTTTGAAAATTTATGTGTTATGTGTCTTGTGCATAATATATAGTTGAATGATATGTACATATATATATATATATATTCAACTATAATAGCATGTAGATTACATTGTAATGATTAAAACGTGTATGATTTGTCTTGCCATTTATTTTAGACAATAACAATAAAGACTCTATATGGTTCAGTCCTTTGTTAATTCTTTAACAAAAAAAAAAAAAGAATAGAAATATGTGATGCAACAACAAGTGGAGATTGAAATTTATTTGTTAAATCAATAACAATTAAAGTCCAATTCCGTATAGGCGTAAGAAAAAATAATGAGAAACAAGAAAGGGAAAAGAGAACAAAATGCAAAACCAATGCTAATCACTCAAATGGTTAGACTTTGTGGGGGAAGGAAACTCCATTTGTTTCACTGTTTTTACACAAAAATTACATGAAGGGAACAAAACATGGATAGACCATTCTATTCCATTACAAACTATGTAATGATTAAATGATATATATGTAATGGTATGACTAAATGATATATACAAATTATAGAATAATCTCCAACAAAGAAAAATTTGGCATCATAGAAAATAGCTGACATGAAATCTAATCGTGATCATACTTTCGAATCTTATCAAAAACAATCATAGGAATAAAAATTGACTTGATCAAATCTTGCCATATATTCTCATTTGTTTCTTTTTCTTTCTTGATACCCTGTTTTCCTTTAAGGAAAATCCATTATTCTCATCTCTCTTTTAAGATAATTAGTATACGTGTTTGATGAACTTAGCTGTCACAAACTTGTAATAAAAAAATTGTAGATTATGGTATGTTAATGAAAAATGATCTCAAAAAGTGGTATTTTAGAGCTATTTTCTTATTATTTTTTCAATGTTAAAGACGCACACGATGCATGTCCTTGACGATGACAACATTTAGAGACATATATATATATATATATTCTTGATTGTGTATTCAATAATCTTTGAACTGAAAGTTACTACTTAAACAAATTTATGACTATGCATAGATTAGGTGCGTGGTATTTATAGTACAGAAATATCAGTTGCATTTGTAAAGTTGGATATAAGTTAGATGTTTTTGAAAGAAAATATTTGGAGGAAGTGATGAGCAAGGAAGTAAAATCACACTCAGTTCAATGATTAGAAATCCACATTTTTCATGAAATAAGATTTGCGTTGTAATTTAAAAGCATTTTGTTAACATAAGATATTCGTTTGATAATATTATTTTTATTATTACTATATGAGTCACCCACTTTTGTGCTATAGTAGTTGAATGTTTAATTGTAATATATAGTTTTTAAATTTAATTTATGCTTACTTTTACTATTTCAGTTACATCCTTTTGGGCTGCAGTGAGCTTTCTCTTTCTTTTTGCTTATCCCACTCTTGAGCTTCCAACTCCAAGTTTTGAGTACTGCACTGCCTTCAATGGTGTTGCATTGGGAATTGTAAGTAATTGATCAGCCATATAGCATTGAAACTATTCTATGCTATTTTCTGTTATAATAAGTTATTAAATTTATATGGTTGGTGCTTTTCTATCATTTTGCATAGTGTTTGATGCCATTATAAAAGTGCTTAAAAATGGTTGGCAAAAGGATAAAATATATTAAGAAAAATAATGTAATAGTGTTGGAAATTACCTAGACTTAATTATAAAATATCAAAAGGTTGGCCATTTCTAAATATAACATGGAAAAGATTATTAATTTAATTTTTAATTTATAGATAAAATCGAAAAGGCAATAATATATAGATGTATAAAACATTATATATATATATTAATGTTGAATGCATGGTTGGTTTCTTCACAAGTTTGCACTAATTACGACTTTGGCTTTTATTTGCAATTGTTTTTATGAAAACAAATTAGGACTACAAAATGGAAAGAGATCGATCTTGGATGTATCAATTACTACCTCCTAATGGCTTCATGAGGGATGAATTTATGAATGAAGTTCAAGAATTTATTGATTTTGCTTCTTTTAACCCTACATTCATGCAGAGGAGCAAAATTAGATGTCCTTACTCTTGATGTAACAACATTTGGTTTCTAAGTTCTGTAAGGTGCTAGAGCACTTTCTAAAAAAGGGTTTCATTGGTGCTTACACAATGTGGAGTTTACATAGAAACATGAAGTTAGACAATCATCAAGAAGGAGAGATGGGGTTGAACCATATTCTAGTTATAAGGAATATAGGGAACCAATGTATGAAGAAGAAATAAAAAATTAATATATTAGAATACTTTGGGATGTTATGGGTTCAGAAATTGTTTTGAATGCTATTCATGATAATGACTCAAGATCTATGGAAGAAGATCCAAATCCAAATGCAGTGGGCTTTTACTCTTTGTTGGGTGATGCGGATGAACCTTTGTGGTTAGGTTGCACAAAGCATGCAACGCTCTCAACAATGTTGTAACTTTTAAATGTTAAATCAAAGTTTAATTTGAGTGAGTCATGTTTTGATCATCTGATGGATATAATAAAGAATATGTTCCAAAGGATGAAACTTTACCCAGTGACTTTTGTACAATGAAAAGGAAAGTGGTGACACTTGGACTTGGATATGACAAAATTCATGCATGTAAAAATAATTGCATCTCATTTGATAAGGAAACTACTAATTTGGTTTATTGGATGATATGTGGTCACCTTCGGTATAAACCAAGGAAATCAAGTGTGGAAAGGCAAAAGAAAATTCCTTATAAGATTTTGCGTGACTTGCCATTTATAACAAGACTTCAAAGACTTTACATGTCGAGAAAAATTGCTAAACATATGGTGTGGCATGCGCATACTCGAAATGGTGATGGAGTGCTTAGACAACCTGTTGATGGTGAGGCTTGGCAAAATTTCAATTGCACACATGAGTTATTTGCAATGGAATCTAAAAATATCATATTAGGATCATGTGCAGCTAGTTTTAATCTTTTTAGACAAACTGCAAAACCTTATTCTGTTTGGCCAGTAATACTCATTGTGTACAATTTATCTTCATGGATGTGTTTGAAACAATAATATATATTTCTTAATATGGTTATTATAGGTAGGAAAAGTCCAAGCCAAAACATAGATGTTTTTTTGAGGCCTTTAATAGATGAGTTGAAAACATCATGGAACGAGGGTGTTCTCACGTATGATGCTTATCGGAAATAAAATTTTCAATTAAGGGCGGCATTACTATGGACAATAAATGATTTTCTTACTTATGGTATGTTGTTGGGGTGGAGCATTCATGGATGATTATCATGTCTTTATTGTATGGAATGATCCAAGTCTTTTATATTGAAGCATAACAGAAAACCTTCTTTTTTTTATTGTCATCGACAATTCTTGCTACTTAATCATGCTTTTAGAAAGTAGAAAGATAATTTTTTTTTAAAAAAAAAGTCTAGCGTGACTTCCTGATTCTTTGAATCTTTAGTGAAGAAATGTTATTACGGTTGAATTCACCTCTTGATATCCCCATTGGAACAAAATGTGGTGAATAGAAGATTCTTGGTTTTGATCAAACTCATAATTAGATGAAAAATAAGACAAATTTGAGATTTACCTTGTTGGCATATGCTTCTTATTTGTCACAACCTAGATGTGATGCATATTGAATAAAATTTCTTTGAGAATATCTTCAACACTATGATGGATGTTAAGGGGAAGACAAGACAACTTAAAGACAAGACAAGATTTGAAGGTGTATTGCAGGCGTCCATAATTGAAATTGGTGAAAAATAATGAAAAATTTTCAAACTTAAAGCCTTGTACACTTTAAGTAAGGACAAAAAAAAATTGTTTGTGATTGGGTGACACAATTGAGATTACTTGATGGTTTTATGTCAAACATATCTCAGTGTGTTAATGAGATCAAATGCAAATTTTATGGGATGAAAAGTCATGATTGTCATTTTTTTTATAGCGATTGCTCCTAATTACCTTTCATGATACGGTGCTAACTCAATTCGGGATGCAATTACTAAGATATCTCATTTTTTTAGAGATTTATGCTCAATCAAAATACCCCGTAGATCACATGGAAGCTTTGGAAGGAAAAATTATTAAAGCTATATGCAAATTAAAAAAAAAATCTTTCCTCTTAGTTTTTTTGGCTATATGAAGCATTTTTCGATTCACTTACCTTACGAGGCTAGGGTTGGTGGACCTGTTTAGTAACAATGGATGTGTCCATTTAAGAAGTACTATATCTGTTATTAGATTTCAATTATTTCATTAGAAGAGTTTAGAGTACTTATTAAATTTTATGAATATTATGATGGTTAGGTTTTTGCATAATTTGAAGAAGAAAGTGAAAAATCGAGCCTTTGTGGAAGGATCTATATGCGAGCCATACGTTATTGAGGAAGTCTCATTGTTTTGCTCTTTGTATTTTGAACCTGCTATGCGAATAAGATTAAATCAAATGCCAAGTAATGATGATGGGGGAGATATGGACTCTAAAGGTTGTCTTTCAATTTTCACTCATCTTGGGCGAGCTTTTGGTCAACTAGATAAATCTCTATTTTTAGACGAAGATAAGTTATATGCCACCAAACTATATGTTTTAGTGAATTGCAGTGAGATTCTTCTATATATTGAGTAAGTACCATTATGCCTTAAACCTTAATAAATTATATAAGATAATCTTGATTTGTAATGTGGATGTAATGTTAAGATATTTGATGAAATGGTGAAAAGAGATGTTGTCCATATATCAGAAGATGAATTGGAGAAAATACGTAATGCAAGTTTTGTACAATGGTTCCAAGAATATGTAAGTTTATGTGCAATCTATTAGTTGCCACTTAATAATAAATAGGCATTACTAATGTGCATTAACAATTAATGCTCTTGTATTATATTTTGGTAGGTCACAGAACGTAAGGATGAAACTGAACCATGTATGCTTGAAATTTCTCATATGGCAAGGTGTTACAAAGGATACTTCGTAAATGGATTCAAGTTCGACACCTTAGATTATGGACAAAATCGTAAAATAATGAATAGTGGGGTATGTGTAGAAGAGGGTTTTTATAATGATTATGAGCGTGACTTTTATGGTTTCTTGGTGGATAATCAAGTTGGAATATTTTGGTATCGGAAGTAGAGTTATGCTATTTTAGTGTTATTGGTTTGACATTGAAAAAGGTGTTAGGATAAACCCATTTCATGGTCTTATTGAAATTAAGCACAACTCTATGCTTGCTACGAATGAACTATTTGTTTTAGTTGTACAAACTCACCAAGTTTACTATAGTAGTTACCGGTCATCCAAAAGAGATTGACGTGATTGGTGGGCAGTATTTAAAACAAAAGCTAGGAGTTGATATCACCTTCCATGTAATGGAGACAAAGAAAATGAAATTGATTTGAATGAAGAAGTGTACAAAGAAGATGATGTGTCTATTCCAATTAATATTACTCTTTCTGAGGACCTTGATATCCCTACAATATTAACAAGTGGAGATTAAGAAGAGGTTAATGTCTTGATTGAAGACGAAGAAGATGACATGGAAAAAGATGCAAAAGAGATATGTGAAGAAGAATTTGAGGACCAAGATGAAAAAACTTTATTGATAGCAATCAGAATGAAGTCCATGAAGAACATGAGTTTGCTTATTCTGAAAGCGATTAATGATATTAGAAATATATGTTATTGGTTTTGTATCTTTTCTTATATAATTGTTTAACTTAATTATTATTATTAATATTATTGAAAAATCTTGATATGTTATTATATTATTTATATTTTTATTTTAAAATATTGAAATGTATGTTAGAATGTCATGTTTTTGTTAACATTTTTTATTGTAAACATGTATGGGAATTAGTCTTGATTCTTCCATTTTGATGATGATTTTGATAGTTTGTTTCAATTTCTTTTAGCTTATATGGCATGTTTTGTTAACATTTTTTATTGTAAACATGAATGAGAATTAGTCTTAATTCTTATATTTTGATGACGACCTTGATAGTTTGTTTCAATTTCTTTTAGCATATGTATGAATATTTCATTAAATTGCAAGAATAATGGTTAAAAGGGAGCATTCTAAATCAAGACCTCAAGCAACAAATGCTTCTGGATCTATGTTGTCACTTACGAATGTTAGTGCATTTCTTAATCCATCCACTCATCCACAGAGACAGCAGGCCAATGATGTGCCCTTAGAGTCACTTTTTTCGTTTGATGCATGTATAGAGCTAGTAATCAATTTGACATTTGCCCATGATCCTTATAAATCCACATCCGTTGATTTAGGTGTAAGTGGAGATGGTACATCCTCAAGGTCAAGGGGTAGAAGGCATGGTGTCAGAATACATACACCTACAAATCCAACTCAATGATTATGTATAACTCCTCTTGGAGATAGGTATATTATCTTATATTATAATGAAATAGTTATATCTGTTATATATTTTACTAAACAATAATTTTCTTTTATCTTGTGGTGGTACTTTTTTTAAGACAGGAGTCACCACGACAATAACAAGAATCATAAAAAATCACTTCCACAGTCCATGGCCGACATGGACAAAAAATCTCTAATAACATTAAGGATTTAATGTTTAAGAAATTTGATGTATATTTTAATATTCAATTAAATTATAACTTCTTGTTTTTAATTATGTATTAAATTTTTTATTTACTCCATTATTTTATTGTAGAAAAAATTTGTCTAGGCTTCAAATGAAGATATTTTGGTTCGACGAATATGAAATAAAATTTGTTTCAATAAACTAAGGGACTTGCTTTTAGAAGAAAGGACACAAGCAAAGAAAGAAGCCAACACAAAAAACATCATGGACTGCAAAGGCATGTCAAGGCAATGGATCACAAATGAAGTTTTGGATGCTTTTATCGGTACAGTATGGGGTACAAAAGAATGAAAAAACAAATCAGAGCAAGTAAGGAGGAATTGTTTAATGCAAAAAGAAAGAAGCATTACAAGAAGCATTACAAAATACATTGGTGGTTCAATTCCATACCTTGTTCATGCAAAGAGGATGGTATGAATTAATATTTATTTGTTATGCTTTACATACTAATATTTTCATATTCTAATATACTTTACATGTTATGTAAAATATACACATTATGATTGAGTATAGTTGTAAATGAATGCAACCAAATGAGATGAATCGAGATGTTAGTTTTGTGGAATCATTCAACCGAACTCATAGAGGTTTAAGGGGTTATGGTGATTTCATAGATAATAAGTCTAAAATAATTAATGTACGTACAAAATTGATTAATTTTTACTTAAAGTTAACAATAAAATTATATTCTAATCCTTCTCACTTTATTTATTTGTAGGAAACATATATTGCTGCATTATCACAAAAGCATGATGACGATTCATCCTCACAGCTAGAATTTGATCTGCATGCTTGGACTGAAGCAATTGGAAGGATGATGACTACACACACTCATGTGTATGGGGTTTGGTTCTCAGAAGCTTGTTACAACTATACTTAATGATGTAGCAACATCTGAGTCAATAACTAGCCCTTGCACTGATCCTGACATTAGGTTGGAAGAAAAGGTGAAAAATCTATCAAATGACCTAAGTCAGATGCATGACCAAATGACCGAGCATTTTGAAGACATGAATGAATTTACAACAAGTATGAAAACAATGATGACCAAGAAGCATTCAAAAAAAGGCCATGTGAGTACTTCAAGTTCAGATTTTGATAAGTAAGGTGACATTTCATGATAATAGCCTATTTTCCTAATTTAACTTAGATATTTTTTTTAATATGGCATATAATAGCACATTTAACTTTATTTTTATATTTGCATATTGTGTATTTGTAATGATTTTCAATTCTACTAACTCGACTTTGAATTAAATATTTTAATTACATGTTAATTGTAAGCTGTGTAAATTATTTTTATTAATTTGCAATATGATTATATTAATGACAAATTTTGCAATTTTGAGGATTCCTACAGAATTTTTCATTGACAGAGCATTTCCAATGGAAAATTTCATTAGAAATTACTAATAGATTTTTCAATGAAAATTTCCGTTGCAAATTTCCAACGGAAAATTCCAAAGGAAAATCTGTTGGTAATTTTGAATAGAAAATTCTGTTGGAAATCCATTGGTAACTTTCCACGAAAACTTCCGTCAGATGTCTATTCGAAACTTCCAATGGAAAATGCCGTTTGTGAATCCGTTGAAATTTTTGTATTTTCCAACAAATTTTGTGAAAAATAATATATTGAAATTTAGCTCTTTTTCTATAGATTTATGTATATTTCCAATGAAAATTTTCATTGGAGTTTTGACGAATTTCTGATGAAAATTATTTTCTACAACACTTTCAGATATGGAATTTCTAACGAAAAATTTCATTGAAAATTTGTCGGAAAAAAGCATTTCCAATAAAAACTTATCTATTTCTTATAGAAAATTTCATCGAAAAAAGTCTGTTTTTTTTTTGTAGTGAAATAGTCTTAAATAGTGAACGAATGGCTAGTTAAGCTTTAAATTTCTTTTCTTTATTCTTCTATTTATTTAAATAAAATAGACATTAGGTAAAAGATAAATCAATTTACATGAGCTTGGTTTTGTTGACAGTGAATGTTGACAATGTTAGTTTGCTTCTGCTTATTTTCTTTGTTCTTCTGTGAGCTCTGTAAACGGAGGTTTGCTTCTGCTTGTACTCTTTCTTCTTCCCTAAGACAAAAAGAAATAGAAACAAAGACAGAAGAGGAGCTGAAGACGGCATTAAACTGCCGTTATCTGTACATAATGTAAATTGATACTTGGCATTATAATAGAAAGGGGGCACCAATGGGGTACATAAAGGGGTCGGAGATTTCTATTACACGGTAGATTTCGACATTAATTTGGCATCTAATGTGAAAATTAAATAATTTTTTATCAAATGGATTATTATCTTATGTATTATTGGTGAAGTTTTTAAATTTCACAAGTAGAATTAAAAAGTTGTTACATGTCGATGAGATTATATTTAAAGAAATTAATATAACAAGTGAACTGACATGCGTGAACATTTTAATTTCATTTGCAAAATTTAAAAGTTTTATCAATAATATATAAAATAATATTGTTGTCGTCAATTACATAAATGAAATTTAAACATATTTGCAATTGTACATTAGTTCATTATTTGAAATAACCATTTACTAACATGTTTTAAGATCATAAATTAATTTGATAACTTGGGTGCATGTTAATAGAAAATTTTAATGGAAATAAAGGTTCTTGAACCAAAGAAAAAAAAAAGAATAAAGCAAAAGTTTCATATATGCTCTACATGTATGAAATTTACAATAATGGTGACAAAAAGAAGAAGATTGACATTGTTGCCAACCTCGGGAACTGACTAGTTTCTAAGAACATCCACGCACCTCGACGGTGGTCGGCATAATACCAATTAGTTTCTACTTTTGCAACTTATTGATTAAGCCCCCAACCGTGTTTGACAGTATTGCCATTCACTTCAATGACATGATTTTCAAGAGGCCGTGACAGTCGAGGAAGCCGATATATCTTTCTGAAGAGAAGTTAGCTAAAAAAGAAATGTTAGCAAAGTTTTACCATTGTTAGTTCTTAAATCATGCATCATGGCACCGACAACACTTGTTGGGGAAGCCAACATTTGTTAATATGAACATTTAAACTTGGTAAGCGTGACATATATAAGTGAAGCGAATTAATATGTTCATCATGAGTTTAAAGTCGGGCCTCACCTGCCACACCGACATGGCTATAAATGAATAATAAACAGTAGATATATTAATCTGCCATAGTTATTCCTTTCACCCACTAGCTTTGAAATTGCATCAATGAACCGAATAATTTATGGGGCCCGACCGTCTCCCTCGCTATTTGCGTGCTTGCGCCTTGTGTGTGGCCGAATGCAACGGGGCAGTTGAGTTAGTACCAGAGAAATTCAATACCTTCAGTTCTCATTTAGAAACCAAGCTATCTCTTCTACTACTATAAATACAGGCCTATATATATGCTAAACCGTAAGTCAAGACACCATTCTGAACTACGGTTTTCCTTTTTGCTTTCCTAGCTTTTAATACCATACAGCAATGGCTTGCAGTGGGAAGCTTCACGTGGAGGTTGAGCTCAAGTCTCCTGCAGAAAAGGTCTGGGGAACTATTAGGGACTCGACCAAAATTTTTCCTGAAGCCTTGTCCCATGATTACAAGAGCATTCAAGTGCTAGAGGGCGATGGCAAGGCCCCTGGATCTATCCGCCTCATCAATTATGCTGAAGGTAAAATTTAGGTGTCCTTGAGTAACCATATTAGTCAATTAATTGACATTTTATACTATTTGCACTCTTGGATAACAGAAGATTAATTGTTGGAGTTAATTATAATTGCATTCCTCCATAATATATATGATACAAGTTAATTACGATGCAAGTAGTACCATTATAGCCACGGATTTTAACAATTTCCTAGAAGTTGATTTAAGTGCCCATGCTTGTGTGAAGTTACGTTATAGCAGTTTCTTTGGACATTGAACTTGAGCCAAGGAAATTTTACGAAGTTTTGACTTTATGAAGAGTATGAAGTCCACCCTCTTCGACACCTAATTAAAGCAATAGGAGGCATTGATGCAAATGAATAACTAAATTATTGTGGATCAAATTAAAATTTTTGTCCTTTTAGGTTCTCCACTCGTTAAGGTATCCAAAGAGAGAATTGAATCTGTGGATGAAGCGGGGAAGATATATGTGTACAGCATCATTGGTGGGGATCTCACGCAATACTACAAGACTTTCATTGGCAAGATCATTGTCATTCCCAAGGGAGAGTCGAGCTTGGTTCAATGGTCCTGTGAATTTGAGAAGGCAAGTGAAGAGATCCCTGACCCAAGCGTGATTAAGGAATTTGCAGTGAAGAACTTTGTGGAGATCGATGACTATATTCACACCAAAGCTTAGAGGCCTGCAGGCCAACTACCTCTTTTAATGGGCCGTCTTATGTTTTATTAGTAAATAATAATGCAGGGTGTTCCTACTTCGGTCCTTAATTAGCTCACCTTCTTGAGTAGTGACCTCTTGCTAGCAAGAAGAGACAAGGAACAGTATTTATCACTCTGTTGCGTCCTATTTTCAAGCTGGCTTATTGTATTGGGTTTTCTTAATTATCCCTATATTGTCTATTTTAATTTAAAGGAGTTCCATTTCTACCGTGATAGAATAATTGACTAGGATAGATATTGGATATCTGTTCATTATTTTTCCCCTTTTTGGTTGACAAATTACTACTACTATTTAGCAATCCAATTATCCAAAGATAATTGATAAACTTATCCAAGTATCAATTCAAGGATATTTGATTAAAATAACAATCCTAATTAGTTAATAATGAAACTTTCTTTGATACATGAGGAGCCGACCAAATTATATCAAGGAAGGACTTATCCTAATTAAATACAATGGCAAAACAATAGAAAGACTAAAGGCTGCATGACGAAAAACTCAAAATAAAATATTTGTATACACGCATGTACACTTGTACACTATATATAAAAGGCCTGAATTTCAAAAAATACATATAAGGAATGACATATATACTTTTAATATTTTATTAAATTAATTATTTTATCTTTAATTAATTTCTTTCTTATTAAATCAAAATAGATTACTATCCTTTTATTTCCTTATTAACATTGAAGTCCTTAATTGAAAATATTCTTATTATTAAAGTAAATTGTCATAAGTTGCAAACAATTAATGATACGCATGCCCTTGACAATTAATTAAGTTAACTATTTTATATATCATTAATTAATGATTCCTGAAGAAGGGAGAAGAATTGAAGGAATCAGGACTTAGGATAAAAAATGTATTATTAAGGTCCATTTGTTTGACTCGTTTGATTGAGAATTTTAAACATCAAAATCGACGAATTGGATCAAACCAACTACATTAAGTAACTTAAATCTTATCAAAACTGAATTGAATTGGTTAAGTTCAGCTTAATTCGATAGTTTATCTTGATTCGACATCTTTTCGATTGAAATATATAAAATAGGAAAGTTTTAAGTAGAAAGTGTACATAAATAAAGAATGCACAATAGGCACTGAGATTGGGCTGCAAGTATTCCTTCATAATAATATTTAATGGTCAAATTATTACTAAAACTCGAGTTAAGCCAAGTAGCAATCGGCACTAGATGATGGTTTTCCTTCTGCTTGCAATTTTCGCAGAGTACCAGATGTTCTCTGCGTTATGAGCAGGATTTCATTGTTGATGAGCTTCTAGTTACAAACTTAAGAATCAAGAATAGGAATTGACATCGGCCATGAAGAAACCAAAAGTCTTACCACTCTTCTATTACTTCTGCTTTTGGTAGATTCTCTTGCAATGATGGATTTTGACTTAATCTATTAGTATATGTTTTGTTAAAAAAGAAAAATACAGCAAAAGGAAGAAGTGAAAAAAAGGTGAGCTAAATAAATCAAAGAAACCTTAACTGTTCCAAGACACCAAAATATACAGAAGACATGGTTTGTGATTTTACAGTTTTTATTCAAGCAGAAACCATATTTGACAGAGTCATTTAAAACTTGATGACGCTGTCCTCAAAAAACCTCCAGCAAGCAGGGGGGGAAAACAACAAGCCAGAAGATTTACAATTTACAGTAAATGGCCTTCATATCGCATGTGTTTACTGGTAGTTGAAGTGCTTCTAGCAAATCAAAGCACCTTTTGATTTGAGTGATCAGGCCACTTGCTGGTGAAGCTTTCATTAAATAAAAAAAAAAAAAAAGGAAGGCTTTCCACTTGCATTCAGTAATTGTTGTATTTATGCTCTAGACTTGGGCTTCTTCCTGCTTCTGCAAGAGAGGGGCCTTGATCTGGTCTGAAGAATCATCGGTTCTTTCAACGTCACGCTCTTTACGCAGTTCCTCTTCTCTTATTTGTCCCCACATCACAGCATAATATCCCATTCCGGTTATTAATGTTCCTATTACACTGTAAAATGTTGTGTAATAAGATGGAAGAGTTGAGATATTAGGAAGATGAAGGAAAAGGATGAGGAGACCCTAGTATTTGTGATCCTCATGGTTTTAACATGCAGATAATGCTGAGACAGTAATAAGAAATGTACATGAAAACTTGTATAATACCTATAACTTTTGCTTATTTGAAGGAAATTGGAGGACCAGGAAGCTGGAACCTTAGGAATGAAGTGGAAGCTATCATTCATCAGATTTCAAGTTTAATTTCTAATATACATGTTGTTGCCCTATAAGAAAACTTGGCTCTCAAAGCTTAATGCCATCACTGGTTAAAGCAGCTGAGAAATGAGGAAAATAACAGAGAAAAGATTTAATTACCTTCCATAATGAAGACTGTTTGTAAAGGTGACGCCAAAAAAGGTTGCAAAGACTATCCCAAATGGCTTGAACATAGGCACATAAAAAGGGCCTTTCATTCGCGAGCATGCTAAATGAACGTTGCTACGGATGATACTCCCAAAGACTCCCTATAAACGTAATTATTGAACCTATTAGTTCTTAGTCATTAATTAATGGTTTGTCTCCTATTAGAAATTCAGGTGTTTCCTTCTTACTGTCACAACAATGAGTAGGAGCTCCAGGTTGAGTTTCAATTTCCAAGCATTAAGGTCTCTCTCCATAATCAACGAGAAGACCAGACATTGGATAGTCCCTGCTAAGCTATAAAAAGAGGCCACTTTCATCACTTGTGGATATTGTTTGACGGTTCCCAGCTGACAATTAGGAATCACAAACAGTTCCAATATTGCTTGTGAGATAAAAGAAAGGGAATGATAAAAGTTGGGGGGGCCATGTTGCGAGTTTTATTTGTGGACTGAATTATATTGTACCTGAATAACATTCCATATTGCAACAGATAAGGAGGCAGCCGCAAGCAGAATAGCACCAAGGATCCAATTGTCTGGCGCCGAGTAGAAAACCAAACGCTTTGGTATAACTTTAAGTTGGTGGGCATAGAAATAAGAGGATTTTCGTATAAACGGGCCTTTGTATAGTTCTACTACAACAGCACCCATTATTGAAATCAAGGTGCCCGTCACTTCGGCTTGGCTGCTGGAGCTTCTCCAATTTGGCCTTGTCCTCCTGTGATAATGAAATCTCAAAAACTGTTCCAATGATTGTTTTTTCTTGGGGCTTAGGTCTTTAATCTAAGATGGGTCGAGCTTTAAAATATAATAATGGACTCAACTCCAATCTTTTTTTTTTTTTGACATCAATACTATTAATATATATATATATGTTACAATTAGAAAAAGAAAGATTCAAATTTTATTTTTTAAATAAGAAGATTATATATCAACCATAAGTCAAATTCTCGAATACATCAATACTATTAATATATTTACAATTATTATTTTCCTGTTTGAATTTATAACAAATAATTTCATTTAAAGGTTTTTCTTTTAATTGAAAAAAAGGGATTCGAACTCTATTTTTTAAGTAAGGGATAATACACTAACTAATGAGTCAAATACTAAAGTGCGTAATTAAATTTAAAGGTGATGACAAATGCATTACAAAATATTGAAAAAATTAATTGATGGATATTTTAACTTATTTATTGTACATTTATTAGTAAAAATTGTTTAAAGGATTTTTGTACTTTCCCAAATTTTTAAACTTATTCATATTCTTTTATTGTACTCAATTTTGAGTATTAAAATATTATTTTTATTTAATTAAGCTTTTTTTATTTTGAATGAAAACCAGGTATATTTACTATTTTAACATCTACATGATTTGTCATATCATCTCTATGTGGCAAAATATGAAAAATTATGCTTAGATGATGCTTAGATGACATGTAATATTGGTTTACATACTGTCATATCAAAATATAAGAAGCCCTTATTATACCATGTCTGTGACATGTAGACATGGAAGTGCAAAAATTAAGAATTTTAAAAGTTTTCATCTAAAACAAATGCTCAATTAAATAAAAATATTACTTTAACATCTTAATGGAGTATAATAGAATAAGAATAACTTATCTAAACAACTTTGGAAAACAAAAGAGCTTTATTGGTATTTGAACCTTAAATACTTTATATAGTACATACAAAAACAAAAAATAAATAAATAAATAAATTGCATCAAAACTCAAAAACATGATTGATGTATCATCATATGGTTAATTGTCAAATATGAATATTAACTTGGCACATGAATATTTGACTCATTAATTGATTAGAATCTTCTTCCTCCAATTAAAAAAAATATGAATATTAACTTTGTTATATTGATGCCGTTTTATAGTAGTCTTCTTTTATTGAACTGAATTTTTAAAAAAAAAGAAGAAGTTCGGCTTGGAGAAAGTTAAGAACCTGGGAATGATAGAAAGCAAGAAGGAAAGAGATGGTGTTAGGAGGCCCATTGCACATACAACGATTGGGGAACTATAGCTGAGCCCAACAAATGCAAGGTTCTGAGATACAGCTATGCTACAAATCAACACCATAAAAGGCCAAAAAGAGCCAAATGTCACTTAAAGCCTTGAAGAAGTAACTTAATTAGAAAATTGCAAAAGGAAGATCCCAAACCATAGTTATTGACATTTGTTCCTTCAGGAACATTTATGCATACTTAGAACTACGCCTACTACTGTAGCAAATAAAGAGGAACATACCCTGTTAAACCCAGGAAAAATATGCGCACGAGGAGCGGGAAGGTAAGGAGCGACTGTTCTGTTCTGCAATGATAAAGAAACGAAGATAAAGAAGTGCAAACAAGGTAGTGTCAAGGTATGAGAAGCAAGTGATATACAAAGGGAAAGATAAGAGGAGACACCTTTCCCGATGAAAGATGAAGGAAAAAGGGAGTAGCAAGAGAGAGCCAATAACGTTGGTGTACACTACAAAAACAAAAGGGCTCATCCCTCCTGTTATGGCTGTTTTTGCCAATATCGTCAATCCTATGGTGCAGCCCTCCATTATCACCATCAGTGTAAACGGTACCACTTCACCCATTTTCTCTCTCAGTACCCCCATGTTTTCTCCTTTGGCTGTTCAAAACAAACAGCAAGAAGAACAAGAAGAAGAGATCACGAAGAAATTATCAAGCCTGTCACGAAGCAAACTCAAAGTTGTTCTCCCTTTCTCTGTCTCTTTGTCTCTCTTTGGCCTCGTGCTTGCTTGTATGTGGGGTATTTATGAAGAAAGATCAGAGTTTCTTTTGTGAGGAGAAGACAGCGAGAATAACCCTTCAAATATTGGTGAAGCTACTTGGGAGAGAAAAGGCGACTCGGGTGACTGACTCCAGCTCCAAGCAGAGGGGGCGATGCTGACCTGGGATTCATTTCTTTGTTTTTACCTACAACAGAAACATTGGTTTCATTTTGATTAAAGACTTTGCCTTCAAGTTTTACTCTATTTTGTCTTTCAGTAAAACATTATACTTTTTTTATAATACATAAATAAATCTCTAAATTATTAAAAAAATTTAAATAAATTTTTATATTTTTATGATGTCTAATTAAGTTTTTATATTTTTATTTTGAATCAAATAAATTTTTATATTTTTTATTTCAAATCAAATAAGTTTCTAACTAATGGTTAACTTAGTAAAAAGGTTGTTTATTATTATATATCGCGTGACGTTAACATCATATATTATAATATTATAATCAATTTTGATGTGATATGTTGATATATTATAATTGATGATAATATGACATATTAATTTAACATGAAAAAATTATCATGTGGTATTTTTTATCTTTCACATCAATATTATATCAGTACTATATGAATATAAAATAGTAAATAATATTTTTATAAATAATAATTAATTATAAGAATTTATTTTATTTAAAATAAAAATACGAGAGTTTATTTGAATAGAATAAAAAAATAAAAAGTTATTAAAATATTTTTTAATAATTTAAAAATTTATTTGAATATTATGTTATTTTTTTTTTGTCAAGTGTTTAAGAGCCAACAATGAGTCATAATCTAAAATGTTTTTTATTTGACGGGGTTGGTCCGTTTGGAGTTGTGGTCGACATTGATGGTGGCCCTACCTTAAAGCATTATAATAAGCCTACGGGTCCACCCAGTTGCCCTAAAATAACAGGGGACCTAAACATCTCCAAATCTTTAAGATTTTTTCGAGAGGCCAAGGGTGATACTCTTGATTCTCATCACAAGGAAACAATCTTAGGTTTGGTTGGATTTGGATTGGTCAAATTTGTATTGGGTCTGGTGCTGAGGGTCAGGGAATGATCAAACGCGGCTAATGGAAGAAATGAATAAATATTTTGCTACCATTTCAGTATTTCATTAGCTTCCAGATCGTTGATAAGAGAATTTAACCTAGTTTACTACTCAAGGAACCCGTTTGCCGCTGTTTTGGACCAGATGGTAGTAAATAATTAAAGATTTCAGATATATATGAAGAAGCCTTGCTGGTGGTTCAGTAAATTAAACAGAACAAAATATTTATAGTTTAAGTTATCATCACACGATCAAGTAAAAGTTGTTAGGGAGTGAGCAAGGTAGATGAGGTGCAAGGCTTGTCCAATTTGGTTTCTCAACGGATGATCACTAGTACAAGTGAGTTGTTAAACGGAGTGATCTCAACTTTTGCCATTCAGCTACTTGGCAGATGTTATCGACTGTAATACAGGTGTTGAAAGTTGCATCTGCCTGCAAGGTTCCATGTCCCAATCTTGACAGTTGACACCAGAGGGCCCGTCACCCACATCTAGGCGCCAATCTTTTTCTATTTCCTTTTTCTACCTTAGTTGGTCCTCCCGGGAATCTATCGTTTCCCTTGGATTTATAGACAAAGAATTTGAGGCAATTACCACTAAAAAAGAATAAAAAGCAAAGCATGACGTTTTTCATTACAGTTTTGAATCGGTGTAGCTGATAAACTTATAGCCACCCATTAGACGTCAGAATTCCCTATAAATTTATGGAGGAGGATATGAATGAGAGCTTGGTCATGGTCCTTCCCTTCATATCATCATTCCGGATATCAGACAGGATGTCTGATGTGCAAAACATGCTTCCATGGTATTAAATATTGGAATGATTCGCATCCGTGCGATAGAGATATCAATTTATAATCCTTTAATCCCCATCATTCTTTTCTATTTTTGAGAAGCTAGCTTCTCCATTTCCACTCTGCTAGAAATCACAAAACTTCTTCACCTCTCTAATAAACAAAGTGCTGAAATTGCAATGTATTACCTAGTTATTGGAAGAGGAGAGGAATAGTAACAATATGGCTGGATTTGAGATGCAGTGCACTTCCCCTAATGTCTAAAGCTGAAGCAAGACTGTTGTTTTAGTTTACTACATAACCCTGCTGACTACAACTGAAATTTCTGTGCAACGCTCACATCCACAATCGTGCCTCCCACATCCATGACCCTGCATTACACAAACAATATCTTAATGGCCTTCACATCGATTCTATTAGACTTTTCCTCCCTTCAGGTGCAGGCAAAACACTCACAATAACAACTGGAACTTCAAAAGTGCCATATGCTCAAATTGTTAAGGATTTGCACAACTCATTACAGGAAATAAAAAAAAAAAGCCCAAAAAAGTAAAAGGAAAAACATGCAGATTATCAACGCGTTGACCGATAGCTAATAAAAAAGAATATGGCAGATTGCAAAGCATGCTTCAATGTTTCAAAAGGATAAAAGCTAGGCATTAAAGTTGTCTTCTCATACATGGAGGCGGCAGATATTATTTGGAAATAACCTTATACATTGTCTCCTGGCCCATAAATTAAGAGGAAATACGAGAAAACCACTCTGTGGATTAGAATGCATCAGGTGACAGACAGAAGGGGGCAATTCAAATTTGAATATGATACAAGATGAAACTGGAATGTTGTTCTGCATCATACCAACAGAGAAAGCTATGGCTAATTCAAACCGACCATCAATACCAACCTGACGTAATGTTTGCCGACAATATTGGATATATATGTAAATGACAAAAAATACTTCTCAGAACCTTGAGATAAATTTGAAATCTGACATGTCAATTACTATAATGATCAATGCTACCAACTCAATTAAATCTACGCTAAACTAAAACTGTACGAGAATGGCTTTTCAACACTTTATTCAACCTTCAACCCAATGCTATATATACACCATGTGCAATGTAATGAAGTCTGGATATGCCCTGGGCTACAACTATGAGATTAAGAACTAATGTAAAAGGTAAAAGTGCATATCCAAAAAGATACCATAGAAAATCTTAGGTCCTCATTATAAACTTGATGATTTCACAATAAATATAGAACAAAAAGTGGATGACTTCATTTATTTATTTAATTGCATGATCTATTCGCACTGAAGATTACTACTATTCAATTCCTAGGGCATGAACAACGGCAGCTTGAGATATTGGCCATGACGTCCAGTGGGCTGGCTTGTAATAGAAAGATAGGCTACCTTAGGTCCACAGTTGCCTACATTATTTAGACTGAGCTTTACTCAAATGGGCTTTATCTGGAGATGAACCAAGATTATAGTGATCTAAAGCCCCAAGATTAGATGAAGATGACATAATGGCAGCTTTTAACTTCAACTTACTACATTCAAAATGAGGTGCCTGCTTTGATTGACTGTACAAAAAGCTCCTAAGTTTCTGCAGTATTATTTGGCAAGAGAGGGACTTTTTGACTGCTTGATTCCAATCTCATCCCCTGAGCATACACATCTATCTTTCCTTCTTTGGCTTTTCCCCACATCACAGCATAAAATCCAGCAACAATGACAATTGCTCCTAGTAAACTGTAACATTTTTGAAACAAAATTAGTAACTTATATGTCTTACTTTCTTTTATAAGTAATGAAAAGGTGGATAACACAAGAAAGACCAACACGATAAATGAGATATAAAACTCAAAACCCCCATCTCCATCCCACAGCTTAAAAGAGCTCTAAACAGAAACCAGATGGAAAGCAGCAGTGGCAGCTGCAGTAGTTGTAATGACTATACAAACAGATAAACTATTGCAATAACAGCTATAGTGAGTGATGAATACGTTACCTTCCAAGATAGAATGTATCCCCCAAGAAGATAACTCCCATGACAACTGAAATGACAATTCCCAAAGGCTTGAACATGCCAACAAAAACAGGCCCTGTCCTATGCAGGCACCAGGTAGAAACCCCAAGTTGGAATGCAGAGCCAAAAACAGCCTACATTTTCCCATAATAAAGTTATTGATTAACTAGGTGCAAAATAGGTAAGCATGCAGAACCCAACAGCTTCTGGCAAAAAAATAAAACAAAAACAGAAAAGATATGCAGAACCCAACAGCTAAGTTACAATGAATAATTCTGACCCTCACCACTTACAGAGTATAGAACAGCAACCAATCTCACATCAGGTTTAAAGCTCCAAGATCTAAGATCTCTTTCCGTGACCAAACAGACAATTGCTGACTGAAGTGTAACAAAGAAGCAATAATAGAAGACAACAATAAGTTCAGCTGGGAATTTCTTAAGGACTGATGCCTGAAAGATAGCAAATACAAATCATTTCCTTTCTCTTAAGGTAAGAAATGATAAAAAAATCTGCTTCAACTTTCTATACACCTACACAGAAGAGGACTACACCTGAACAATAAGCCAGGCAGAAGCAAACACACAATCAGCTGCAAGGAGAAATCCTCCAAAAGTCCAATTTGACTGTTGCAAGAGAAATTGATGAGATGAGCTTGCACGTGACGATGACATCAAAATTGAAGGGCCTTTGTAGAAAGTCACAACAAATGCCCCTGCAATTGACACTATAGTACCCAGTGATTTAGCTTGGCTACTGCTACTTCTCAAATGCAGCTTTTCCATCCTAAAATCATCAAATGCTTCAATTTAGGTCCATCTATATTATTAAATCTTTTACCCATCTGCTACTGTTACATAACTGGACTTGTACCATATTGTATGCATGACAAGTATGTAAATAGTCAATTCCGCTCATTCATGTATCGACATATAACAGGGAAAAGGATTGGACAAAAACAGGAGCTAAGCCCAACCACATAGATTTCAAATGAAAGTATAGCATTCTTTTCATTATCTTTCATTTTCCTTTTTAGGGGAAAAAAAATGAAAGAAAAAACCTAACAAGAACCATAATCACCCCGAAATTTCTTCTGATTCCTACACCACATCTATTACCTGGATTCAATTAACACTTAGAATTCAGATTCCATCACCAATATGAATGTCATGACAATACCTAACATTAGCTATAAGTCCATCTTGACAATTGTTGGCTAAAAGGTATTAAGTATTGGTCCTTGGCAAACCAACAAAGTTTCAAAATGAGAATGAAAAGCAGAAAAAACTGTCATAATAAGGAACCTCAGTTGTAAGCAGCTCATAAAGGTGATAACTTCACTATTTACGGCAAGCAGATTAAACAAATTTGTAATTTATACGAATTCCCATGTATGCCCTTCTGTACTAATAAGAGCAGGCAACCTCCTGGGGACTGCAATCTGTTTCCTCTAAGCAACCGTATCTCTTAATTACAGAAACAAAAAATCAAATTCCCAGAGAAATTATGAGGTAAACAAACAAACCACAAATGAAGGCTGCAGACATATTACTTCAAACTATGGATCCAGTCTTTCCCCCTGTTATATTCAGTCCTTCTTTTCCTATGTCCACCTATATATTTTATCCTTAATCTAATTGAATTAAATGGCATTAGTTCCATGAATGATCAACTAACATCATCACAAAAAGGGAAAATGAAAAAGAACAGGGAAATGAGCACCTTTGTGACAACAGAAGATCACACTGTAAAAGTTATCAGATTGAGCAGCAACAACCAAAACTACAGGATAGAGGAGAAAAGAACCTGAAAGCAACAGCAAGTAGGAAGGTGAGGCCTGGGATGAGATTGAGCATGGCAGTTCCAAGAGTAGGCGAGCTATAATATATCCCAGCATACCCAAAAATCTGGGCAAAGCAACTGCATACGAGTGAAATATCAATCAAACCCTCAAACCACAGTTATTCAATGGAATCTGTCACTCATGCATGCACCATGGAGATTGAAAAGATACAAGAATTAATTAGAAAATAGAACAAAAAGAAAAACCCACATCGTAGTTTTCATTTATTTCACATACCCAAGAAGGCCAAGCAAGAAAAACCAACAGAGAATTGAGAAAGTGAGTGGAGGACGCTCTGATCTGCAAAGCAAACAAACGAAATGGTTGGATGAGTATTGCAGATAGAAAAAAGAAGAGAGAGAGAGAGAGAGAGAGAAGGAAGGGTACCTGTGGAAGACAAAAGAAGATGGGAGGAGAATGAGAGAGGCAAGGGCATTGGAATAAAAGACAAAGACGAAGTTAGACATCCCATGGGACATGGCTGCTTTGCCCATTATCATTAGTCCAACTTGAGCACACTCTGCCAACACCATCCCCACCAGAGGCAAAGCAATCTCATTTCCCATTCTCTGATTCTCTTTCTCTTTGTTCAGAACGAATTTCAGTTGCAGGACGTTTCAGGACTAGATTTTCAGGGACTTTGGTCGTTCGGCGTACTTGGATTTGGAGTTCAGGGACTAGGGCAAGTCGCTGCTGACATGGCTCCTTCGTCAACCCTTTCCAGCCATTATTAGGAGTTAAGAATTTATTTTTTTTTATATTTTGGCCTTTTTCTTTTAGTACCTCCTTTTTATGTGTCTTCCATTGACATTAATAAAAAGACCATACAATCCAGCTCTGGTACTTTGTTTTCAAACTGATGTATAGAACAAAGAAAAATTTGCTCGAATTTTAAATTAGGCAATGACCCCATTAGATGCAATGTTATCCAATATAAAGAAGAAAGCATACTATATCAGTTTTTATAATCTGTATGCTTAGAAGAGAAGCAAAGGGGAACTTGCCTTTGTTTGCAATGCCAATTTGTTCCCCGAGTTAATCCAATAGTAATTGAATTTGAAGTTAATTTTTAAGCTCATATGACCCACGGGTTCATCTTAATTTCAAGGGTGTTTCATTGTTTTGATTAGAAATAAAAATTTTAAAATCTTTTTATGTACTAATTACATAATTGCATGTCTTTAGAAAGACATTAAAGTGATTAGAGTTCCAAATTTCATCTTTAAAATCTTGAATTTAAATTTTGAAAAAATATATGTATTGCAATTTAACAAGGATATTAATTGAGAGTTTCATAAAAAAATAAAAAATAAAAACAGTATATTGGTGGTGACTTGGGTTAGCAATATTGAATTTTTCTTTTTACCATGAAAAAGATTTTGCACATTAATAGTGTAGATAATTGATTTAGACTATTACTTATTTTTAGTTGTTTTACAGTAAGGTAATGCTATGCAAAGAATGATGAGGATAATTAGAATAAGTAGAATATTGCTTCATTAGAAAAAACTAAAACAAGTAAAACAACTATTTCATACTGATAGTAGTGAAAGTAACTTAAAATAAGTGGTGAGGTTCATAGGTTATTTTTACCTTGAAATATTTTAAAAAGTTTGGTTTGAAAGTTTAAATATGATAGTAGTTAAGAAATCTTTTGATGGCTTAAATATGAAGGTACTTAAGAAATCTTCTTCTTAACATTTTCATGATGTACAAGTGCTTTTTCTTTTCACTAGGAATGGCAATAGGTACTCTATTATCAGATACCTATGGATACCTGACACAATTATATAGGGTTAAGCTACTTTATATTCGAGTTTGGAGTAGGTTCAAGTAATAATTTCAACCCTATATTCATGTTTTGGACAAGGTTTGGGTAGTAATTCCACTACCCTTAGTGTTTAGGTATAAATATTTTATTACTATTTTATATATAATATAATAAAAATTAAATTAAATATTTCCAAGTTTATTGGTGTTTAAGTTTGAACTTATGTAAGAGTGAGAAACACTCAACATCTTTACCAACTTTTGCAAAGAATTCATTTTGTTAGAAATTGACAAATATATATAAGACGTATTTCGTCAAATTATTAATGTGATATATTTAATATATTTAAATTAAAAAATTATTAAATTATTAGTTATGTTAAAATAATATGAATATCATATCATATTACAAAAGAATATTATTAAAAATGTTAGCTCAATGATTAAATGGAAAAAATGTTCAAGAAGGGGTGAATTAGACTTTAAAAATTTCTTTTGAAAATCCAGTATAAAAAACCAAGACTTTTTACAACAAAAAAATTTTCTTGTGTAAAAAACAATACAAATGATTTTTTAAGGAAAATATAAACAATAAATCACAATGCGGGAACTTGAGAAACTAAAAGCAACTAAAGTAGTTGACTAGAAAGAGTTTCTAGTTGATTATAAAGTATTTCTAGTCGACTATACTTGTGAAGAACTCGTTTAAAGTGATTTAAACATCTTGCAGTCGACTTTACTAATCTTGCAGTCGACCCTTGTCTGGTAAATTGTATTCAAAGCTTGTATAGGAAATTCCAAGGAAGGTTTTGATGCATATGCAATTCTTTATCAAAACTATTAAATTAACTACAAGCAAATAATCAATCTTGAGATACTTGAACCATTTTTCAAGTGAAATCAAACAAGAGATAATTAAGAGATGATAGTTGAAAAAGATGTAGCAAACAAGCAACTTGTTGTTAAATTTACTACCCACGCCAATATATGTATCGCAAAGATAATATAACGATGAGTAGAGTGTTGATCTCACAGAGAGTTGAATTAATTCTTATTATCAATTACTAAAATTACACACTCTAATTTTATCAAAACACTAAAATTTGAATTAAAAAACAAAACTTAAAAGACTAAAAATATTCTAAATTTACTCAGCAAAATTACGTTCTAAACTTGATTGACTTTTAGACCTAAGATTATAATATTTCTTAATACTTCATCTGATTATTGTCTCTCTCTCTCTTAACTTAGTTTAATAGATTAAGTTGTTAACTTAGAGTCTTAAATTATTTACAAATCTCTATTGAGTTTTTCATAAAAATATTACTCTCAATTAATTTATTATATGTCTATGTAAATTAAATTAGAGACAGATTCATTAAGTTCAAGCTTTAATCCTAGCTACATATGGCTTATAGGTGTATATCTATCATATATACAAATCGAATCACCTAATCAACTAAGTGTATTTGATCATACACTATTTTATTCAAGGTCTACCTAAATCTCCTTTGTCAAGGTTTAACCTAGGTTTTCAGATCAATCTAATTGGTAGCCAATCAACTAGAAACATTAAGAACAAAATAGAATAAACAACTAAAATCCATCAAATATAAGCAAAAAAGAGGTAAATGAATCAGATTACATATTGAGTTCAATCATAATTTTAGATAAACAATTTAGTTCCCTATCAAGTCACACATCATTATCAAACTAAAGTTAATCATCAAAACCAAAACTAAGAAAATAAAATAACAATAAAAATATAAAAAGAACCCAAGAGTTAAAATCTTGATCTCCAACTCTTCTTGAATTTTTTATTTTCTTTTTTAGCTCCAAGGAGACTTTTCTTTAATGATTTTGTGACTTGATTTTCAACTCTTAATCTAGTGTTTCATTCTTTTTTTTTTCAAAGTCTTCTGAAAGGTTATTTTTATAGAGTATTGAAGTTACGGCAAGTTGGGTGAAGAAAGGAGTCAATTCTAGCAAGGAATTTCTCATCAGACTATGTGAGTCGTGACCTTAACCAATTAATTAACAAAAATACTAATTGCTTCAGGATTGCTGTTCATTTTCAACTCAATATTTGATCACAAGGAAGATATGGGCAAAGCTATGTGCTAAAATATCAAGGAATCTTGAAGAAACAAAGCCCCAATTGATCCTAGAGCAAGACAAGTCGATCTTATCTAAAAATGGGCAAGAACAGGTTGGAAAACTTGGAAAAGACACAACCGTAGTTGACCCCATAAATCCTATAGTAGACCTTAGAATAGTGCCTATAGTCGACCTTGATGAAGTGTTGTTGATTTCTCACGCAAGTGCACGTATCGCTAACAAGTAATATAGTAATGAATAGAGTATCATTCCCAAGGAGAATTGTTTTAATTTCTACTGTTAACAACTAAAACTATAACACCCTAATCTTATTCAAACAATTAAAATTATAATTAAAACTAATAAACTAGTAAACTAAAAATAAAAATAATCTAAAATCTATTAGTGAATTTACGTTATTAAATTCGGGTGACTACTCGACCTAAGATTATGATATCCTTCAATACTTCATTGGATTATTATCTCTCTGTCTTAACTTAGTTTAATGGATTAAGTTACTAACATAGAGTCTTAAATTATTTACAAGTCTCTATCAAGTTTCTCATAAAAATACCTCTACCAATTAATTTATTATATGTTTATGTAAATTAAATTGAAGAAAAATTCATTAAGTTTGTGCTCTATTTTAGGCTATGTATGGCTTATAGGTGTATGTCTATCCTATATGCAAATCAAACCACCTAATCAACTAAGTGTATTTGATCATACGTTATTCTATTCAAGGTCTATCTAAATCTCCTTCGTCAAGGTTTAACTTAAGTTTTCAATTCAATCTAATTAGTGATTAGGCAACTAGAAGCATTAAGAACAGAATAAAATAAATAGCTTAAATCCATCAAACATAAGTAAAAGAGAGATAAATAAATCAGACTACGTATTGAGTTCATTCATAATGTTAGATTAAAAAGTTTAGTTCCTCATAAAGTCACACATTATCATTGAATAAAGTTTAAACATTAAAAACAAACTAAAAGAATAAGAGAATAAAAAGATAGAAAAACTCAAGAATTATATCCTTGATTTCTAAATCTCCTTGAATCCTTTAAATTCTTCTTAACTTTAATGACTTTGTGGCTTGACTCGTAGTTGTCAATCTGGTGTTTCGTTCTCTTCTCAAAGTCCCCTGAAAGGTTGTTTTTATAGGGCTTTAAAGTTAAGCCAAATTGGGTGAAGAAAGAATTCAATTCGAATTAGGATTTCCTCATCAAACTATGTGGGTCGTAGCCTTGCCCATTAATTAACAGAAATCATAATTCTCTAGGACTACACGTATTTCAATTTAACAAGATTTTTCACTACCTTTCAACTGAACTGGATGAAGTGGTAAACATGAAAGTTGTATTTTTTTTCTCTTATCTCTCCAATGGTTTAAGAATCACTTCATTTGAGCTCTGTAGATAGAGTTATGGCCAAAACACTGAAACATATGCAATAGAAGTTTACACCTTGAAATTGCTCTTCTTCTTCTACTAAAATTCTTCTTTCATCAAACACCTACAAAAGTATAAATAAATCAACAACAACCTATCTTAATCATATTAACACCAAATTAAGCATAAAATTGACTAAGATTAGATTGACTCACCAAAATTAACTAATTTAAAATAATTAAATAAAACTTACTAATTTCTATGTATTACTACAAGAACTAAGTAAATTACTATTAAAATTAAGCCTAAATAACTCTATGGCATAGAGTTATCATAAAGCTATAGTTGACCTTGGAACAATGCCAATCAACTCTCAAAGCTCTAATAAGAAAAATACAAGCTTTTTGGAAGAAGATCAACTATAGAACTTCTATACTCGATTATAAATGATTGTTAGACACAAAATTCAAAAGGAAAACAGCTAGTTTCCTATTGTAATCACCTTCAATAACTCTAAGACTTCTTCAACTATAAAAAGGACCATTTAGAAGCATTTCAAAGTGAGGAAGAAGAAAAAAAGGGCCAACCTCTTGAGGATCAAAGTCTTGAAAGGAAATGAAGCCTTCTTGAGCTAAAATTTCTTTGTGCTTTCACTCCCATGTTTATATTCTATTCTATCTTCATATCCAATGTTAGGCATTCTTCCTCCATTGTGCCAAACTAGCAAAATCCACCTTCTAAAGGCACACTTGTTATTCCTTGTAAAGGTTCTAACTAATCCTTGAAAAATTTGTGTGGGTTTGTAGTGAGCCCATTAAGAAAACCATGGGTTTGTGGTGAACCTATTAAAAACCATGTGCTATATCTTAATCTTGTAAAATGCCATTGTAAGGGTTATAGCTGATCTCGAAAAAAGCCATTGTGTAGGTTAGTGGTTAAGTCCATAAAAATTGTGGATTATTACTTGACCCCATGCAAAAGTCATTGTGAAGGTTACCATTTCACCCTGTTAAAATGCAAGAATCTATTTTAGTGGATTAAAAATTCCTTGGTTGCCAAAGGAGTGGATGTAGGCATTTGAGAATGCTGAACTACTATAAAATCCTTGTGCCTTGATTTACTTTTATGCTTTATGATTTATTATTGAACTTTATTTTAGAAAAATCACATACCTTGATTTTAACACATGTAGGAAATTCATGTTGAAAAAGTTTTGATTTTTACCTAATGTCTTCATTTTATCATTGCTTTATTTTGATATACTTCATTTCAAGAAAACCCATTTCATAAAGAGCTTGTGGTTTGATTCATATTCTTAACATCTTAGTTTTGATTCTTTATTGAGTCTTTCTTTGTCATTAATATACTTTTATTCTTGAAAATAATTTTCTTGGGTTACGCGTATTTAATTTGTACTTGAAAAACATTTAAAGCATTTCAAAAATAATTATTTGCTTGTATTTGATTGAGTAGTTTTGTAAAAGATTTACATATGCATCATAACTCTCTTTGAAACTCTTTTTACATCTTTTGAAATGACTTTACTAGTTAAGGGTCGAATTATAACTCTCTTTGAAACTCTTTTTGCATGTTTTGAAAATGACTTTACCAGTCAAGGGTTGACTATAAGACTAGTAGAGTTGACTGCAAGTTTTTCAAATTGCTTTAAAAACAAGTTCTTCATGAGCATAGTTGACTAGAAACTTTTTGTAGTTGACTACAATAGTGTTTTCTAGCTTCTTAAGTTTAAAATAATTTTTTAATATACAATTTACTCCCTTTTTGGATATTATCATTGACCTAACATTTCTAACAGTTGGTATCAGGGCGTGGTCTTAATTTTGTAGCTCTTCACTTTTGAGTAAAGATCTTTGTTAGCTCTAGGAGGCAAAAAGAGATGAGGAATCAAGTGTGCTAGAGCATGGAGGAACAATTTGAAGATTAAATGTTCTCTAGACACACAAAAATGAAAATGGTTGACTTCTTTTACAAAATTCTTTTTAAGCCGTTACATTTAAGAATTTTAATTGAGATTTGATTGATTTAGCTTGGTTTCCAAAAGTCATTTGTATTTTTGGTTGAAAATGTTTTGTTGCCTATTCTTGCTTGAATATTGAGTGCATAATTCTTCTTTGAGCTTTATTGACAAACCTTGATTATGCAAATTGATTTAAATGATATAAATGTTACAAATTGCATAATTTTAAAGAAAGTATGAACCTATGAGACTACACTTATATTTGAACATGAATGTATCATTGTTTTCCTTATTGATTTTTCTTGATTGTGAAAATTGTTTTGATAAGATTTTCACATGTTTTGTGAAATTGATTTCATAATTTTTTTTGAGGAAAAAGTGGTTTTTGAACATAATCTTGAACATGAAAGATTTGATAATGTGATAGCATATGAGGATATTTGATAAGTTAGATTTTCATTCATTCTAATAGTCTAAACAAGGAAAAGTAACTTTTAAAGTTGATTCTTTTATTTCCTTGTGTCTATGATAAATTAACCATTTGAACAATCTTGAAATTTAAAACTTGCTTGAATAGTTCAAATTGGTTAATAATGAGCTTTAAATGAATTTACTATTTGAATTGATATGAGAAATGCTTGTCGTTCTAGAGCCTATAATGATTTATGATTTGAACAAGTTTGCATCATGACGAAAATTCTTTTTGACTTGTTCTTTTTGGATGTGCCTGATTGCTTGTAAGCTTGAATGATCATAAGGGCATTTTTTTATATACAATTGATGGATAACTGAAAATGACCCTTAACATGCTTAAACATGATTTATTATGCTTATTATACATTTCATAAATCATAATTGGATGACTTTGAGCTCATGATTTCACACCGAGTAGGTTGAATTCAAATATTATATGTTTCAAGTACAAAGTTTTTGAAAAAAGAAATTAAATTTTTGTCAAATGATTTTCATGCAAAATCTCCTTGATTTCACTTGAATGAATTTGATTTGTTCTTGATTTTGATGATATAGCTTTGTTGAACAAATTATTTTTGAGACATGGATATAAATTCTTTATTCATTAGTGAATTTCTCATGCTTGGTAAATTGATTGAAAGTATTTCTTTAAGCATGATCTTGAGCATTACAATTTGGCATTGATGACAATTTTCAAGAAAATGAACAAACATTTTTTCAATGCTTGACTTTTTTGAGGTAACAATGATTTTAATGATATAAAACTTGAACAAATGTGCCTAGTGTTGAAAATGCTATTATGACTTGTTCTTGATGAAAATGAGTGCATGAGTAAATGTTTGAATTTGTTGATATTATTATTTCTCATGTGCTTACATAGATAACATTATTTCTTGAGAATGAAATGTTCATATCGTCACATTGATCAAATCATTTCTTGAGAAATTGAAATGTTAAAATGCTTGGTCTAGAATCAATTCTTGAAATATGCTTTATGATTGTACTTAATTGATTATTTCAAAAATGATTCCTTGATTATGCATATGGAATTGGTTATGATGACCGCATTGAACTTCATGAAATGTAATTTTAGTTCATCCATTGTATTTGGTCAAGTCACATGCTTACATAACATTTAGTTTTGCTTGACCTTAATGTTTGAAGTCTAAAACTTGACTTGAGCTTATGCATTTAAATATGAATTTGATTATCAAGTTTGATCATGACATATATTGTGATGACATAGTTGAAATATTTTTTGATTAAATGTTAACTATGTCTTCCATGAGCTTAAATGTTTGCATGATCTAAAGACTTTGTGTCATCCAACTTGAGCTCTAGGTTCCAATTAAATGCTCATTTTTTGAACTTTAACAATGGTATTCATTGATGCTAGATACTTACTTTAAATATCATGAGTTGAATGCTTGATTTTCATTTTTACATGACCTTTGGTATCACTCATGAATTATGAAAAAATAGCATATACCTTAAACTTCAAATACTTGCATCTGTTTAAATTGGTATTGTCTATACATTCTTGGAAAAATGTATTCATACATTTATTTCATAGATTAAATTGGAATCTTCATTAGTGTAGATAGCCAAATTTTTCTTGCAATTATGCTTGCTCTTATTTGATCATAATATTGCTTTATATGATTGCAACATGTGCTAAATGCTTTGGCAACGCTTCATTGATAATGATATTTCTTTTGATGTGAATATCTTCCTTGAATTGATAGTCTTAAAAAATATTGAAGAATATTTCTTGCAGATTACTGAAAATATTTTGTAGAATGCTTGGTAAAAGTGCTTAATGATATAATCTCTTAATATTTGATGATACGTATCATTGAGAACTCTCCTTGAATTGTCATCTATATAAATTGGAGAATTTTATGAAAGGATTAATATTACTTGGTTGATAATGCTTGGTGATTCATATGATATGCTGATAAAGAGGAAGAATGCTATTGATGCTGATAATGATTAGGAATGTACTTGATAACTAGTGATGCCTGGATATGCTTAGGAGTATTTGATACGTACGTTGAAAATCCTTTTAAATACTCATACTTATCTAGTTCCATTAATACATGAGTGTTAAGAAAATATATTGAATACCTATTTGAATGCTCATTTATTCTAAGTTCATGATTTCTCTCCTAATATTTGATCTATTTAAGAATCTCTAACAATTTGTGTTGAGCTTATGAATTCTTAAGGGGGAGTTATTCATTGCCATGACTCATTGGTATCAAATACAATTGAGGTATTCAATAATAAGGTTTGGTTAGAATTAACATTTGGTGTTTTCACTATCATAACATTTTTCTAAACACCAAAATTGATATTGTGCTTTATATTACTTCTCACTTAAACTTGTTGTTGAAATGCATGATTGGTATTAAACGTTACGCATTCTTTATTGGCATTTAGCTTTAAATTTGCATCAAGCACTCAAATTGTTTCTTCTCACTTGACCTTTATACTGATCATATCCGTTTTGAATAAGTTTGAGCTTTGCAAAATTGATTTGCTTGATATGCTTAAAAGTCCTATCAAAAAAGGGAGTCTTGCTAGAGTTTTACCAATTGATAAAATGAGCTTTAAAAATGATTCTATCCCTAAATTAATTTTTGCTTTTTTGATTTATAAAAAAAGAGATTTTACTTTATATTACAGTTGGTAATTTGAGCCTGTATATTGATCTAGCACTTAATATTGAAGCTGAATATTGATGATGTTATGGTCTACGTTCTATTGAACATATTTTGCTTACTTTCCTTGAATTTTATAAATTGTATGTAACACCTTGACTTCACACACTTATATATATATATATTGTAGTATGTATGTATGACATACTTGCTTTTAATGTCTCAATACTTGGTCATAGTTGAGTAGTAAATGGCTTTATGCATAACTTGGTGGCTTAATGGTTACATACTCTTGGTCTCAATGCTTATATTTTAGTTAACCATTAGTTCTTGAGCTGAAATGTTTAATTCTCACACTTCACCTTTTTGATATAGCAAAAAAAGGGAAAAGGTTTATGAGCAAATTTGATGCATATGTTGAGGGGGAGAATTTAATCTTAGAATCATTTCAAGTGCAAATTATGCTCATTGTTTTGTCATATAAAAAAGAGAGAGATTGTTACCTTTAAAATGATTATAGTTTTAATTATTACAAAATGATTAAATTTGCTTGAACGTTATTTGAATGATCCTTGATAGATTCTTAAAATGATTTTGCTCTTATACATTTGTTCTTACATGATTACAAGCTTGATTGTTTTAGTTGTGTGAATTCTTGAAGCTATTGAATTATCACACACTTGTTCTGCAAATGTCCATAAGCTTGAATGACTTAATTATATGAGTGTTAAATTTGCTTGAAAGATTTTTATTTATGATCCCTCTAACATTCATCTTTGACATGTTAAAGTTGTAAGATAGGTTCACAAGTGTTGAAGCTTATCTCAAATCATTCAAAGATGGTTGATTTTCACAACACCAAGGTTGTTTCAAGTCATGAAGTTCACTTTTAACTCAACATTTGATCATAAGGAAGTAATGGGCAAAGCTATGTGCTAAGATGGTTGATCTTCACAGCACCAAGGGTCTTTTCAAGCCATGAAGTTCATTCCCAACTCAACATTTGATCACAAGGAAGATATGGCCAAAGCTATGTGCTAAAATTTTGAGGAATCTTGAAGAAACAAAGCTCCAATCAATTTTAAAGTGACGCAAGTCGATCTTATGCAAGAATGAGCAAGAACAAGTAAGAAAACTTGAAAAAGACAAAGCCATAGTCGACTCCATAAAGCCTATAGTTGATCTTGGAATAGTGCCTATAGTCGACCTTTATGAAACTATAGTCAACCCTCCAAGCTCTGACGAGAAAAATACAAGCTTTTGGGAAGAGGATCGGCTAGAGAACTATATCCTCGACTATAGATGACCATTAGACACACAATTCAAAAGGAAAATGGCTAGTTTCTTACTTTAATCACCTCTAATAGCTCTAAGACTTCTCCAACTATAAAAAGGACCATTTGGAAGCATTTCGAACTAAAAAAGAAAAAAGAACTAGGCCCAACTCTTGAGGATAAAAGTCTTGAAAGAAAATGAGAGAAACCAAGCCTTCTAGAGCTAATATTTTGTTGTACTTTCACTCTCATCTTTATATCATATTTTCATATCCAATATTAGGCATTCTTCCTCCATTGCACTAAACTAGCAAAATCCACATTCTAGAGGCACACTTGCTATTCCTTGTAAAGGTTATAACTAATTCTTGAAAAGTTTGTGTGGGTTTGTGGTGAGCTCATTAAAAACCATGGGTTATCGCTTGATCTTGAAAAAAGCTACTGTAAGGCTTAATATTTCTAATTTTTTGGAATATCCAATTCACCCTTTTTTTGGATATTTTCATCGAGCTAACATTTCTAACATATAGTATGAAGTATGTAAAAGTAAATGAGTGGTCAATATAGAAATCATCACTCCAAGTGGTTCAAGGGACATATCTTAATGGTTCTTGGTTGATACTAGCTTAATCAAATCCTTGGCCAAGGTGATTTGGAGATTATGAAATGAGTTTCATAAGTGTCTATAAAGCTAATGATCTAACTGTAAGAACAAATATGGAGATTAATAAGTGTAGACATTGCACTATGCTCTTATCATCTCTAGGATATATGATAAGGGAAAAAAGTTGCATTATGAATTAAATTAGGAGTGTGATCATTTAAGATGGACTTAAATCATACCCTAGGTTTTTAGGGTTTAAAGACTTAATTAAATGATTTAATTAAGTGGTGGTCCCCTATTATAAAAGGTTATAATATTGTGGGCTCATTACAAACAAAGGAGGCTAATTGAGCTAGGTATAAATATCACTTTTCAAACTACTCTAAAAATTTTTTTTTAGACACTCTAGCTGTCCCTTTTAGTGGGGTTGAAACATGGAGAAAAGTTCTCCAATATTTAGATTCGGCTAGCAGTGTGAGAGAAAACAAGCGAGCAAAAAGTTTCTCATTTTGCTAGCATAAAACTGTAGTTGAAAGGCTTCCTCCTTGGGAAGGTTCAAGTGCAACTATATGGAGACCATTGGAGGCTAAACATTTGGTGGTTTGGGTTCTCCCGCTTCCTTATGGTGTGTTACGTTTTGAAAGTGGTTTTGCCATTGTGATTACTACATCCCTTGGTTAGGTAATTTTCAGACCATTTTCTTGATTAATAATTTTGTATTAATACATCCAAGGGGATCCATGCATTGGTGGCATACGTTTACATTGTTGTTTCAAAAATTTTGAAATTGTTGCTTATGTTCTGATCTTATGCCATTTCAATCAATGGCATCAGAGTTTCCCTTGGCTTGTTTTAATACCAATGGATGTCTTGATGTTGTTGATTCTGCATTGTAAATGGATATAAGGTGTTCGAGAATCACAGAGTAAGTTTTAAAATTTTCGATTCTGTTATAAAAGTTGTTGATGGAATATTTGATTTATTAATTTTAATTCTTATTTATTTGAATAGTAGTCACAATTAAGTGTCCAATTTTTGTAGACCAATATATGCATAAGATGTACAAATGAGATTGGCAAGAAAATGATTCGGATTAATGATGTAAATGGTGCGGTTTTGAGGATAGAATTAGATTCTATCTAGCCTAGTTTTTGGTCTATTTTTTCAGCTTTAAACAAGCGTCTACTGGCCTTTAAAAATTCTAGAAATTTGGAAGCAATGTCCATTGGAATTGTTCTTAAAGGAATTATTGACAAGGGCAGAAGATGGTCAAAAGCCATAAAATCGTGGCTTATTGTGGCAACGTTAGAGGAGCCTCAAATTGTGCACTTTGTTGCACCAATTGGCTGACAATTTAAGTTCAAAAAGGTTTCAAATGTTGCAGAATGAAATGTTTACGGGATTTGATCCCTAAATTTGTGCCACCATAATGCCACGCAAGTAGTTGAAATTGTGACTAAATGCAGTAGATATAGGTCACGGTTTTGGGATGTTTTGGGCAGCTTGTTTGCATCCAAAAATCATGAAAATTCAATATGGAAAGGTTCCATATGTTGGCTGACCAGAAATAAAAATTGGTTAATTAAATCCTTGATTTGAAGCTGCTTTGATACCAAAGACCATGGGTAATATATTGCTGCCAGCAGCAATCATAAGGCCACGGTTTTGGGTGATTTAAGGCCCCATAAAACCGCAAAATAGTAGCTGTACCAATGCTGCCTGTAGCTGACTATTGCCAAGGTTTTGGCATTAAGACTTGCCCAAATTGCATTCTTAATTGGTGCAACTTAAATTACAAATTAGTTATTTGAATATTCATAAATATGTTCCATAAAAGAGATATTTTGACGCAAGGAAATTTAGAATATGATTCCCAAAACCATGGGTGTCAAAAGTGAGATAATTGGCATCTATAAATTAAAGAGTTTGATTTCTAAAATTATGAGAGCTAATAATATTCAAAAGCTGATTGAATAATTATGGAAATAGTTCCATAAAAATAATAAATTCAGATATTTTGAATTAAAGAATCTTATTCCTTAAACTAAGGATATCAGAAAATTATTTGTTGACACCATAAATTAAGGAATTTTGATTCCGAGAATTGTGGAAGTCAAAAACAAATAAAGACAAGTCTTTCATCATGAATAAATTTTCTTTAATTAAAGAAGGAAATTTGAATATGACACAGGATGATAAATAAATATTTTGTTGTCTTAAATATTATATCTAAATTGTCTAATGAGATCAGCTAATTGAAGACACATAATCTTTAATTTAAGATGGGTTAGTAAAAGCTGCTTAAAATGTTTAAGAATTACAAATTAAAATTATTTTAATTTACAATAATAAGAATAGGAGTGGATAACGTTACTAATAATGATTAGTAAGGCTTTCCATATATAAAAAATGTTTCCATAAAAAAATTAAATGTAAACTCGAAAATTAGAAGCTAGTTGATTCATATGTTATAGATGACTAATTTCAAATATCTCATATGATTAACAATTTGAATAAGACATAGTTTTAATTTTATATTTAGGTGGATAGATGGATGTGAATGGTTATCGACTAAGGTCCAATATGATTGTCTAATGGTTGAATGTAATTTTTGATATTTTTAAAATAGGACTTGCGAGTCTTACCTTACCTCTTAATCTTGGTTTATAAAATTCTTTTCTCATCTAACTCCTCTCGAATGTAACTCGAGGCTTCTATATTCAAATGTAATTAGAATTAGGATAGATTAGGAATTGAATTCTATAAACTTGAAGATGAAGACCTAAGGCACCAAGAAGGATAAGAAGATTACAAGCAAAATTTTTAATAATGTTGAATGTAATCTCGTAAGTTTGACTATGTTAATTTCCTTTGATGGTTTAAGGGTATTAGTACAGTTAAAGTCTATAATCATCCAAAGTAGTTTGTATGTGACAGATTTATTTTATGTGATTTAATTAATGTTATGCATGCAAAGATAAGACTAATAAAATCAAAAGATAAAATCTCTCGTTAAATATTGAGTCACGTGCCACACATGATCAAAATGCCTTCCACCTTTATAGTTAAGAACTAGAGTTCTTCATAAAAGAGGCTTGTTGTGCAAACTCAAGGTCAAACTTTATTACAAATATTATGTGAGCTTATTTTACTTTATTAAACAAGTCCTTTTAAAAATCTAAATTTAGACCGTAAAGACATCTTGCTCCTTACTGTGTTGCAAATGAATGCCAGTCACTTTGAAAAACACCATAAGCCTATTTCTCACAAAAGTTTATGTTATTCATAGAGCCAAAAAGAAGAAAAAGTATAAGGTTTATGTTTCTTTTTTATTACTGTAACTTTGTAACTCTTTTCCATTCCACAACAATCAAGAAACATAAAGGGGAAACAAATCTTCCATCCATTTCAATAGTGATCATTTTGGTGATAGCCATAAGAGCTTTTGCAGTAATATTTGCTTATATGGCATTTAAGACACGTTATGAGCAAAAGTGTAGAGTAGTAGAAAGAGTTTCTCTTTGATAAAAGAACAAATTCAAGAAATTGTCCTTTCTAGAACTAGACATTAAACTGTGGGTTGTTTACATAAATGATTTGAATCTTTATTAAATTTGGAAAACTAGAAAGCCAAACAAGCAGATGAACTTGGAACACAATCCAAAACTTATAGAGTTAAGAAAATAAGCATTAATTGTTTATACACTTATGTCATAATTCCTTGCTCTCTCAAAAGAAAATTTGCCAATCTAAACAAACATTTAATTTCTCTATCTTGCAAGTTTCAAATAATGTCAGCCAAATCATGTAAAGCAAGAGAAAGATGTAAACGAATTAAAACGAATGACATGCATCGAATCAATCGATCCATTTATTGATACAAGAAATAAGACAAACAGAACATGGCCAATCCTATTCAAAAAGCAAATCAAGAAATCAATTAGCATAGCAAACCAAAATGAAACGAATCATGTCTGAGAACTTATGAGGCTTATAAAACAAAATGAACCAACGATGAGGTTGGGTCAACGATGACGAGGTTGGGTTAGCGACGAGGAGGTTAAGGGGGCTTGGTTCAAGGTGAAAGCAATGTTAGGGGGCAGGTGTGGAAAAAAAAGAGAAAAAGTGCTAGGTTTCTAGGCGAATAAGCAACTTATATATTAAAATTACCGATGAAATTGCCAGTAAAAAATTCTCTTTCTTGATGTAAAGTTTAGAGTTCCTCTTTAGCCGCATACAACATTAGTCCATAACATGCACATAACATTATTATGAAAAAAAAAAGAGATATGATATATCAATGGCGAAATGCTAGCTCAAGTGAGTTTACAAGAAAAAAAAATTAAAGCAACAAAAGCCTAGCCAACTACATAATCCCATGGAGAAAAGTTACTATTCTTAATATTGGCAAAGGCATCTAATTTTTCTAGTACTTCAACCTCAAGCTTTTTAGTGAAGCCATCTTCGTTGTAATGTCTTTTAGCTCAGCTTCCAAGAAAGACTTATCAGCCTCCATTTCAAAAAAAAACTTTGACTCTAGATATACAATCATTGTGTCACTTAAGTCCTAATCAATGTTATGGATGTCATCTAAAAACTGTGACATTAGTTTCGGTTTCATTGGTGAAGAACTCATCAATGGAGTATTAGAAATCACTAAAGCTTTACCCGTTATGTCCATCATGAAAGAAATGACATCTATGCTCTTTAAAATGCATTTACTCCAAAACTCCTTTTTTGTACTAAAAATGCACTCTTAATATTCCACATGCTGCACTGAAATTTGAAAGCCGTGGAAGTCAGCTTTTGTACAATTAAACTCTGTACGTGTTACACGAGTGCCAAAAGCACTATTGAAATCTCTTAGTTGTAGCACTAAGAAGAAAAAAGCACAAGGATTAGCTAAAGTAGCTTCAGCATCATCAGTAATGGTTCCAACATCAAGAACAACCTCAACATCCGGAGTAGCTTCAGTATCATCAGTAACAACTCCAGCATCAAGAACAATTTTAACAATAGGAATAACTTCAATGTCAAGAACAACCTCATCTTAAGTAACCTATGGAGTAAAAGTAATGTTAGTTTTAAAAAAAAATTGGAACAACATTAGCTAGAGTAGCATCTTAATATTCTTCTACTTCATTTATATTGGACCTTGGAGTATAAGAGGCAAGTAGAGCATTTAAATCAATAGAATCATCAAAGTAGTTTATTGATGAATCTAATGTTCTAAAGAAGTAGCATCACCCTTAACCTCAGGCTCATCGACATCAATAGAATTGTTATCCTCAACCTTAACTTCTAAAAGTCTCATTTTCTTCAATCGAGTTGACGTATTCCTTTCCACTTATTTCTCTTTGAAAAAAAAAGTAGAAGAAGAAGCAAAGGGTAAACTTACTCCTTGATACATATGTTTCTCTTTTATTTGCTGAGTAGGAACAAAGGAAGTAGTATGAGTTGTAGCTTTTTCTTCATCTTTTCCTTCAATTACATTTTTCTTCTTTCTAAGAGGAATTAAGCACAAAAATATGTCAATATTACTAACATGAAGGGTGTAGAGTCGAGCTTTGGGATTAGACAATGGCACAACAAAAGATCTTCATTCTTTAAGACACTCTCCCCAATAAGCAAACCATTTTAGAAGTATGAATACCAACTTTATCAAAAGCTAAGACAATATAACTCTTAAGTTTATCTAAATGAAATTGAAGTCTTATCATTAAAAAAGAAGAAACACAAGAAAAAAAAATTATAAATTAACAAGAGTCAAGTGGAGTTGGCTTATCAAACCTAAAATTGGTGCACTACTATATAAGGAGAATACACTTCAACATAGAGTAATTCTCTACTCCATTTGGACTAACACTCTCAATCATGGAAGGTAATTGGAAACTATGAAACTATACATAAAAGTAAATACCTCATGAGCTTATTCTTCCAAATTGTAGTGGGCGGGAATCATAATAGATTCCAAGATCACCAAATCCATTTTTAGGTTGTCCATAAAGTTTAGGATTGAACTCCTTTGTCACATCTATCACTTCAAGAATATTATCTATTGAGACTTGATCATGCCATGCTTAAGCTTTATAGTTGTTCCTAGATAAAGGGTTATTGAAAGAAAAACCAGCAACAAGATATGCATTAGTCACATGAGCACAAGTAGTAAACTTTTCCCATAGACATATCTCAATAAAGCAAATATTCGCATAAGTTAAAATTTTGTAATGGCCAACCAATTTCACAATCTTGAGTTCGTACAAGTCTAGCATCTTATATAGAGATCCTAAATACAGTGGAGCAAGAGGAAAACACATCCCCCTTGCAATCTTTATTGCAAAAAAAATGACTACTAATGAGATGCTGTAATCTGGACACCTTGAAAATATATACCAAGCCAACCAAAAGCTTAATAAAGCCATCAGTTTATGCTCATGGTCTAGGTACTCAAGAGGGTTGCTCTTAACTCCCTTACTATTGAACTTCTTATAAAAAAACCCCCATTTAATTGGAGAATTGTGCAACCTTTAAAATTTTACTTAAACTAATGAGTAGACCAAGAAAAAAAAATTCTCAAATACATAACTTTTCTTCAAAAAGCTTGAGAGAATGAAAATCATTCTTCCTCATACAAGGAAGTTCTTAAAAAACACACAAATCCTTCAGAGTGAAGGTAAATTCCCCTCGTATTGTAATCATAGTATGAGAAAATGTGTTCCACCTTGCAAGAATAGCAAGCCATACATCCATCTTTTTTTCTTTACAGGTGTTGAAATTAAAGGTGACATGTACAACATCAAGTACTCCAACAGTTGAGGGAATTTTCACATACGTGGAATTCTTTAACACTTGGTTTACCTACAAATCCCAACCATGAAAAACTTGAGAATTAGAGCCAAATTTAGTAATGAAAAATGGGAACTCACCATGCTTAAATTTGAGCTTCAGAATTGACTGGTTTATAATACCAATTCTTTGATGAAGAGGTGTTTTTAACATAGACGATTCCAATCATATCCAACTAATTTAAAAGAATGTTTGTCAACTTGTATAGCACAGACTTATTCCCAAAAATGATCATCTCCTTTTTCTCTAGTAACTTTATTTTCTCGATTTTATGAAACAAAATGAACTTCACCAGTTTTCCCTAATCGAATCTTTTCAGAAGGAAAACTTCAAAATCGATATTCTTCCTTTTATGTGCAATGGTGTTTTTCCCTGTTGCAGTCCTAATAGGTTCACCATAATGGATCTTCAGACTAAAACGTGTCCTAAGCATAGAGAAAGATGGAAAAGGAAGCCCGTAGACATTGATGATGAAAAATGAGATAAGTCTACATGAGTAATAATATTTTTGTTAGCATAAATATTGAAAAAAAAACAAAAAGAAAAAAACCTTATCAAAAAATATATAGACTTTTTATTGATTTAATTATTTTTAAAAAAATTTTATTTTTTCTAAAAAGTGCGCACAATTGTGCACGACACTAACGCAGTGCATGAAAAAAAGTTATGTATGGGTGCCCTGCGCTAGAGACAAAGTTGGGTGCGACACGTATTGTACACAAAAAATCAAGCACACAAGTCAATTATTAGTAGTATAACCTCGAGGCAAATAATACCAAGAGGGGGGTGAATTGGTATTTTTCTTAAAAGAATTCTTTGAAAACCAAATGTAAAAAAAAATCAAGTCTTTTTAAAACAAGTTTCCTCCTTGTGTTGAAAAACAAACTAAGTGAGTTTTTCTCTAGTACAAATATTAACAATAAACCACAAAGCATAAAAATAAATCAAGACATAAGGATTTATAGTGGTTTGGCTTTCAAGTGCCTGCATCTACTCCTTTGGCAACCAAGGAATTTTCAATCCCATAAAAAAGATTCTTACTTTTTAATGGGATGAAACAGTAACCCTCATAATGGCTTTTTTACGAGATCAAGCAATAATCTTTACACAATCCAGAAACAAATTTTTTCTTTTTAATTGGATCAAGCAAAAGCCCTTACACTAATTTTTTCACAAGACCAAGCAATAACCCTTACAAAGTCCATAAAAAGATTTTTGCTTTTTAACTAGATCAAGTGATAACCCTTACAAAGTCCATAAAAAGATTTTTGCTTTTTAACTAGATCAAGTGATAACCCTTCAATAATGGTTTTTCACAAACTCAACCACAAACTTACAAATAGCTTTTCAAAGTTAAGTTAGAACTTTTACAAGAGGAATATAAAGTATAGTAAGAATACCTCTACAAAAGCTAGGTGCTAAATGTTTTACCTTGAATGTGTGAAGAGAAGAAATATCAACTCAAATGAAGTAAGTGTAAAACTTTTCTAAACTTGGTGAAAGGCTAAAATGAAGCTATAGAGTGAGGATAAGCTTTAGGAGGTCTCTTTAGGATTTGAAACGTTATTGCAGGTGTTCTCTTTTTACCAAATAGCTTAAAGGTGACTATTTATAGCTTATGTGAAATTTGGAGCCGTTAAACACAAGTTTGAATCAAATTTGACTGTTGTTGGAGCTTGAAGGTCGACTATGACACTCTTAAAATCGACTATGTTCTTCAAATTTCTCAAATTAGGGCTCCATAGTCAAGTATAACCTTCTTCTAATTCATCCAACTCCCAATAGCGTGTTTTTTTGCAAGTCTGTGCTATGGTAGTCAACTACCCCTTTGCTACAATCAACTATGGCTATGTAAAGTCCTTTTTCATGCTTTTGACTTATCAAGATTGACTATGTCTATTCAATTCTTCAGTTTCTTAAGCTTTCTGGAACAAGGTCGACTATAGGCACTCTATAATTGATTATGGCTTTATATTCCTCAAGTTTTGCACTTTTTCTAGCTTTGGATTGACTTAAACTGCTATAAGGTCTACTCTTAACTTGTGTCTTAAGGTCTCTTTAGCTTTTTGGCTCTTTTCTTCAACTATTTCTTCCTTGCCTTGTTCCTACAATCAAATAATAATTCAAGGCATATTTGCTCTTTGTTTTCTTAGCTGAATATGCATTGTTTGAAAGCTTTTATAATATTTTTTAATGGTGCATGACTTTTCAAACAATTATATGACTTTAGGGGACTAAAAATATATTTGAGACAATTTCAAATACTTGATATTAAGTTTAAGATAATATATAATTTTTATCAAATCAAAACATGATGTAACTTAAAGCTAACATCAGTTTTAAATATTAAAATAAAAAGTGCTATTTTCTTCTTTAAAAAATAAATCTATTTGAGCATATAAAAAAATATTTCTTTTAAGTCAACTTATGCATGAAAATTTGTTTCATATTTCAATAATAAAAAGATTCATGTAGCGGGCAACAAGAAAAAATTTAAAAGAAAGTAGTAAAAGGTACAAACGAGAAATAAAAAAAAAGCAAATAAAATTAAACAAATAATTTTTTTTATGATCTTATCAAATAAAAGAAAAACAAAGAAAACAACCTCACTTGTTCAAAAAAATTCACAAAAAACAAGTAAAAGAAAAACTTACTTGCTTAAAAAGAATCACAAAAAAAACCCCACTACTTTGCTCTAAATTTTACTTTACTTTGAATTCTAGAAAGAAAATCATTGCTTTATTATGAATTTTGCTTTACTTTGAATACTATTTTAATCTAAATGAAGAAAATTTTTTACATAATACCTAAAAGTCTCTAAACAATTCAATAATATTCAAATACACGCTTATTCTTTTAATACATTTAATTAAGTCCATGTACTTTTATTTTGAGCTAAATAAGTCCTTTTATTTTTATATTAAGTACAATAAACCCTTATAATTAATTACTAAATTAGTCAAAATGACAATTGTCATTCTGTATGACATGGCACTGACTTGGTATGTTGATATGTCATAATTGATGATGACGTAACATGTTGACATATCGTAATTAATGATGATGTAATATACTAATGTGGTATGATGACATCGCCATGTAATATTTTTCACCCTCCACATCAGTGTCGCTTTAGTATCCTGTGAGTATAAAATAGTAAGTGGTGTTTTAATTAATGACAATTAGTTAATCATTAGTTATAAGACCTTATTTGATCCAAAATTAAAATACAAAGACTTGATTGAACACAATAAAAAAATAAAGCTCATTTGAACTTTCTTGAATAATTTATGAGGTTTTTCAAAAATTATGTCAAAATTTTTCATAGCAATTGTCTATTTATAGAGCACAATGAATTGAGTTTTGTTAAGAAAAAGATTAACTTTCCTTTTACAATTAATCAACTTGATCTTAAAATCTTATATTATCTTATGTAGGAAAATATATTATTACATAATCAATAAAATATTATTTACACAAGATATTGGCATGACTCATTACACAAGACAATAGCATGTTACCATGTAAGGTGTTACTACTTAAGACAATATTGTCTAACGTGTTACTATCCAAAGTATTATAGTACAAGTTGTTACTGCATAAGGTGTTACAACACAAAGTGTTATAGCACAAGGTGTTACAACACTAAGTGTCACAACACAATTCGTTACAATACAAAACATAACTTTTCTTTAAAGTAATGTATAAGAACTTCTTAAGCAAGAATTCTTATGTAAAGGGCAAAATGTAGATAGTTGATTTTGACTATTAACTTATTGTTTCTCTAAACATTGTTTTGCAATAGCGTAATGCTATACAAAGACTAATGAGAATAATTAAAATAAGTGAAATACTGCTTCACGCAAAATAACTAGAATAAGTGGAACAACTACTCAATGAGAATGATAGTGAAAGTAACTTGAAAAAAGTGGCATGGTCCATGAGTTATTTTCACCTTTGGATATTCTAAAGAGTTTGACTTGGTAACTTAGATACGAAGGTAGTTAAAAGACCTTCCTTTTAACCTTTTTTAAAAATATAAGTGTTTCTCCATCTTATCTTTTCCCTCTTAGAGTGTTCCCTTATCTTTTCATGTACACCGTTTTCTCTTACCATGTTCTATTACAGCTTTTCACCAAGACTTTTTACTTAAGAATAAATCTTGTTATACTATTAAAGGCCATAAAACCCACTACGTCAATAGTCATATAATGGCTTCTAGTCATTACTTATTATGTGTAATAAAATTACTACTTTAATAGCCACATAATAGGTTTCAATAATGGTTACCTATTATGTCCATTAAAACTCTTTTCAATAATATTATTCATTATGTGCATTAAAGCTTATTATTGAATAATAATATCTTTTGACATTATATATATAGAACATTCACAATTCATTTTAAAAGATTTTTTAAAGCTAATATAATACATTTTCACTCAGAGCTTCTCTCTCGAAATATTCTCTCTCTAATTCTCTTCTCCTTACCACAATACTCAAGATTTGAAGAACTATTTCAATTTTTCTCTTCGCCAACTCCAATATATCTTTGTACTTATTTATAACACCTCCTCTCTCACATCAGAAAGAAACCCTTTACAAATGGTTCGAAACAAAATGCTACAACAAATAGTGGCAGTGCCCCTTGTATAATTGGAACCAAATAACTTTAACACAAGGAATTTGCTACCTTGATTAATTCTAGAATAGTGTTGATTGGTTGGGTTTACAATTTTCATTTTTCATCAATTTATAGTAAGTCTATACAGAAGACCTTACGTCTTGTGTTCTGTTTTGCAACAGAGGGAGCTTTTCGCTTGGTGGATTTAAACTCTCCACTCCATTGTCCTCCCTCATCGTCTCCTCCTTAGCTTTTCCCCATAGCACAGCGTAAAACCCAATCACAATTATGACTGCACCAATCAGACTACAATACAGCCAGCAGCAGTCACCATTAGTTTCTACTCATAAATTGAATGAAAGTGAAAGAGAGTAATTTACAGAACAAAAATGAATAGTAGTATTTAACTCCCAACATTATCCTGCAAGTAAAGTTCTCTCAAATTCACGCTGAAACTTGTTGGCCAAATGATAGAGATTGTGGTGTTCTCAACTCATGTCTGCTAATGCAATATAATTGATGGGAAAAAACTGAGATAAGTTTGTTTAGTACCTTCCAAGAGAAACAGCGTCTCCTAAGAAGACGATGCCCATAACAGCTGCAAAGATAATGGCCAAGGGCTTGAACATGGAAACATAGAGAGGTCCTACTTTCCATAGGCACCATGAACACAAGCTGATACGGAAGGTAGTTGCAACTATTGCCTGCACAAATAGCACCATGCTATATAAATTTTGTGACTTCCAATCTTTAGGATGTTCCATTGCAAGTGAATTGGGAAATCGAAACAGAAAATAGGTCTTGTAATGTGCTTACTGAGTATAAAATAGCAGCAAGCCCTATACCAGGTCTGAGTTTCCAAGCACTAGGGTCTCTAACCAGAATCAAAGAATATATTGTGGACAGAATGGCGTTAAAGGAGCAAAGATAAAACATGACAGTGAGTACTGCTGGGAACTTTTTAAGTACCAATGTCTGCAGATTTACAGATGATAAAAATCAGTTTCTACCTTTAAACCCATTTTGCAGGTAGGATAATATATAAGATGGGCCAATAAACTAACCTGTATTATATACCAGGCAGAATTTAGAAGAGCTTCAGCTGCAAGAAGAAGCCCTCCAAAGACCCAGTTTAATTGTGGAGAGGCAAGAAGCTGATGAGGCAGCACAACTAGTAATTGTGTACTGAGAATAGTTGGCCCCTTGTATAATGTCACAAAAAATGCCCCTGTTATAGAGATTACGGTTCCTAAGACCTTTGAGTGGCTGCTTGTGTTTCTCCATTCCAGGCTTTCCATCCTAAATCATCACCATTTCAAAAGATTTGAAGGTTGACATAAAAACAGTCATTTAAAGTATTACATTATACAACTTTCAAAAAAAAAAGTATTACATTATACGCCTCTAGGTTTACAGATTAGTAAGCACCCAAAGATTGGTAAGCCCATGAAATTTTAACAGAATCAAGATTTTCGCGTAGTGCTGCCAAACTAAATGGAGTAATTGCAGAAGCACTAAGTTCCCAGTAGGCACTAATTAACATTGAGATCTTTATTTGGTGATATCATTCAGGTATTGAAAATTTATAAAGAATGAGTACCTGCAAATGATGGCAAGTATGAATGTAAAAGCTGGAACAAGATTGAGCATGGCTGTTGCCAAAGCAGGAGAACTGTACTGTATACCAGCATATCCGCATAGCTGGCCAGCGGATCTGCATGGAGAAGGGATGTGATGAATCTAAAATGTTTTTAAATAATAGACAAAAGTGACTATTCATAACTTATAATCTTGAAATATCAAAGCAATAAAATGCTTGAAATTGCAGAACCCAAACTAGAAAACAAAAATGAAAGTGCACAGGGAAACATGTCACAGACCCAATCAAGGCAAGCAAAAAGATTAATCTGTAGAGATTGGAGGAGTTCAATGGAAGATGCATCGATCTGCCAAAACCTCAGAAATCAGAAGTTAGAAAACCATGATAAAAAATGAGTTACAGAAACAATTTTCTGCTAAATTTGTTAAGATTTAAGGAAAAGCTAGAAATATCGGAACCTGTGGAATATGAAAGAGCACGGAAGAAGAATAAGGCTGGAGAGGACATTAGAGTAGACAATCAGAACATATTTGTTAACCCCACTTGACATTGCTGCTTTGGTTAGTACCATGCTGCTAACTTGAGCCAAAATTACCATTATCATTCCCACAAAAGGCAGCAGAGTCCCCATCTTTGCGCAACCTTTCTCTTCCTTTCTGCCTGGTTCTAGACAAATAAACACATATCAACTTGAACTTCAGTCCAAGATTTATTCTCCAGATATTAGTTGCTTTAGCCCCATATGTTACAAGTCTTTGAATGGAATCGGACCTAGAGAGTCACTATCTCGCATGACTTTTTCTATCCAAAAAAAGGAAAATTTCAACCCCACTTATTCTGCACTGTTAATAATGAAAGCTGATTATTGGCCCACATTTGCTCATCGTTTCAGACGCTGGGTGCCAAGAAATAGAGGAAAGGGAAGACTACTCCAAAAGATTGGAACCTTGTCAGATTCCTGGGAGAGGATTTGGATTCTTAATCTCTGGTATATTCTAAGTTTAAATTATATAAATTGTCAAATGCGGAGCTAGGGTTGCCAGCACACCGGCTAAATTTGTTAATTCAATTTGTACACTGAGCCTCACCGGAGAGCAGAAAGATTGTTCCTGCTCCTGCTCCTGCTCCTGCAAGTCTTCTTTTGAATTTAATTGAGAAAATGATAATCGGATAGGCTGCTACCCGGCATTTTTTTTTCTTGCAAATTTGTCAGTCTTGTAAGATATCAGTCACTTGGTAGCTTTTACAGCAAGTGACACCATTTTCCATGTCCTCCTTTTTGTTGTGAAAATGCGCCTTTTCAACCCACTGAAGTGAAGTGCTAATATGGTAGGAATTCTTATCCTGGAAAATGATTATGTCTTTTCTGGTAGTGTAGATGCTGAAGTGAATGAACAGAAATCTCTGCCCCATCCGTGCCTCACTTTTCTACCCGTCAATGTAATCATTCCATGTGTCTTATATGTTTTGTAACTTTTAACTAGATTAAACATTCTAACTAACGCTGAAAGAATGGTTTGTGGATTTTTTTTCCTCTATTCGCATCCCTGGCTTCTTTTTGGGCTCTACTGTTCGAGTTCTTCCGATTTGATTTGAATTTCTAGCTTGCTGCTTGGGTCTTGCTGGTCTCTGTTTGATTTTGGATTTTTTCTGAGTCCTGCTAATTGATTTGATTACTCTTTTGGCTGTTTGGTGTTGTGAATGTCTGCTTGATGAGATGTTTGTGGAGTGACTGTTGATTGTCCCTACCGGTTTCTGTTTGAATAGTTGAAGTCAAGTAAAAAAGTAAGAAGAAAACTTTACATGGAGGCTGGGAGATGGAAAAGTAGATCTGTTCATTGGATCGGTCAGTTTATTTGATCAGTGGGGTTATTCCGGATTGATAATGGATCAGTTTATTTCATCAGTGGATTATCTCAAATTGATGTGGATCAGAAGAAGAAAAATTAAATTAAAGATCTTAGTTAATTTAATAATTTTATATATTTAAATATATATAATTAATAATTTAATTACAATAATATTATTTATTTTATATATTTTAATATCTTTAACTTTCCCTTATCAAATTAATAATTTTAACTAAGATTGAAATTCATTATTTTTTTTGTTTTATAACAAAGAATATTAAATAATAATAATTTAAACTTTGAGATATCATTACTGTTTAAAAAATATTCAAATATTTTGTTTGAGGATGAGAATTGAAGACATAAATGAGTCTTAAAACTTCAATTTATTTGATTATGTAATTATGTTTATGATATTGTAATTTGTGTTAAATATTAAAATTTTATTTATATTTGATATAATTTATTTACTTATTTATATTAGACATAATTTATTTATTTGTAACATACTTTTATTGTTTAATTTATCTATTAAATTTTGAAATAATTTTATTGGTAAGAAACTTGTTAGGTAAAATTATAAAAATTACTTAAAAATAAAAAAAAATTGGTTGACCTAATTTAACTCATGGACTGAATTGAGATTTTGATGGCTCATGTAGAACATAAGCTGACCCGGCTCAGCTCACATTTTTTCAACTCATATCAACACTTCTATGAAGAAGATAGGAAAGATGAAATATATATATATATATATATATATATATATATATATATATAAAGAAAACAGCAGCAAATCAAAACCCAAGATTGAAAAGGGACCGTAGAATCCTTCTGCTGATACCCCTCTGAACACCGTTACTTACCATTATCTCAGTGTTAACGGGGTGGAGGACACTTGGCATTAAATTAGAAAAAGGCACCAGCAAGGGGCAGGGCATTTGTATTATGGATGAATATTTTTGGTGATGTTGCATCAATCCAAAACGCTTCATGATGCATATTAGGACCGTAACTGTTATATTGAGTGAAAGGTACCACTAGTGTTACCATCATTGTTTTCTGAACATACACACATGGCTGTCTCCATTTTGAGGAATCACGACCGCAAGAGACACCTATCTGCAAATTAAAATGCGGTCCTTATGCTGATTTCGCTTTTATTGATTTTAAAAGATACACTTCTTTTCTGTGGCAAGAAGGGGCTCTTGTAGGATGCTTTCCAGCACTGGATGAATATATGCATAAATGTAGTACAAGCAAATTTCCATCAGGATGTATATTCCTGTATCATGTTAACCTTGTTCAATGATCAATTAACAAAATTTAGGGCCTGAGCCCTGATATGTAATATTCTAGTCAATGAAGTAATTAAAGCAGGGAAAATATCCACGGAACAGCCTTCAGGATTGATAATCCTAAGAATTATTAAGAAATTAAGGCGATGCCAGAAGAGTTACTTCTTGTACAAATATCCAAATAATTGATTGCATTAAGGGGCGCACTCCAAATCAACCATTGCTCTTTTTCCAACTAAAAATAATGGCAATATCAGAGTCTATCTTCGCGACCCATTAATCAAAGATCTCATCACCATGCACTCTCTGCTTTACCTGGACCCACCCCGTATGCCTCCATTGTATTGGTGAAGGACACACATTCCTGTATAAACAGAAATGAATTGCAGTACAACCTTGTGCTTGTTTCCAAGTAGCAAATGAGATGCCAATCTCACAAAAACTAACTGAGCCAGCTCAACAGGATAGGAAAATGCTTGAACTGTTTTCCAACCGTGTATATTTACATAATTTTGCTGTTTAAAAGAGACAACCTGTTCCTTCAACTGATTTCCTTGTAACCAAACAAGCAATAAACGACACCATACCACAATATTCACAGTAAACAAACAATTCCAATGAAACCACCGTCAAGTGTTTTTTTCTCCTTTTATTTATCTTTATTTATTGCACATTTAGCTTTCAAATGATCATATTTCTTTTCCTCCCACGCTTAGTTGATTACCTTCAACTTTATTCTCCTATTATTTTCCTCTCAGCACACATAAGTTTTTATCTCTGATTTTCCCTTCCAAAATTTCCTCTTATTTTTCTTTTCGAGTCCAAGCATCACCGCTTCCGCCCCTCCCCCTCCATTGCTCCTCCCCTGCCTTCTCTTCTTCAGCCTTTCCCCACATTTCAGCACAAAATCCAGGGTCAACCATGGTTGCCTGTTTCTCAATGCGATGTAGTTCACACTTTGTATTATCAAGGGAAAAGTTTTAGCGTCTTTGCAATAAATAAATTCTTTATTTATCAAATTTTCGGTAGATACTATTTTCAAATTTATTTAATCCTAGGAATTCAATATAAATAAAACAACCTTACAAAAGTTTTGTCCCGATTGAGAACCCTAACCTCATAATTTTGTTAACGGAAAATGAAGTCATGGGAGGCAATGCACTACGGTCAACCATCTGAATCACAATTTTATTTGGAGAATTTCCGGTGTACAAAAGGGCATCTTGAAGAGCTTATTCCATTTTTGCCTCGGGATTTCTCAGTAGCTCTCCTTTTTTATGTTTTGTGAAAATCAATAAACTACACCACCAAGCCCCGGTCTGGGAGTAGAGGATCTTTAGCTGAGGATCGTTCAGAGTCATAAATTTCTGCATCTTCAACCAGTCTCTCTTCCTGGGATTGCCCCCAAATCACAGCATAAAATCCAATAGCTATAATGGCTGCTCCAAGTAAACTGCAGATATATTTTGAATTGAAAATCATATTCGTTATCTCCTCCAAACTTTCAAGTCAAGCAGACAGAATCAAACTTCATCGGTAATAGTTTATTATACACGGAAAAATTTTACCTCCCAAGATAAAGTGTGTCACCAAGAAGGGTAACCCCCATAGCAAGAGCAATGACCATCCCAAGTGGCTTAAACATGGCAACATAGATAGGCCCTTTCCTGCGCAATGCCCATTTGTGAACAACACTTCGAAATGCTACCGCGAAAGCTGCCTAGAGATCAAGAGGGTGCCTCGAGTTAATTCAAAATTCGAAACGAGGAGAGATGATTTAGGACAGAACGAAAGGATTTGGTTTTGTGTGTGAACTTACTGTGTAGACAACAGCTATTAACTCCATATTTAACCCAAGTCTCCAAGCATTTGGGTCCTTCTCTACAATCAGCGAGACAAGCGAGGATAGTATGGAGACAAAGATGCTACAAATGAGTGTTACAATCATCTCCGCAGGGTAGCCCCTTATAATCCAAGTCTGTGGTTTTAGAGAGTAAAAAAGGAAATTACTACATGTTTTTTCAGGTCAATCTTAGAGGGCACAATTGCAGCAAATTTTGCATGAAAACAAACGTGTTTATTGTACATTCATCGGGGATGTACCTGAACATTGAGTATAATTGCAAAGATAACACTATGAGATGCAAGGAAAAGGCCTCCAATAATCCAGTTTGATTGAGGAATCAGAAGAAGTTCGTCAAGCAATCTATTAGTGGATGGAGCACTGGTAAGTGGCAGGCCTTTGTATAAAGTCACAACCAATGCCCCCGAGATTGATACCAGAGTGCCCAAAGACTTTGCCTGACTGCTTTTGATTCCCAAGTCCAGCTTTTCCATCCTGAACAAACCAATATTTGATTCAAGTCTGTTGCTATTGACACTATAAACAATATAATGTAGGCTTTTGGAGTACGGATCGTATAATCTTTCTTGTATGACTTTGGGACTAGGTAAATGTTGTTCTAACATCTTACTCCAAAAATAGAATCTCCACAAGGAACATATACAAGTAAGCCTTGTTTTCTATACTCTGTTATATACCCTAGTTAAACAATTACAAGCACTATGGTCACCTTTTGTAGCTAACAAACTTTAACCTTACTGAGCAACAATATAGAAATTATTATTTAAGAGAATTTGTCATACACCAAAAGCTACTCCTTAATTAACAACTTACCTATCTATGAGCAGACCTTTTTCTGGGGGTACTTACGTAGCAGAAGATTTTAGAAAATTCTCTGCACCACTTTCTTTTTGTAAATATTCTACCTGTTTTTCTTCTGTAGTATAGTATTTATTAAAAATTTAAATAAAATGACATGATGCTGATTGCAAACCAACCTCCCTTAAAGCTTACTTATTTATTCGCTCAACTTTAAATCATATTACAATTCAGTATTTGCAAAGTATGAAAGCCAAAATGCAACCCCTAACATAAAGAACCGCACTTTTCCCATTTTTGTTTAGATGCTGGCTTTAAGAATAGAAACAAATAATTTTTAAATGGTCCTGTGTGATTATTTGAGCAATGTTTTCCACCTGAAGGTTTATAGTTGATCAAAGGGTCGCTTTGGGCTTGAGGGTGAGGCGGTGCATCTTTGTACTGTTTTGGACAGTAAGGGAAGGAGTTGGTTTGCTTTGCTTTCTACTTCACATGTAGCATGTTTTATTGAGATTCCCCTTGCTCAGCGCCCTTGTTTCGAACCTTTTAACTGAGGATGCCACTTAAATTCTTCAATGCCTCCTCATATCTTCTTCAATGCTCTCTTTGTCCCAATAAAATTGTCACAATTGATTTCTTTTTTTTAATCAAAATTTTTTAAATTTGACCTCTATCACTTTAAACATTTTAATTAATCAAATCTTATAAAACATACATCCAAAAATTATTTCATCCAATATTTTTTTTAAAAAAAAATCATGCTTCTATCAATTATATGTATAAAATAATAGGAGGTTAAAGGTGAAAATTTTTTACTAACAAAAGTTAAAATGTGATCCTTATGGAGACGAGTTAGCATTTCTGTAGGATGGATGTAAATGACGGGTAAACATTGTACTAGGATGAAACCCCTTGCTTTTGGTCTTCTGGGGGTTATTTCCTACATTAACCTTCAGTGCAAGTATTCTTGTTTGCTTGCGCCACTTGGGTGCGCACTAGGCTCCCAAGGGGCCAAAGGGTGAGGAAATGATGTAGACAGATCACAGATGAATAATGCTGAATCAATCAGCGGCCATTAAAGGGTGAGGAAACGATATAGACAGGTCACAGATGAATGATGTTGAATCAATCGCCGGCCATTAAGGGGTGAGGAAACGGTATAGACAGATCACAGATGAATGATGCTGAAATCAATCACCAGCCATTAACAATGTCCAGAGACAATGATACATGCGAAACGAAAAGGTTCTGAATCTAGGTTTGTTTTCGGCCACTGTCCTGAAAGTAGTTAGGCACTGAAAATAAACAGAAACCGGAACGCACCTAGAAATGATGGAAAATATGAAAGTGAAGGCTGGAGAGAGATCAGCCATGGCCGAGGCCAGAGTTGGAGAGCCATATCGTAGTCCAATATATGTGCATATCTGTCCAGCATAACTGCAATCGAATTGGAAACACCCAAGTTGCCATCACCAGATGCAGAGTCATGTCTCCCTAGATATTTTCGTTAAAAGTCACAGGGAAAAAGTACCTGAGCACGCCTAGAAGGAAAATTTTGCAGATGCTGGACCATGTAAGAAGAGGGGGGGTTCTTTTTCTGTCATATGCCAAAAATATAAAATAAAATTGAATTGGAATTTGAATTTGAATTTGAATAGAAGATGCTGAATGTATATAGAGTTACCTATAGAAGATGAAGATGCACGGAGCAAGAATGAAGATGGCAAGGATGTTTGAGTACAAAACTAGGACAAAATCACTGAGTCCTCTGTTCATGGCAGTCTTATTTACAGTGTTTAAGCCCACCTCCAAGAACTCTGTTGAAACCATTACAGCAGTTACAGTTGTTCCCCACATCTTCTTCCCTCTCTTTATGTGCCTTTAGCTTTACGGGTGATGCTATTCTATGTTCGAGGCAGATGATAAACCGGTCACCTTCCTAAGATATAGAAAAGAAGAGGGTAGAAAAAGGGAGGAAGGGGGGCCTTATTTGGATTTTGCAAAGATACCATACCTATGAAATAATATGATGACAATTTTGTACCGCATGATGGATTCCAGATTAGGGACAGTACTAACAATACCTTCACAGTTCGCCAGCTTCCTTGAAGTAACATTAATTGCACGCAATGGCAAATCAAATATTTTATATGAGAGGTGTTGAGTAATCATTCAAGGTCATAGATCAGGTCAATGCTTCAATTCAAAATAAAAAATTAATAACTTTTAAAATAAAACTAAATTATAATATAAAATTTATTAACAATTTAAATATAAATTTTCAGACACCAAAATAAATAGACATAAAACAAAAAAAAATAATATTAAATTTTCACATTAGGCATAGTAAGTTATGCTTGAAATGCTTTCATATTTGTAAATTCATCGATGACTAAATCTATGTCAATTGTCTTAGCAATCTTTTTCTCAATGTAAAGGATAAGTGAACTAGCAAGAAAATCATTTTTCATCTTATTACGCAATCTCATCTTTACAATTTTCATGGTTGAAAATGCACGTTCTGTAGTTGCTATAGAAATTGAAAAACTTAAGATAAGTCTAACCAAATGATTTAGGAGAGGATACACAACTGATTTTTTCTATCTTGGACATTAGTTGGCTTAGTTTTGAGAGATTTGTAACACTTTGCAAACATAGATCTCGCCTAATATCAGGTTCAAATACTCCAATTCATATTTCATATGCAGTTTTTTCTTGATGAGTGAAGTCATAAGGATAGAACTTTTAAGCAAGCTTGTAGATGCCATCAATCTTGAATAATTTATCCATTTTTAGGATCCAAAGATGAGCTAAATTTAACTTCATTGCATCTTCAATATTCTACTATTCATCTCCTATAGCATTGAATCTATAGTACTAATGAATAAATCAATCCTATAACGATGCATCATCAGAATTTGCTCACCTTTTAGCACTCGGCCTCTACTTGATTTATGAGGACCATTCATATCAAGAATTCAATCCATGTTTCTCACAAAAGACTTGACTTCTTGAAACAAAACATCCCACCCATTATCTTTAAAGTTTTGAATAACTTTCTTTGTTGTAGTTACTAAATTCATTGCATTAATAATGTCTTGTGATTTACACTGAAGAAGTCCACATACATTATCTACCCTTTCCAAAATCTGTATCATAAAATGCAAAATAAAAACAAATTCAAGCATAGTCATCAAATCATAAGCTCTATTAGCTTAGGCCTTTTGAGATGAAGTGCCACCTTCATTAATTATCTCACTCAGAACTTTGAGAGTCAAATTCCATAAATCAAGTAAGCTACGAAGAGACCTTAAATGAGAGCCCCATTGTGTATCACATGCCCTTTTTAATGAGCCAACTTGAATTTTTTCCTTCTTCAATTTCAAGCTCATCAGTAGAAACCAACTCTACAATCTCAATTGTGCAAACAATTTGCAAATGATCCTTTATTTCTACACAGGAATCAACAACATTAATAATGAGGGCCAAATGGGAGAAAAAATGCTCTCACGGATAACATCTATGCATGCTACTACCAATATTAGTTGTAGTCGACGAGCAAAACAATGAATATAATAAGCAAATAGGCACTTTTTCAAAAATAATGCTCGTAATCCATTCCATTTACCTCGCATATTACTAGCACCATCATATCCTTGTCCCCAGATATTTTGGATGCTTAGATTATGAAAAGCAAACACAGTACAAATTTTCTCCTTCAGAGTAAAAGCATTAGTTTCCTCCACATGAAACAAATCAAGAAACCTCTCTTGAATAAAGCTTTCTTTATCAACAAATCTTAAGACAATAACCATTTGCTCTCTTTTTGCATCATCTCGTGATTCATCTACAAGAATACAAAATTTTGAATCACCAATTTCTTCTTGAATGAAACTTTGGATTTTGCTTGCATAAAGGGCCAAAATCTCCTTTTGAATCATAGGAGATATATAAAAGGCAATTTGAGGGGCATTATTCAAGACAACTGAAGCTACTTCCTCACTATAAGAAGCATTTTGTTTTATGATTTCAATAAAATTGCCACAATTAATTGAATCCTTATGTTCATTGTGAACTCTAAAGGCAATAGCTTGAAATTCACACAACTTAGCAGCATCAATTGAACCTTTGAGTAGCAATCGATGTTTCAAAACTTTTTTCAACTTTTATTTGTCAACAACCTTTTGAGTATTTGAAAATGAATTCATTAAATCATGACAACACTCCTTAGCTTTCTTATGTGCAGACTTTGGACCCTTTCCTTCATGGTTTAAGAAAGGACAATCATTCCCCATGTTGACTTTCCTTTAATGTAAAAAACCCTCAACTATAAAAGTAGTTGATTCAAAATGACCAAATGACTTAGCAAATAGAAAGCATGAAAGACAATATGCTCTACCTTTTGTTGGAGAATATTCCAACCAATCAAGATACAACTTAAACCAAGCATAAACAAACCATCAACCATTCTTTTCATCTACTAAATAAACACCTTTTTGTGGAATCCCTTTATATGGACCAAGCCTAAGATAACCTTTGCGTATTGCATCTCTTTAGTCTACTAGGTAATCACTTATTACCTTATGTAATCTTAGATCTCGCTCTAAAGAAAGATTATCAAATTCTTTAGGTTCGGTAATGGTAAACTTAGTAAGGTAAGATTTTAGATAAGGAGATTCATTTTTTGAAGGATTGGAAACTTTTGGATGAGGATTATGGATATTCACAGTTGACGTTTTAGGAACGGGAAAGTCAACATTGTCTTGCCAAGATTTTTTCTTGAAGTTAGAATCAAATTTTGAATTAATCATGGCTTTGTACCTATTTACTTTGAACAAGTAAGATAAAATTATTAAAATTTTTTAAATATTTTAATCACATTCTTGTTCAAGTTTAAGCCAAATCCTCCAAATTGTAATCAATAATGAACAATGCATATTAATACTTGAAGAAACTCATCCTAGCAATGATAACAAAACTTAACTTAAAGATTATATTTTGGGCTTTTTGATCAGTCACCTTTACCTATAAAAGAATAAAAGTATATCCATTAAATTAAAATATAAAACAATAATTGATCTACAATATCCTTTATAAATTCAAAAATTACTAATATAAAAAAATGTAAAAACTGAAATTGAATTGGAAATTGGAAACTAAAGAAACATTACTTGTGAATTACAACAGATTCATATTAGATGTTAGGAATTTCAAAATTTGTGTGAGTTAAAAAACTTAGTATAATTATTTGGTTTGGAAAGCAGAAAGGGATTTCAAATTTGTATGAGTTAAAGGTAGGGTTTAAAAAAAAATCAACAAAAAATGAGGGGAACAGTTTAAGAAAAAAAAAGTAAAGGTTTCTATTAAGGAAAAAAAGAAAAAAGAATTGTATGAGTTAAAGGGTAGGGTTTAAAAAAAACCTGAGAAAAAAAAAGGGGAGGGATGGCTTGAAGGGTTGAAAAAGAAAGAAAAAAGGGAAAAAGGGAAACAGTTTGAAGGTTTTTATCAAATAAAAAGATAAGAAAAATAGGAAAACAAATTTTCAAAATTTGGGCCTATAATGGATTGAATCTGGGTCTTTCAAAATATAGTTTAAACTTTTTACCATTACTCTAAAGTAATTCATTTAAATCATTGCTGAAATTATATATTTTTAATTTTATAAACTTAAAATTAAAATATTAAAAACTAAGGGGTAGCAGCCCTCCGCCTCTGATTGCATGTTTGGTTTGTAAAATAAAATAAAATAGAATGAAATAGGTATTATGTGAGAATAGACTAGGTTAAGCATATAATAGAAATATTATTCTGTAGTTTAGTGAACGGAATGAGATAAGATAGTAATTACTATTATGATTTATTTTAATGTTTGGTTGGTAAATATAATTTTAAAATAACAAAAGAATAGGTGAAAAAAATAACTATACTTTTTATTATAATATATGATTATTTATTTTTATTTTGTTCTATTTTTTAAAATTAATAATTTATAATTTATTTAAAATATTAATAATTTAAAAGAAATAATTTATTTATAATTTAAATATTATTACTAAAATATTAATAATTTTAATTAATTTTTAAATTTAAATTATTAAATTTTTTATAATATATAATTAATAACTTAAACTCTTTATTATAATAAGATTTATTTTCATCAAAAAAATACTCTTTATATAATTTAGTAAAATTTATACCAAAAGACAAAATTAAGCAAATTTTTTCTTTTCTAATCATTCAATTTTTCATTTCATTAAAATTTTAAAATTTTTAAAATTTAATAATTTATTATTAAAATATTAGTATAATTTTTTATTTTAAAAATTTTTTTGCTTGCTTTTTCATTTTTATTTTCATTTAATAAATTAAACATTAGTATTTTAAAATATTAATATTTTATTATAATTTAAACATTATTATGATTAAAATATTAAAATAATAATATTTTTAACTTTCTGATTTAAAATATTAATTTTGTAGGAATAGATTTGTAATTATTGAAAGTAAGGACATTTTAATCCAAAATGTTGTGGACTCTACTCTTATGAATGTGGAATAGCTAATATCATGAGTGAGATAATAATAGTCATTTCTAGATTTTCTTAGATTTTGCGAAATAACCATTCCAAATATGCTATTCTTTTCTCTAATAACAAACCAAACAGATGGAAAAAATATTTTTCAGAATAAAAAGGGAATGACTACCAAACATGTCGTACGTTTTTGTGGGTTTTAAGCTTGCCCACGCTTTCATATAAAAACTACAATATTTATATGCTAAAATTCACATAGCTAGTAAGGAATCACTTCTCATGTGGCCAATTCACAAATCCATTTATGCCAAGAATTAAATACCTTTGCCTCTTTCCTAGCTAAATTGGAGTTTATCTTGACATGTGCTCTTCTTTTGATTGATTTTTTTTATAAGAAAAAAAATGAAAAAATAAAAAATAAAAGCCAAATTAAAAAAGTATCAATCAAACAAAATATTATTATTTTAAAATTTACCAATTAATTTTTTATTTTTTTAAAATTTTATTAATTACAATATCACATAATTTTGAGTTTATAACTAACCATAATACATTGGGCTTGTGGAATCAGCACAACTTTCTTTATGAAAGAAAAATGTGTTACACTTCTATGCTCCTATTTTGGTAGAAGAGGAACACTGCTTGAGGATGAATCAAGACAATAGCTTTTCTTTTCTTCAACAACGTTTTTTCTTTTGCTTTGCTCCAGATCACAACATAAAGTTAGGGTCGATATTTTGTACCTATATTGGTTTCGGGTATCAACCCGATGACCTGAACTTGTGTGAGAAAAGGAAGCACTCTAATGGTACATTTAGTTCATGTAATAGAATAGTTATTATGTAGTAATAAAATAAGATAGAAATTAATAGAATGAAATGATTATTATGTGGTTTGACTCATAAAATGAAATAAAGTAGGAATTGCTACTACGACTCATTCTAATGTTTAGTTGGTAAGAATAGCTTTGGAATTACTGAGGAATAAATGATGAAATGACAAAACTATCCTCTATTATAATATTTGATTTATTTTTATCAAAAGATGAAAATACGTATTCTAAAAGACCAAATACCCTTAAGTATAATTTAATCACATATTTATACTAAAAGATAAAATTACCCTTGATTATAATTTAATCACATATTTATACCAAAAGACAAAATTATCCTTGACTATATTTTAGTAATATTTTCATAAGAATACAAAATACCATTTTATTATACTTTATTAAAAATTTTATCAAAAAACAAAAATGCTCTCTACTCATACAATATATTTTGAAAAGCGGTATTTTATCAAGCCAGCCATCAACTTGCCACTTCAAGTCTTAAGAGCCTTTTGACTAAAGAATCTTGATGGCATAACAATTGCCTCAATTGGATGAAGACCGTACATTTGCATCTTGTGCAAAGATATATATATATATATATATATGTATTGTTATCTAAAATTTTTAATACTTGAATTGTGGATTCTAATAAACAAGGACATTTATGTCTAATGAAACTTTTATCCTATTTCATCAACCATGGAATAGTTAATAACGGGGAAAGGGGAATGGCTAAGCTTATTTTCTGGTCTCAATAGTTAAAGGTAACCAAGCAAATGCTTTATTAAGCCATTCCCCTTACGAAACATATTGTAAGTCCTTGCCAACCAACTATTCAATTTGTAATTAATTGATAGTCAATTATTTATTATTACTCCACCCAAAACTCAAATCAATTTTAAGCTAACCTGCTAACCTTGAGTTGTTAAGTTGTTTTCTTTCCCAAAATCTCTTCAATCTAGCCTTTTCTCTTCTCCTTTCCATTTCTCTTTTATTTACCGTGCCTACTCTACTGCCAAACAATGAAACCTTGGCATGAACAACACCACGAAAAAATGTAAAAGGAGTTCTTTGAGAAAAGGAAAGAAAATGTTGCAAACAAGTAAAAAGGAAGTACTAGAAACAGAAGAGAGGAAGATTGGAGTAATTCCTAAAGTACTGAGTGTTATGACAAGTGAAAAAATAATAGATGAAAAGTTAAGTAATGATTAAAGATAAGTAAAGAATAGGCAAGTGGTAGAATAACCATATTATCAAAGTAGTAAAGTAAGACAAAAAATAGATAAAGAATAGGTGAGCAGTAAAGTGAAGCTGTGAAGCACTAAGTTGAAGTGTGTTAAAGAGAGAAGCTCTATGTGAGAATGTTATAGCTCTGGAAAGTGAAATTCCTTTAAATGAATTGTGAAGGTTATATATATGGTGCCAGAAATAGCGATTACTCAAGAATAAACTTTAATGCACATATTAAATAACGTCATTAAGAAGAGCTTTAATATTGGTGATCGTAGCTTAGTTTTAATGTTGGTTAAGATTTACTCTTGAGTAGAAGGTAAAGGAAAAAGGTATATGAAAAAAACTATACAAAAATAAGTTAAGAGAAAAAGGTGAATAGGTACAAGAGAAGAAGCTGTACGTGAACAAGTATAATAAATTAAAGTAACGGTGAGAGACAGAAACACTTGTATTTCAAGAAAATGTTGAGAGGATGACCTTTTAACTACCTCTATATTTGAGCTACTAAGCCAAACTCTCCAGAACACCCTAAGATGAAAGTAACTTGTGAACCCTATTATTTATTCTGAGTTACTTTCACTACTATTTGTGTGGAATGGGTATTATGTGCATAGTAGTTGTTCCACTTAGTATTAATAGTTTCGCATGGAATAATGTTTCATTTATTTCTGTTGTTCTTCCATAAAGTAGTGTTTCACTTGTTTTAGTTGTTCTGCATGTAGTGTTTTATTTATTTTAGTTGTTTTATGTGAAGTAGTGTTTCACTTCTTAGTTGTTCTCATTATTTTCTTTACAGCATTACACTATAAAACAACTCTAAAGAGAATAGGCACTGATCAAAATCAACTATCTACAATTATTAATGGTAGTTTTTGTGTTTTTTGTTAATTAGATTATTTATTATTAGGTTTGTGCATCTAGAGTGCAATATCTTTACTTATATCTTAATTTCATGGTCTTTTTTTTTCATTCGATGTTTCTATTGATTTATGAAGAAAAAATTCTTATTTATGTGATCTGGTGTTGCTATGCACTAGAATACACAAAAAGAGAAAAAGATTATTGTCCTGAAGTTACAAGAAAAGCAAGAACTTGAATTGTCAAAGTAGTTTTCTTTGCATCAAAATAATCATTTGGCTCTATGTTGATCCTTACCACATTGTGTTTCTAGGAAAATGCATAATTGATTGAGAAATTTTTAAAGTAAAAATACATGAATCTATTATTATAAAAGGTTTGGGTACATAACGGATATTGTGAAAGTATTAGGGATCAAGTTCAGGTTCAGATTTCCTTATAAGGCTTGGGTACCCTATTAAATAGGGTTTAACATAGGGTACCTCATGTTGACGAGAACCTTACCCTTTGACAAACCTATTCTCCAACCAAGTGATTTTAATATGATCAAACTGCAATCAGTTACTTCCTTCAATCTTAAAAAGACCACAAAAATACTTACAATTGGTCAACGGTTATTATAAGCGATAAATCTTACCGAGGGTTACTCTTAACTGATGTAAAGTGCCTTTTCTCTTACTAGACATGTTTTAGATTATGTTCTTTCTCATGTTTCTCACCATTAGGATAAAGTTGTCATAAATTCTCTTCTTTCTTTCCACACTTTTCCTTTATTCTTTATCTTTTATTAATTGAATTACCCAAATAAAAGTCAATCTTTGGATTATTTTATCAAAATGCCCAAAATTTCAATGCTTACTTTACACACATATATGATAACTTACAAAGAAGTTTACCTTCCAAGATGAAAAATATCCCCAATAAAGGAAATCCCCCATGTATGCATATAACACTTCGAATTACTATTACAAAAACTTCCTATAGATTGAGCAGCACATTTAAGTTATTATAGAATTAAACAAAATATCATCTTAGAGTAAATAACGAACTCTATACTTACCGAGCAACCAATAAGTAGTAGCTCCATATCAAGTTTCAATCTCCAAGCATTTGGATCTCTCTCTACAACTAGGGTAAGTGCAACAGATTGAACAATTACAAAGATGCAACAAACGATTATTACCATCAGTTCTTTAAGGTATTCTTTAATTATCCAAGTCTGACCATGAAAATCCTACTTTAAAATTATTTCCATGAAAGTGAAGGCTTAGACAAATACATTGGAAGGTTTCAACAGCGTTTTCCTAAACAACATACATTAATAATGCTAGGAAAAATGCGCAAGCAAGGAGTAAGATGCCTTAAATTATCCAATTTGATCACAATGATAAGTGAAGCTCATTAGGTATATTATTGTCAATGAAGTAAATAAAACGAGATGGTCTTTGTACAAAACGAATAATGCTCCTGCAATCAATACATTAGTTCCTAAAGACTTAACTTAACTATTTTCTATTCCCAACTTTAGTTTTTCCATTCTGATGGCACCAAAAACTAAAATCAATAGTTACTTGTGAGGGAAAAAACGAAGTTTTATTAGTTTGAACTATTCATAAACAAAAGCTTTATGAGGTAACTGAATGTCGATCAAAGCCTTAATTTATTTTCCTAATACTAGCATTTTAAAATATGATTCCCCTTCTCTTTTTGGAAAAGAAATTTTTTCTTATATAGAAATATTTTGTCTTAGTTTCATTTTGAATTTAGCAAATTGAAAGTTGTCAGAATCTATTCTGATTCTGATCAAAACCAGCACTTTATATTGTTTTCCCTTCTTTTTTTCTTTTCTTTGAATCCTATTCCTATCCCAACGGCGTGCCATTCCTTTATAACTATCAATAAGGCATGTTAACGTTTAATTTATGACTGAACATTAATATGTTGTTGGCATCCATATAAGGTAACTTAAATTTTCGTATTTATGATACCCTGCACGTCTAATGTTGGTGTTTACTAGATGCAAACAATGAAACGGCCATCATATTCATCTGCTTGACTCATGAGCACTATAGTAATTGGAAGCCATTTATCAAAAGAAAGGATCTTATTGGCATGACATGTCTCTTAAGGTTTTTTACATATATAAATAAAGATAAAAAAAAACTTTATAAAATATTTAGGAATCCATCACAGCAACAAACAAAAAAAAATATCCTTGACCTCTTACAAAATGCTTTTATAGAGGTGGAATCACAAAGAGGTAAAAAAAAAAAAACTTAAGTAAAAAAATTTATATAGCCTTCTATGTTGTATTAGTACTAAAAATCTTGCAACAAGGCTAATTATATAGAACACAAAGAAAATAGTAAAACAAAAACATCTCCTAGAAGAGATGTTGGTTCTCAAGCAAAAAATAACATAATACCATAATACCTACAATAAATAGACAACACAAATTTATCTAGTCAACAATAATCACAAGATAATAAATCGAAGACAATCAACAAATGAAAAATAAATTGACAAATGTCGTAAGTGTCAGCAAAAAATAAAGACTATGAACTAGATGTAAAAAAACCCTCCAGTGTAAAGGAAAAAATCATGAGGTAAATTAGATAAGAATATACTATATGAGAAATAAGCAAACTTGCAAGGTTCAATATCTTAAGCTTTTTGTCCAAGCTTAAGATTCACAACAATTGGAACATTACAATTGTAAACCTTAAGTTATATCATGTTTTGATTTAACAAAAAACACATGTTATCTTAAACTTATTGTCAAGCATTTGAAATTATCTTAAATATATTTTTGATCCCTTAAGGTCATATAATCATTTGAAAAGCCATGCATCATTAGAAAACATCATAAAAACTTTCAAACAATGCATATTCAGAAAGAGCAAACATGCCTTGAAATGCCATTTGACTGTAAGAACAAGGCAATGAAGAAATAGCTGAAGAAAAGAGCAAGAAACTAAGAAAACCTTAAGACACAAGTCAAGAGTCAATTCTAAATAAGCTTAAGTCGATCCTAAAAAAACTCAAGTCGATCCAAAGGTAGAAAGAGTGCAAAATTTATAAAGCCATAGTCAACCTTAGGGTGCCTATAGCTGACCCTATTCTAGAAAGCTCAAGAAAATGAAGATTTGAACAGACTTAGTCGACCCTAGCTTCTAAAAATTAATTTTAGACCAAACATTTTAACATTTCAATATCTCAAGAAATGATTCAATCAAATATGACCATATAAAACATTTCATTCTGAGGAACTAATGTCATCTATGCAAGCACATAAGATCAACAAATTCAAGCATTTACTCAGGCATTCATTTTCATCAAGAATAAGTCATAACAGCATTTTCAACATGTGACAAACTTATTCAAGCTATATATCAATATAAGCTCAAGCATGGTAAATGATTTTCTCCTATAAGTTCATATTGACGACATCAATTTAAGCATTGTTTTAACCATTTTGAACATATTAATTTGATTTTAAATTTTCAAAGCAATGTTGTTCAAAAGGTTTAACTTTTAGGCTCAAATTCCTTCTTTAGACTATTAGAATGAGTACGAGAGCAAGTTATCAAATATGCTCATATTATTATCATATCATCCTTATCAAGTTGTTTATGTTCAAGTGTAAATGCATCTCTTGCTATCATATCTTACAATCAACAATTTTCACACTCAATAACAATCATATATATTTCCAAGCAAATGCAACATGAACAACACTCAACATTCATACAATTCATAAACAACCAAATTTTATTACTTAAGTATTTTTCAAAATTTAAAAGAGAAAGGAAATAGATATCATCCATTTTTCATTTAATGTTCAATCTTCAAATTGCTCTTCCTTTTTAATTTATTCCTACAAAAATTGCTTTCACTATATATTAGGTATCCCAATTGCTTTGGATCCTTAAGGAGGATGACGAGCTATATGGGCAAACACTTGAAAGAAAACTAGAAGAGGATGATCTCTTGAATGAAAGCTCATTAAGTGATAATGAAGAAAATAACAAATTTTGAACTTCAAAACCAAACTATGAGGTAAGTTTTTGTCCCATATCTCCTTGGCATTTCCACAGTGTTGAACTTGATTGTATTGCTTTTCTCCGAGAGCATTAAGGATAGAATGCATGGTTTTGGCATTGAGTTCAATCAAATCAAGATCATGTGAATTCTAATTTGTCACATATTTTTTTTATTCTGTATGGACCATCTTCAATTTGCTTCCATGTTTGATAATCATTTACAATAATGAAGTGTCTCATTCTTTTTTTTTTTCTTAAAAGCATATGAATTTCATTGAAAGTGTCTCATTTTATATCTTCGAATATGAAAGTCTTCTCCATTGAATATAGAGGTTCATGATGTAATGATCCTTTTTGCATCTTGCAATTATCAAGTGCCATGAGACAAAAATTTGTAACATCATCATCTTCCTCATTTTATGAGTCATCAATATTGCTATAAGTTGCTATCATTCCTTTCTTCTTGAATCTTATTGAAGTCTCACTTATGTTGTTGTCAGAGCATTCGTATTTGGTGTGACTAGGCCTTTTGGAATCAAAACATATCCAGTGGTTTCTTGAATGCTCTTCCTTAGGCACATCCCTTCTTGTTGGTTTCCTAACTTTAAAATTTTTCTTCATGTACCTATAAATTTCCTAACTAATATTGCCATGTCCTCTTCATTCTCACTCTCATTCTCAGTGCTTCTTTTTTCTTCCTTAACTATAAACTTAAGGGATATTCCTTTTTGTTTAACTTTTTTTCTTAGGTTCCTTTCTTTCATTTTCATGTCTAAGTAGCATTTCTTAAGTGAGTAAGAATCTTATTAATTCCTGTAACTTAAAATCATTAAGGTTTCTAGCTTCCTCTATAGTCGCGACTTTAGGTATCCAAGACTTAAGTAGGCTATACAAAATTTTTTTCACAACTTGGGCATTTTGAAATTCTTTTCCTAAAGCTTTTAGGCCTACAACAATGTTAATAAACCTCTCACACATCTCATTATGGACTCATCTTCTTTCATCCAAAAAGGTTCATAGTCATAAGTAAGCAATCCAATCTTGGGTTCCTTGACTTGGTTGTTTCCTTTATAAGTGGTTTCTAAGGTATCCCAAGTTTGTTTTTTATTTTCACACATAGACACTTTATTAAACTCGCCAGTTCTTAAGGCACAAAGAAAAGTATTATAAACTTTGCAATTTATTTGAAATAATTTCTTATCTTTGTCATCCCATTTTTTCTTAGTCTTAATGAACACTTTACTATATATCTTCTTAGTTGGAACATGTGAACCATTTAATATGACATTCCAAACATCTAAGTCCATAGATTGAATAAACATTTTCATATATTTCTTCCAATAAAGATAATTTATACCTACAAAAAGGGGAGGTCTTTGAATCGATTGCCCTTGCTCCAAGTACGAAAACCGTCACCTCTATTTTCGTCGTTTTGAGCTTCTACAGTGGATCACTTAAAAGTGATCATACCTACAAAATTTAAAACCAAGATGTGATACCAATTATTAGTGTAGAAGTCTCAAAGCAAAGTATATCAAGAGTGGGGTGAATTGGTATTTATAAAAATTTCTTTGAAAATCTATTTATCAAGATCCAAACTTTTTTACACAAAAATATTTTCTAGCATCAAAAACAATTTTCAACAATAAATCACTTTAGCACAAAAACAATATATTAAGATAAATATTTTTCCTAAGTTAAATGTTAACTATGAAGAGTAAAGGAAAATATAATTTTCTAAGTATATAAATCAATATAAAACTATTTCCCTAAAGCAAATATAAACAACTAATAATGTGATGAGTTAAAAAAAGACATAAGCAATTTATAGTGATTTGACTTTTTTGATGCCTACACCCACTCCCTTAGTAACTAAGGAATTTCAATCAATTATCAAGGATTCTTGCTTTTTAATGAGATCAAGTAATAACCCTCTCATAATCTACAAAAAGATTCTTACGTTTTAATAGGATCAAGCGATAACCTTTACACAATCCACAAAAAGATTTTTACTTTTTGACATGATCAAGCGATAACTCTTACAATGGCTTTTTCATGGGATCAGGCAATAAACCTCAAACAATCCAAAGAGTGATTCTTACTTTTTGATGGGATCAAGTGATAACCCACACACAATCCACAAAGGGATTTTTTCTTTTTAATGAGAAGCGATAACCCTTACAGGATAGCCTTTTAAGGTTAAGCTAAAACCTTTACAATATATGTGTACAAAGGACTAATAACAAAGATTTGCCTTACAAAGGTTGGATGTTAGAGATTTTAGATTGGGTGTAGTAAAAAAAGAAAATTAGCTTGAATGAAGTAAGGATTTAAAGTTGTAAGCTTGATGAAATACTAAAAGGATGCTAGAGAGGGCAAATGAGCTTTTGGTAGTCTTTACAAGGTTGGAAGCTTTAGTTCAATTCTTTTCTTCCTCAAAATAGCTCAAATGTGTCTATTGCTAGTTAGGCAATGTTTGGAGCCATTAGACACAAGTTTGAATCAAATCTCATCATTGCTGAAAGCTTAAAGGTCGACTACATCGCTCCTACGGTCTACTATGTTTTTAAAATTTCTCAAATTAGGGCTTCCATAATTGAGCATAATTTTTCTCTTGTCTAACCATATCCCAGGAGCGTGTTTCTTGCAAATCTAAGCTATTATAGTTGACTATGCTTCCTTTATAGTTGACTATGTCTATGTAAACTTCACTTTTCCTTGCCTTTAACTTGTTACGGTCAACTATGCTTGGTTTAGGGTCGATTATGTCTATACAAAACATGATTTTCTTAAGCTTTCTAGAGCAAGGTCGACTTCTAGAGCAAGGTCGACTATAAACACTTCAAGGTTGATTATGGCTTTATAATCATCAAGCGTTGCACTATTTCAACTTTGGATCAACTCGAGCTTATCTAGGATTGACTTTTAGCTTGTCTTTTGAGGTTTCCTTAGTTTTTTGGTGTTTCTTTCTAGCTATTTCCTCCCTGTCTTGTTCCTACATTCAAATAACATTACAAGGCATGTTTGCTCTTGCCTCTTTAATTGAATATACATTGTTTGAAAGCTTATAAGATGTTTTCTAATAAAGTATAGCTTTTCAAACAAATACATAACCTTAGAGGATTAAAAATGTATTTGAGACAATTTTAAATGCTTGACATTAAGTTCAAGAAAACATATGATTTTTTTCAAATCAAAACATGGTGTAATTACCTAGACTAAATTGCACACAGTATCAAAGTACACAGATTAAATTAACCAGATTTTGGATAAAGGGACTAATTGAACAAAACTCTATAGTATAAATATTGCCTAGATACTTTGATCATCCATCTTTGTTCTCTCTCTCTCCATTTAAAAGCATTGTCAACCGATTAAAACAAGATTCAAGCTCAAATTTTTGTTTTAGATATTCTTAATGGTAAGGTTTCATTTTTTAAAACATTTGAACTTTGGGTTTCAATTTCTGAAACATTCGATTCATTAAAAAAAAATTTCTCTCTCTAAAACCTAGGGTTTGGATTGATTTTGGTACTCTCAAGCTCAATAAGGTAAAGTTACTTTAAACCCTAGCTAGTTGAAGTTTAATCTTTTAGTTAGGATTAAATTTAGCTACTAATTTTGGATTAAAGATTAAGCAAAGGAGTTTATGGAAGATAAATGGTTATTAGTTAAAGATATGATTAAAGAACAATGTATTTATGATGGAAACTTTGTGACAGATATTGTTGAACAAGTTGGTATTTTTAGTGAGGTCTAGCTTTCAATGAAAGGTGCTAAAAGGAAAGGCACACTTCAATGAGGTGGGTAAATATTGCGTTTTTAATTATTTTGATATAATTAAGCATGTTTTACCTATAACCTCACATTGCAATGTATTTTTACCGAAGTATGAATTTCTATAAGGATTGTGATATGAACAATGGCTTCAAAAGTATGTTTGATGAAAGCTATATACACTATATAAATATGTCTATTATGTATTTAGTTTTACGCATATGGAACAAACACCTTCAATGTTTTGATACCTTAAAATTATAAATATTTGTCTATGGATTGATTGATTTTATGACTTTGATATTTGAAATGACAAATGATTTCCTTGAATAGACCATAACATTAGGTCACTTAGTATTTGAGATAATGGAATAGGTTTATGACAATGGAATAATCTTGTCTCAACTCTTTTGATTTTGTGGGTGAATAGATTCACCCTTTTGTTTTGAAATGAACTTTGGTTATCTTTAAAACTTGGAAAATGTTTTAATGGAGCCTATTAAGTTAGAAACCTATAACTAGCGACAGTAGACGTTAACCATTGTTCACAATGCTTTGTCTCCTTTGCAATCGGTGACTATATGAATCAAATCATTCTCATGCTATGGTACAACTTTGTCTTATTCAGTAGTTGATGCGATCTTAACCTTTGTTATTCAGTCAATGGCTATATGCCCGAACTTCACTTTGTTTATTAGTTCTTCTTACATTGGTGTTCCACAACTTAATTAACTTGATTTTAGCATGTGAATTTTGAAGACTTTGAATTGGATTGATTAAAGACTTGTTTGTGAACTTGGAATTGTGTTCAAGGCTAAAAAATTGGGTTTAGTGAAGGAAGTATTAATACTTCAAGATAAAGTATCGATACTTGTTCTTTAGAAATTCCCAAAATTTTATTATGTTTGAAAAGTATTGATACTTTGAACAAAAGTACAACACCTTGAGTCCAGCAAGTCTTGAAAAACATCTTGTTTGGAATATATATTGGTACATCTGAGCAATTTATCGATACTTATAAGGCTTATTTTCAATTTTTCACAGTTTTAAAAAGGATTTTAAAGACAAATGGGTTTGTTTTAACTACTAAACTTTATAAATACTTTGATTTTATTGGAAACCCTCTAAAACATTTAGCTTACTCTTAGGAAGTGAAACTTGGAAATATTTGGAAGATTTGCTTATTTGAATTGAATTTGAAAATGTTTCTGATAAACATTCTTTCGTTTAAGCTTATTCTCCCTCCATGTATTTGCTTACAGTGTCTTTATAACCCACACATTAATTTTCCTTATTTTTGTTTTTAGATCAGTAAACTGCTTGGATCAAAATCCTTCGAGAAAAACTATTACGATTGGTATTGGTAGGTGATTTATAAGACATCCAATAAACGTCTACCCTTTTCATTCGAATTGTACTTTACTTGTCTAGTCATGTTTGCTACTATGATATTGAACTCTATTTTACATTTGTAATAAATGCTATACTTTGGAAATGCCACGAGGTGACTCATACTTTGATGTTTGGAATTTTTTGCTTCCACATTTTGAGATCGAGATCGTGCAAACTAAAATACTTTGATATTTGATATACATAAATATTATATATGTTCCCATGGAGATGCATCCCATAATGTAACTAAGTAATTGATTTTTTTTTTTTTGTTTTAAGGCTTGCTTAGATCAAGCGGGACGTCTCCATTAGACCTTTGCACTAATCGTGGATCTTATCCAAATAGCTTGTAACCTTTTAGGTTAGATTTTGAAGTGCGTTTACCAAACTAAAATTGAAGAGGGATAAGCTTGATAAAGAGGTGGCTGCTGCTTTGATAGTTTTAAGAGGTGTTTGTTCATCTGAGCAAAGAAAGCTAGGGTTGGAAGAAATTATTGAAGGGCTGGTAATACCATCAACCATCAAAATTTGAGGATGCCATAGACAAGATCAAAGAAGTCTTAGATTCAAATTAAATTCAAAAAGTTTATCTCAATAGTATTATCTTTTCACATTAACTTTTAAATTGAGAATAAAGTACAAAAGAATGCATCAGAGAGGACATTATCTCATTCTCAACGCTGTTTACCTTAATTCTTCATATGAGTCTTCTTGTCCTTGTTATTCGCTTGTTAATATATGTCCTTTTTCTGAATGTGGGATTGGGAATTGTGACGTCTTAATGGGATTGGGACATCGAAAGATGACTGAGACAAATGTCAAGCGGCTGCACAATTAAAGTGGAGATGAAAAGTCTTGTTCAAAGGAAAAGCCTAATCAGGGTCACCGTCTCACTGGAGGATGAGGAGCTGCTATCTACTTGCGTCGAAAACCCAATACATTCTTACAAAGGGATTAGGCAGTCCATGGCCCAATCAGGAGAAGCGTTCTTCTAATTGCATTGCCAGATCTAAATATGGGCTGTTCCAGAATCTGCAACATCTCCTTATGAGACTAGCCCTAATAGGGGATAACTTTTGCTTGGATCCAACGGATCTTGTTTTCAGTATTCCCCTCCTAAAGTTGCAAAATATGCACCAAAAAATCTCGATGGGGCATGTTCATCGTTTGGAATTTGGCACTTTCCTTGATCGTTAAAAATTGGGGAAAAAGGATAAAAAAATAAACAACCAAGATCAGTTGAGATTCGTGTTTTCTTGGGCCACGAACCAGCCTATATATATGTACTGTACTCCACTTTCGCTTTTCCTTTTTTTCTTCACTTGCTATTCCTTAGCAATCCATATTAACACTCGATTATTTAACAATGAGATTAGAACTTTAGACTCCAATCTTTTGAGAAAAGATAAAAACAATTAAATCAATTCTTGTTCAGTCATCTCTAATTAGGAGAGAGCTTGACAAGTGGACAATTTCACTTATAAGCATGGGAAAAAAGGAGAATAGAATGAAATTTGCCTCGCAAAAGAGGGACAACCTTTTTGGGTTACACCATATATCAGTAGTTAAGCTAATTATTTCAACAGTTTCAGTCCCTAACCTTATCTGAAAAGACCACAATCAGGAATTTTAAAGAGTTTGATAATACCAAATCAATCGTGGTCTTCATAGATGTTCATAATTTCTCAACTATGAATAAATATTTTATAATTAAAATTTGTTGAGTAATCTTGCTTTTTGGGGGGGAAATTATAAGAATTCTGGCAGAAGGTTGCTAATTTGATAATTTTGAGGGTGCTAAGTCTATAACTTTAAGGAAATAGATATTGTGCCTTGATAGATATGTAAAACCAGTAAAGTGAAGTGTATAGCTATGATCTTTTTGATTGTCCATGGAATAAGTGATCAAACAACAACCTTTGCTTCACCTGTTTAGGATCGGCTACACAAACCCTAAAGTCATAAACTTGAATCTCCTCTCTTTACCACCCTTATTCTCTCCCCCACCATCTGGGGGTTTCAATATTTCATGTTTGCATTGGTGTTTTTTATTTGTCTCAGTTAATTTATGGGATTTTTAGGACATAGATGAGGATGATAATTGGGTATGCTGGAGAATGGAAGATGTGAGAGCTATATTGGTTTGGAGGGGAGACTTGAGCCACCTGAGATGGAGAATGAAGAGACTGAAATATGCCTGTTTAGATTCTCTAAGATCATATCCTCCAAGAATGGGACAGCTAAGGCTTGCAAAAGAGTCTATTGCATATTGGAGCGCGTAACAGTACATTGATATTGTTGCCTGTAAGGCAGTAAGGACTAACTAACATCTTCAAATTAAGAAACACGGGGCAAACACTTGAGGCATTCCAAAGCTTAACATTCTTGTCACATGCTAATAGCAGTTACCAATCTTGATCATTTGGGACCTTCTCCAGAGGAAAGCTTCAGCTAATGATGACGCACTGATAACTCGCACAGAAACTGGAAAGTATGTTACCGTTAGGTAGATGTAGCCAGCGTAGAAATTCGGCTAAAGCATTATGAATTGTGTTGCATAGCCAGCACCAAAAGGTTGTGGTATGACTTTGTCAAGTTAGTGGAGTTGTTGAGGTAACATGGATGCAATGAATGTTCTCAATCATTAGTCAAATGCAACTTGATGGCCGATGAAGAATGAGCTAATAAAGAAAACAGAAAGTTTTTTTGCCTCATTACTTGATTGATTTTCTTTCCTAGAGAAAGGCCCTGAGTGCGGTGTTGAGAAACCTTGATTGTGACAATAGACGATATAGATGCTGTAGTTGTACAAGTTAGCTGGTTTTGAAAATGGGGAAACCAAAAATGCCAGTTTACTAGTTACAGAATCCTCCACCACAAACATGGTCAGGAACTTCGTCAAAGCCGACAGAATAGCTTCATTGCTCAAGCTTCGAAATAAGTCGAATTTCAAACTGCCAGTTGAACATTTACGAATATTGTCTAGCTCGACTTCCAGTTTGGAATTGCATTCATTCTTGAAGAAATTTATTACATTTAGACGTGTGAAGCTAGCATTTCCAAGATTCAATGCACCTAAGCACATATGAGCCCCTCCCGGTAATGATCCTGCAGAAATAGAGCAGCAGCTGTTTGGTATAACATATGAGCAACATGTCGAGAGAAATTCAAGAAAGCAATTATGAACAAAAGTGTCTAGATTGCTTATAAATAAATGTTAATGCTGGATATTTTCTCTACATAGCCCTAGCTAGGCAACGAGGGCAATATTGTGGCAATACAATTAACTTTTAACATACTAATTTGGTTGTAAACTACTTTACTAATTTTATTTTAACACTGTAAGCATAAGATGAGATAGATGTTAGGTGCAGATGCAAATGAGTTATTATAAGAGCAAGTAATCAAATCTCGAAGCACACTTTTTTGCTCAATAATTGAGAATTATGGATTTCTATTCCGATCTATACATATATATAATTTTACCCTCGACAGCAAATCTCGCAGTTGCATTTATGTTCATGCATCAGTACACTTGCTAAGACCATGTGCAAGTGCTACTGCTGTAAAAGAAACAAGACGTTCATATGACTTCACCTTTGAAGTGCAACTTATGGAAGTTTTAAAATATTTGAAATAGATATTTAAATGAATATAGGGTGGATGTAGGTCACAGTTGTTAGTCCTGTGTTAGCTTTTGAATGCTCAAACCTTTTTAGGCACTCAGGCGCTAGACCAAAATCGTAGCGTTTTTCAATTTTTTAGTGGTCCAAATGTTTGAATTCTACAAGCCTCTTTCAGGACGTCACTAAAGAAATTCCTGCTCAATTGTGTTTCCAGATCAGCGGCTGTGACAAAAGGTACAAGTCCCCATTGGCATAGCTCCTCTTTCTATCTTGCTTCTTTTTCTTCTTTCTTTTTTTTATCAAATTAAAATGGTTTACTTTTCTAGTCAAAGGAATGTGACATTAGACAGTACTTCAAAATTTTGGCACCCTATTAGCTCCCTCTGCCCCGTGATTAAGACGAAGACAACAATCCAGCATAGGTTAAAAGGGCTCAATTATTTGAAGTTTGTCTTCTAACTTAACACATCAGGCAAGTTGGCTGTTTTTATTTTCCTTATTACTTATGTTCCTTTTCTGGGTGTCATTCATAGCTCTAGAAACAGTTGCAGAAAACCAATTTGCATCAGAAAATGAAAAAGTTAATGTTTCTGGAGTTTACTGTCTATCATCAGTTCTTGACGAGTTAACAGGCGATGTTGTGGATTAATGGTCTTGTGTTGCCAAAATGGTACTCTTTGATCCAAATTTGACTTCGCATTTCCGCTCATGAGTCATGATTGACTTGAGCAATCGAATATTGATGATACCCTTTTCTCAAGATGCTTGTGAGTTGTGACATGTTTATTATATTTGTGCGTGGTTCCATGCTACGCGACTTGAAACTTGGCTGGCAACTTGGTTCTACAATTTAGAAATATAATGGAACGATGTTGGAATTTTTGGTAGGAATCGGATGCACACAACATAACTAGTGGTTAAACTAAATTAGAAAAAAGGAGTAAGTGAATAATATTTTGATCAAAGTAATAGCTGTCTAATATTTACTCGCAAAAAACAGAGAGAATTGAGGATTTTCCATTTCAAAACCAGATTACAATACATACATGTACAGCCATCATCATTATAAAGAGGGATTTTTTAATACAACATAATCTGTTTAGATTTGTCCTAAGATATGAGAGCCACGTGGCTCTTACATAAAAGAAGACTATATCATTCACTAAGTCTGTTGTAAACATAACTTTATATTTCATCTCTAATGTATATCACTTTCAAAAAACAATTTTTATTTTCAAAAATATTTTCAATATAATCTCAAAATTCTAACAAAAAAGCATGTTGTTTAGGATTACTCGGAATTTGCTCCAAATAGATACTCAGCAGCTGTTTGGCATTTGCATGTGGCCTATCTTAATTATATGTTCTTAAACATGATTCCCTACTCATGACATCTCTGTTATCTGGACTGAACATATCTTTTCTGTTTTTTTTCTTCTATTAAACATTGGAATCCGAATATGAAGATTTAAATTTTAAGACTACGTTATTTTGCCTTATATGTGATGACAAAAGTAATGAAGCTTGAAGGGTTCCAAATCAGTCCTCATGTCCCCATAGACAAGATCCAGAGCAAGGGTGTAAAGTCTAGTTACCTATCCCACTTAATAGCACATACAGATATATGCATATATACAAACGAATATCATTAGATATTTTAGCTCATCCTATATATAGCAGGTAAAATCAGCTAATTAGGTACTATATCACTCCATGTATAGTTGAATGGGAAAAGGAAAAGGTGTGAAGGGGGGGTGGGGGTACGGCCTTGGTGTTAGCCATGCATACTGGATGTTGCATAATTGATATTGGTAATTAATTTCGTAAAGTTAGTTGGTTGGATCCGTATTATGGGGCCTTTAATGGTACTGCAAAAATCAAACCAAGTAATGAACACTTACAGAAGAAAGGAAACCACTGATTGCTTGGCCTCAGTCTTTGACCTCTGTCCACAGCAAACATTAATGGAATAATTAAATTGTTCTCCTTTATTCATGATGAATATTACCAACAATTTATTCCAGTACCCCGCTTCCTTTCTCCTTAATTCTCAAGTGGTCAATACTGAATAGTTATCCAAGGAGGATTATCTGGAAAAAGCAGACTTGGCTTGGTTTGCTGGACAAGTTGAAGTTTGAACCAGATCTGGTTGCCTAAGCCTGAGTTTAGCTTAAGATCGTGAACAGTGACATTCACCCAAAAAAAAAAAAGAAGAAGAAAACAAAACGAATTCAAGACATCAGCCAGCATACCACTTTGGGTGTAAGAAAACTAGTGGAAATGTGTGGACAAACAGAATTGAATCTGGGACATGCATGTTCAGAATGACACTCTCATGAACATTTGATTCTCTATCCTTGGATGATTTGGATGCAACGGTCTTTTCATGCTAGCTAATACATCGGTACTGATGCTAAGGGGTTGCGAGAAACATCCAGAGAGCAGTACCATTACTAGCAGAGACAAATCAGAAATGAATTATACTGCCTATTAGAGCTTTACCAGTACTAAACAGCGAAGCCCTTAATGCATATAGGAACGTAGGTCAGGTATGGCCCATTCTGGCCATCCGAAATTCACTGTTCTTTCCGTAGCTTTGCAAATGAGATTGCATGCCCTTAATTAATTAAGTTTACCAAAAAGTTGGTGATTCCTTGATGTTGTTGTCTACCGAGAGAATGGAAAGTAAAATTGACAGGTATCATTAATACATACATAACTTGGTGCAAACAGACAACTAGAAATGAATGCCAAAGCATATATACATATATATACTTACAAATCTGAATTTTATTAACTTCCCCAAATTAAGATTGTATCAAGTTAATATCATGGTTGTTTATAAGTATGAACCTATGCTGAAACCAATCATCTGCAACCTTTTTTAATAATTTTAACATAGATAAGCAATCCACTTGCGAGTGTTGGATCAAATTATGGGATTCATTATTAAAATTAATGTGGGCATGATATGTATTCAATCATTTTAACTGATTGTTCAACCTATATTGCAACACTGTGCTGATGGATATGTACTCTTTTTTTCAGGTATGAGATTTTTAATTGTTTAACATGGCAAAAAAATGATTAGAGCAACTATAGCACTAAGGAAGATTGCTATATACTATTAGCTGGCATTAGAGAATAAGATAAGCATGTTTAAACTGCCAAGTTGGCAGAGTAGTGGGTAGAAATCAAAAGAAACTGTGAAGTATACGGATGAAAATCATAGTGTCCAATCAAGCTGCTGCCTTTTGCGATGCTGACCCATGTCGTAGCCCATTAAATCGACTTTGTTGGTTTTTTAATCCTTGGTCGTAGCCTGGTAGGCTCAAATTAACATCAAAACTGCAATAGGGTTTATCGATGAGACATTGCCACATGCCGGGGGTCTCAATCAAACACGTGGAAGTCACATGCCAAGTAGTGAGGAATGAATTGGAGATGGGTGCTGTCGCTGGCGCTCAAGGGAAGTACAACGTGAGTTGATCCACCTCCTTTTTTGAGGTCGCTAGCAATGGGACACAGACTGCTCGGTGCAGCCCGTTGGCTGCTAGTACCCGGTACGTTTTCCCTCTTGCCTTGCCTTCACTGACTGACGCAAATAAAGAAACAGAGAAAAGAGACCCTGGGTAGTCTGCACTAAAGCGGGGGGTGGGGGTCCCCTTCTGCTTTTCTTCGCCATGGTCCTCCTCGCTGCTGTTGTAGGCCCTTTTTTAACATTGGTATTTGCCTAACTCTCGCACACTCCGTTATATAATTCTCTATTTCAATATGTATCCTTCCATGATATGAATATAATTAAGTAACTCTTTTTTTCTAACCCACCCATGAAAGATAACCCTTGTTTCTTAATCTTTACTTAAAAACCACCGGATATTCTTGCCATAAAGACCTACATGCTTTCCATTGCATGGAAATGGCTTTCTAACCATGCATTAGCTTAAAAACTTGAGCCCTCAATTGGAATTTTATTTTTTTGTTCAAACTACATATGCTGATCCTAAGCTGAGCTGGAAAAATTATCCAAAACGTACATTCAACGGTATGGATGTTAAGTTACTTAACACTGTAGCTCTTGCTCTACGGTGAAAATTGTTTACCAAAATAATTTTTTGTTTACCTTTGAAGGCCAAAAGTGTCTGACACTTTCAATAATAATATATGGCGAGGAATATATTCTCACATTGCAAAAAAAATTAAAAGAAAAACAAAAGTCTATTAAATAATTACGTTTGTTCAAATAGGTATATTTGTTCAAAAAATTAATTATATATTTGTTAAAACAATTATGTCTCTCCACTTTTTTCTTAAATTGCTTCTATCCTATTTTGCCGTAGAAAAACTTTACAAAAATTTGATAACTTTGTCATATATTATGAGTATTCGGTAGATTAGTTTCGTCAATGTAAAACGTAATTAATCATTGAATTTACTACGTATAACTCTTTTAATACCTAAATAAATAATCAATAGAGATGAATAGTCACTTATCTTGTGTTCTAAATAAAAAGAATGTGTCTGTGTTTTTTTTTTTTTTTGTCTTCTTTTGATAGTATTGTCCCTAGGTTCAAACTAACTAGCTTTAAAAATTTTAAATAAGAGCACCAAAGTCCTAAACTAGGATGTTTCTTTAACATGAATGTGCTGGAAGCAGAAAATAGAATAAAATTCAATGTGAATGATATTACATTGAGAAAACAAAGAAAAAAAAAAGGCAGGAAAAATATGGCCTCCAAACCATTGTAAAATTGACTGTTACCTACCATTGAATTACGGCCATTAACAGGCCCATAATTTGGAAAATGAAGGAAGGGTTAGGGACTTAGGGCTTAGAAGAAAGGATTGTGGGGTCCCTTTGGGCCATGGCCCTCCGACTTACCGACTCAATTGGATAAGCACATATGCAGGTACGTACTCGAGAATTCCTGTAATCGGGTACCATGTTTACAACACATAAATAAGAGTGGAGAGACGTCATCATAATCAGCAATAACCAATTTTTGTGGACCCCAAGAAAACTGGTGGGCCTGATTTCTTTGATGGAAGGCAGAAAAGAATCTAATCAGAACCATCATCCGATAGAAATTAAAATGGGTATGAACAGGGAAAATCCAATACCCAATTCCAATATATTCCAAAAAAAAATTTTCTTTTGAGACGAGAGAGCAAAGAGCATCTTGCCTACACTGCGGCCATGCCCCCATGTGCAATCCCTTCTTTAAAGAAATCAAAGGAGAAAAATGGCAAAGGAGGTAAGTGCGATTGTTTGGCATTGAAATGACATTGTTGGGGACATCTTAAGGGTGAAAAATAATGAATAATTTGTAGACATACTATGGTTGGTAGTTAGGGAGAAAATGCAATATGGCGTCACAGTTTTGTTAATCCTTTCGAGGCTTCTCAAACGGGTGTGCTGTATTTACATACATGCATACATACATACACATACTCATTTACGCGTGCTCGTGAAAGAAAGAGAGAGGATGTGCATTATGTATCATGCATGGAGAGGGGTCATTTAGAGGAAAAAGGGAGACGGGGTCACTCTCTGGCTGATTGATCAAATGTCCCTGTCTCTATAGCCCCCACATATCTCAGTCATGTTGTCCTCAACCAAGGGGCTTTAGATGCCTATTCCATCTCTCTATGATTGTGAGTCCCTTTCAGTACTCTGTTGGTTAAAGAAGATAGCATCATCAAAAGCTAGCCCACACCCAAGTGGTGCAATCATATACCTTTCTCACTTCACTCAAATTATGCTTTCTGATGATTACCACTAGTTTAATTGGCTGCTAACCCTCCATAATCTGATCAAGCACACATTTGCATGCATGCCTCCGTCAATATTGTCATTAGGATCTACTTTACATTTCCAAGGTTCACTTTCCCTCTAATGTTTGTGACAAGAATGTGATCTAAACAAAAGGGTTATATATGTTTAAGAATTGTGATTACAACATAAGATTTGATTTATTTCTTTTTCTTCTTCTTGTTTGGTATAGCTACTTTATTTTGGTGATGTTGATGGATGATGATAGTGAAGTGGATGGTGATAGGGTCCATAGGGAGGGAATGGCCAAACCTTTGCAAGCTCTCAATGAGAAGATCTTGATTTGAACATCTGTATCCACAATAAGGGTAGGTGGACCATCATCTGCATCGTTCAATAGATTGACTACTCAAGCGGGAGATCTTGAAAGTCGATGGATCACTTTCCATTTTATTATCAGCATGAAAGCAGACAAAAGAAATGGAAATATTTGCTCCCGACTTTGAGGTGAGAATATCTAGTGATTGATCAAACGTGCATAAATAGTCCACCAGGTTACATGTCACCCTATCGTATGGCCTGGATTTAAATGGCAGCTTCCTATTGTGATGGGAGCATGCAGGCTATGCTCCGCCTTGTGGTACAATATTGTATAAGGTGGTCTTTTTCCTACATTGATGATAAGGAAAAGTTGGGTGTGGGCAGGAAGTCAAGGGCTACTGAAGTTTTTGCTCTTTTCTTTTTTGAAGTAAACACTGGTTTTACAGTGATGAAAAGGTTAGAGAAAGTGCCTAAAAAGGACTGTCTTTTTTTCAGTCTCTTCTCTCTTATCGTTTTTTTTTTTTTCAAAATTTTTCTTTAGTGTTTTTGGGTGGGATACACAAGCTTTTCTAGGTCCTAGATAGTGACCACGATGCTTCACGTGATGTCTTGGAGTTTTTCTCTGTGTTGGAAAGTTAGAATTCCCAGTTGTTTTGATGCATTTGACCAGGTTTAGCTCCCTCTTTAGAAAATTACATCTCTACGTATTTTCCTCTTTACCCTTCCAACTCACCATCTTCTGGGAGACCTCTCTCGCCCTTTAAAATTTCCTGTCCCACCCATACATCTTTGCTGTAGGGCATCCCTAATCATGTAAAACGTGCATGTTGGACTCTTTGAGTTAAGTGTATACAAATGGTGAGGGCTAGCTAGATCCATGAAAAAAACATTTAGATTTCATGGCATACAGCTGCTTCAAAATTGGTGTTCCACTAATAGTGGTTGTTACAGATCGATGACCGGAGCTGTACATCTGCTGACCAAACATTAAGCATTAATGAAGTTTAGTTTGAGCCATTTTTTTTCACTAGGTGAAAAGACCAGGAAGCTAATAAAGGTAAAGGTTAGGCACTTGAGCACTTGCTTTGGTGGGGCGGAGGGTGAGCACTCTCATAACCTAAAGAAGTATATATATATATAGATATACACAGATTTATCAACTTGTCCAAGCCTTCTAATGCTCGAGCCATTGCATTAGTTGCGTTTTTTGGGAAAGGGAAAATGCCCGCATTACTCAGGACAACATGCCATATCCAGTGGGCACATAAGCATGGTATGCATGAAGATGCATGCATACACAAGTGATTGGGAAGAGCTAGCAGGTTTGTCGGGAAATGTGGATTACATTTTATACAGTAATATATTATTATATCAATCAACAAAGGTAGAAAACAAAGTGTTTTGTTTAGATCATAAGATATTTCATCACTTCAAGAAACACTGAAACATAGATCTTTGGACACCATCGATATCAAAACCCAAGGAAGTGAGTTCAACTTTGCATCTCTGTTTCTCAAAAGCAAGAAAAGGAAATCTAGCCCTACCTGTAATCTATTATATAATATACCATCAAACATTCCAAATCAATATCAAATTAAATTAGACTCTCCTTTGCCCTTCTTTGATCCTATACCAACTTCATTTCACAAACAACAAGGCAAGAGTTGTGGGAGGATGGGGATATTTGCCTGCTTCCAAGTATGCATTATTGGATTGTGTTTCATTGTCTGATAATTAATCTTCATCAGACAAACATCTATACTGTATATATATATATATATATATATAAACACTCTTACAGTCTTTCTTTATTGATTGTTTTGGTTCTTTGTTAGCTTTTAAAAGACTTTTTTAATACCAATTGGGACATTGGGAAGGATGGGAAGAGCAGAGATTCCACTTCCTTCATGGAAGAAGGGATGGGGCATTTCAACACCTGTTATCTTGACCCAAGGCTCTTGTGCCACTCTTTTCTCCCATACTAGCTTCTCCCCAATTATATTCCACACACACACACAAAATAAAAAAAGAAAAGAAAATCATATACGAGTATAAAGTAAGAGAAAGAACCAATATAATATAGCACTAGAACAATCACCCCTCATCAGTAAAATCCAAAGCTAGTTTCACTTGGGAGCCCCGGCATATCGCTTTTGCTGCCACCAAGCCAGCAGAGGCTGTCCCCAACTCTGCTGTTTTTACCTTGCAAAGGGACCGTACATTTATGCACTACAAAACTTTAAACAAAAACAATAACAGAACCTATTTATAACCCCACCTTTAACACTAACAGGTTTGCCCTCGAAGGAGCCAGAGGGCAAAGCCCATAGGAGTATCAATCAATATATACAAGTAGATAGCAATGCCTATCGCTATCAAGAAATGAAGGGGTGACAAATGCTAGCTGGTTGATGATAATGTGGTGAATTATAGGCTGATTACAAGGCTAATGATCTCACTTTCTCATAAACAGACGGTCAAAGACAAGAGTATAATTGTCTGTCAAAACTTTCTTGGTGTCAGGAAGGTGAAATGAAAGCACTGAAAGCTCCTTTTAGTCATCATGTAACTGCAGACGAGAGAGAGAAAGAAAGGGAAAGATAGATCCCAAACTAATGAAAATCTTTTCTACCTGAGGATGAAATCTACTACTAGAAAGTACACTGGGTCTCGTGCATCTTTGCGTCAATGTTCGTGTATGTGCAAGCGTACAAAACTGTTTGCGAAGCAGCCTGATGATCAATGACCGTATTACTGCAACTCAACATTTCAAACCCTGATTTGCTTTATTTCTAACATCGATTTATCGTAAACCATTCAGAGGTCTTCATTATCTGAATTTCCTATCAATAGGAACTCTTCTTGAGTGGTAGCTCAAAGGTCCATCTATCAACATTACAATAAAATGGCTCCATCCAATGCTAGTCAAACAGACCACTTATTGGATCTGTCAAGAAATCAATAGAATCATGTGATTTTTGTGCTCTAGCACTTCCGAGGGTGGGGTCCTTTGTTTTCAGGCTTACAATCTATGCATACTTTCATGTTATAAGAATGTGGCAGATAAATGGCATACAATTGACAATTTGTGAAGTCATGCAGGCGTGCAGCAATATAAATATATCATCTCTTCTCGCCATGCGTATTCTTATTTATGTGCGTTACAAAGTACTGAGAGTAGCAGCAAAATTTGACGTTTCTCGTATAAAATATCACAATCACACAACCGAAAACCGCGTCAATCACAGTCACACTTCTTCCCAGCTCATTCCCTCTTTGCATTCATGAATCTGAAAGCATAAAAGTTACCAATACAAGCTAATTAAGACATATATATATATATATATATATATACGCGCGCGCGCACAAACCTCACGCAAATCACGAAACCATTTAATCTTGCATTCATACTTGTAGTAGAAAAAGTAATAAAGTGTGATAGCATTTGGTTGTTGATATGCCCCATATAGACGGACACTTGGACGTACCAAAATGATGGTGATAAAAATGGAGAGGGAGAGAGAACTAACCTACATGAACAATTAAACATGCTCTGCTAAAATTCAATGGAGTAGCAGCTTGACATTGAGAGTGAATAAATAGAGAAGGTGGAAATAAGTTTTCCTGGGACTGAAATGAGTGGTAATACCTTGATGTGTCAGAAAGGTAAGAAAAGAAAATGTACATTGGGGTTGAAGAGAAAGATACGGGTCCTCGGAGAAACGGAGCAAACTCATGATGTAGCCTAAGAATAATAAGGTTTGGTCTGTCTGTGATAGTAGTATTTCATTATTGGGATAAGGGTAGAAAGAGAGAGAAAGAGAGGGAAAAAAAAGTACTGGACAGCAGTTTTGAACGGAGGATTGATAAAGAGACCGTTGGGAACCGAGCAGGCAAAAGCGTGGGCCCTCAAAATCATTTTGGTAAAATTTAAAGCATGATTAAATACAATACAGTAATAGAGAGAGAGAGAGGTATAAATGTGACATTTCCATGTTGGTTTGCTTATATAAAGGAGGTTAAGATGTTGGGGTTTCCCTTCTTTTAAGGAAAGATAACAATAGAGGGGAGAAGAGAGGGAAAAAGAAGGAAAGAGAGGGTCTGAAAACTGTGAAGAATTGATGGAGGAACATCTCAGCCCGTTAGCTGTTACTCATCTCCTTCAACACACACTAAGAAGCTTGTGCATTCATGAGAACTCTCAGTGGGTTTATGCGGTCTTCTGGAGGATCTTACCTAGAAATTATCCACCACCCAAGTAAGGAAGCATAAAGCCAACTAAGAAAGCACTATAGGCTTCCTTTTCTTTCTCGTTAATAGTAGGCTTCCTTTTCTTCCAAGAGAAAGGATCTAATATGTCTTGACTCATTCCGTAGATAAAGAATACAAATGTCATAATCTCTTACCAATTTATAAGTTATTATGCCTTTCGTAATATAATTGTTTTACTTGATGATAGATGGGATGGTCAAGCAGCTTATGACAGGTCAAGAGGAAACAGGAGAAACTGGTACAATTTTTTCAGTTTTTTTATAGTGTCAAGGACGATATGCCATGCATATGTGATCCTTATTTTGGTAACGCTATCATACTAAAAATCGCAGGATATTAGTTTGGGAAGATGGTTTCTGCAACTTTGCTGCCTCAGCAGCTGAAATCAACTCCGGAGACTGTACGGGGTCCTCAGTCTATGGCAGTTGTGAGTTTCAACACTATCAAGGACTGCAACCAGAGCTTTTCTTCAAGATGTCCCACGAAATCTACAACTATGGAGAAGGGTGAGAAATTGATGTGCCTTGAACTCTGATCACTCTGATGTTGAAATTTTTGTGAGGTAATTCAATTAACTGTAGATAACATTTCAAGCAAACTGAAATTTTTTTTTAACATGGGCAGTTTGATAGGAAAAGTGGCTGCAGATCATAGTCACAAGTGGATATACAAAGAACCAAATGACCAGGAAATCAACTTCTTGTCAGCATGGCATAACTCGGCAGACTCAGTAAGCATAAATGTTTTCCCATCCATGCTTACACCAGTTGGTCATCTCACGTTCCATCTGTTAGCCGAAAAATATATGTCTATTTCTCACTAAATTCTTTCCTGAAGCATCCTAGGACATGGGAGGCACAGTTCCAGGCCGGTATAAAGGTATATAACATCATAAACATTACAAAACTCTGAAGAGTTTGGGTAGATCTACTTACTTGCTTTGACTTGATCATCTTTGCTGCAGACCATAGCCTTGATTGCGGTTAGAGAAGGTGTTGTCCAATTAGGAGCTGTTAACAAGGTCCTCTCTCTCTCTCTCTATGAAGTTCACACACAACTTGCTTTGCTGTAATGTTTCACTGACAGTCCCATATATTTCCATTTTTTTTCTCATTATGCAAAAGGTAATTGAAGACCTGAGTTATGTAGTTCTACTAAGAAAGAAATTCAGCTACATAGAAAGCATTCCCGGAGTACTCTTGCCCCACCCATCATCATCTGCTTACCCTTTTAAAGTAGATGGGTATGGCACGCCAGAAGCATGGCACTTCCCAGCGACAATTGCACCACCAACTGAATTCTATGACCACTTCAATCAGCCAATGAAGATAACCCCCTCCATGAGCAGCCTTGAGGCCCTTCTCTCCAAGCTCCCATCAGTCGTACCGCCGCAATCTTCCGGGTACTGCGAATCACAGCCACTGTCAGAGTCACAGTTCTTATCATCACAAAGGCCTGTAGAATACATTGGGATGGAGAAAGTGGCCAAAGAAGAAATCGATGAAGAGTGTAGGCCTGAACAGGATATGGGTGAAAGTAGCAGCTCCATTTCTGCTTACCGTCGTCAACAGCATTTTCATCATCACCAAGATCTGAATGTAACAAGCGGCAGGCCCAACAGTGGATTTTGATGTATGAGAGATATATCACATATAGCCTAGTCCTACAATTAGATTGTGCAGGGATCAGCGCATTGATTTCTCTAACGTTTCAGTTAGCCAGCTTTTTTGCTTTCTGTCTCATTGGGTGTTTCTACTAAGTTAAGCTTTAAGTTAGCAGCTTTGTTAGATAGATGATGCAGCTGGCTTTAGCCCTAGATTCCTAGTAAGTATATAATATCATTGATCTATAACCTTGCAGCCATTCATATATATGAACCTCCATGTTACATGATTGTTAAGTGGATTTTACTTTTGCACTGCAACGCATAGCTTACTCAAGGACATGTAACGCAGCTTTGACAAGAGAGGTAGGAGTAGGAGACTGTTGGCTATGGAGAATCGCTTACGACAGACACTCATATGCACTGCCTTCTGGTAAATCACATGTCAAAAGAGTGGTAACTAACCAACTTCTAATTAGAAAATGAAGCAAAAGACTGCATTAGTTTCCTAATGATGAGGGCTAACTGCTTTGAAAATATCCAGGATGCCAAGATTCATGTGCTTTATTCATTTGGAAGAAAAGTATAAGGTTCCCCTCCGGATGATTGCATTCATTTTCTTCTTTCTTTCTTCAACCTTATCTTATAAAGCTTATTATAAACTTTAAGTAATTTTTATTTTTTATTATTTTTAATTAAATTATTATATTTTATTTTAAACTAAACAAATTTTTATAATTAATAGTTAATTAACTATTATTTATCAAAATATCACTTGTCATTTTATATTATATGATGTTAATGTAGCATACTAAAATATCATAATGAATGATAATGTATCAGGTTGATTTGATATAATAGCATAATTAGATAACATTTTTACCCTTAACTTCAATATTGTCACATAATCCGTGCCATATTAATACCACATGAATATAAAATGATAAATGAAATTTTAACTAATTGCAATTAATATTGTTAATCATAAGAATTTATTGGTTTTAAAAAGTATTAAAAACTTGATTGAACTTAATAAAAGAACAAAGATTTATATAAATTTTTTTTTATAGTTCATAAATTTTTTTCAAACATACATTATACATAGTAAAATCATACATTCTTGCACCGTACAAAAATCAAATTTCTTGCATTTTAAATATTTTCAAACTTTGTTGAAATTTTTTTTTACAAAAAAAAACAGTTTTAACATAATCCTTAGAAAGTATTTGAATTCATATTTTAATGCATTTTTTTGCTTACAAAGGCCAAAAATAGAAATTTGCAAAAACAGGAATAAAATAGAAACCTAAGGTATAGTGAGCAAAAATCCTGTTTATGATGATCAGGTTTCCAGATATTAAAATCCTGCCCTGCTAGCGGAGGAGAGACAGAAGGGAGATGATAATGCCCGAGTAAGGCAGAAAAGCATATAAGGCGATTTTGTCCTTTTTTGTGGTAATAAATATGGCTCATATCCGATGCCTAACCAGAAGAAAACAGGCGTAGAATTCTATAAATAAACGACCAAATTTCCAAACTATAAATAAAGATGTAAAGCACAAAACACAACAGGTCTTACTGAGGAGGATGCATTAGAATTTAATGTAAGAGCTTGAATTTACATTGCATGCATTTTATCATCCAATGGTTCTTAATTAAATGCATGATTTGCCTTCAAAACGCAGCAGGTGATAGTTATCCTGTTACTCTCACAATAAAAAAGGGAGGGAGGGGCAGAGGCCTAGCTAGCTGCCCACAAAAAACACAAGTATTTCAACAGTTGACCAAACAATAATTTTATCAAAAATAAAAACCCACTGCGCAGGTGATCCATCAATAACAATTTGTTGTACTATGTTAAATTTAAAAAGAATACAATTACAAAAATGGTATTGATCATGGAAACCATGGTCACCATCAATGAGATATGCACCAAAGCACATATCAGGGTGCAATGATAGAATCCAACAACACGTCCGTCCTAATGAAAGGCTGCAATTTCATCCTTGAAGTGTTGGAGTAGGCCTTCTATGCTCATTGAAGTGAGATCTCCCTTATCCCTCACCCGTACACTCACCTGAAAACATTTCAGGCATACATGACAATTAAGGGAGGGAGACATGATAATTTACGGTTAACCAAGCATAGGTCTAATTAAAGAACGAAAATGAACAGTGAGGAATGAAAAGAAATTTGCATTCACAATGCAAAAAGGTACCCAAGTCTATTCAATAACTTCGGGTAGACAAACCTGTTTAGTATTCATTTCCCCTTCCCCAACAACCAATATATAGTTGTATTGTGCCAACTGAGCTTCTCGTACCTGCAATGTGAAAAGGTCAAACAAGTGCAAATAATTCAGTCCAAAACTTCAGAGCAAGCTCATAGGAGACTGAAAGGCAGAAAACGAGATTGATAATGTACGATAGTCATCAATGACACTGTGGCTTCATTCTGAAGCCTAACTGCATGTAAAAACTGAGAGAGCTTATGATAAGACTGCTAAATCATTGAAATTCGATATAATTGAGGATGCCAGTCGTTGCACCTTTTTCTGGATCTTTCTATCAGTCAAATCAACATCTACATAATAACCAGCCCCATGAATCTGCTCCTGAACCTATGAAAATGAAACAAGAGATGACTTTGGCATCAATGACTCAAGCATAACAACGTATTCACTAATAAACAACAAACAAGCCTTCTCCCACTCGGTGGGTCAGCTAAACAGATCCTAATATCCTATTATGACATTGTGCCCTACTTGGCAACCATATCCTTAGTAAGATAAAAAAATGCAAGGTCCTGTTTTAAATAGTTTTCACCCACATCTATGATATACAACTTTGCTCTCAGAAATTTCCTCAAGTACGTAATCAATTCTCTACTTTGGCAAGTTCATATGAAGACTTCAGAACAACATAAATAATGCTTCCTGAGTCATGACATAATGAAGTCAAACATCAAAAATAAGAAAATAACAGAAAAACTGATACTCGAGATTAGATATAAAGACATTTAATTGCAAACAACAAACATATCAAAGCAAGAGACAAAAATTACCATCATCGTCATGATTTGAAATTGTAAAATGAGGGAAATAAGGTATACGCTACGCCAAGTTTACCTTGACAATTTTAAGAACCAGTAGCATGCAACCACGCAAAAATAAAATTCTGATCCAATACAGGGGAAACCACCATGCCAGAATGCAGAGGAAAATCCATAGAATTTTAAGATATCATATATATATGATTACATGTAGACGCACCAATAACTTCCATAAGGTTGGCAACGAAAAATGACAAAATGAAGACAAAATAGAGGTCAACAAACAAGCTAAGGAGCATACTGCTAGGGTAGTCTACCTCTCTTGCATAATCCTGGGACTTTGCTGACACCGGGCAAACAATAGCTTGGCGTGGACTAAGCCAGAAGGGCCATTTTCCTTTGTAGTGCTCCAACAATATAGCAAACATACGCTCAACAGAACCCAGGATAGCTCTATGTATCATAACAGGTTTCTCCCTCTTGGCTTCATCCTCTGCTGAGTACTCCAACTTGAAGCGATCAGGAAGTTGGAAGTCAAGCTGCAAAAAAGGGCATCAACTAATAAGTGATAATTATTATAAAAATACAACAAATTAGAGAGTGGAGATAAAGAAGAAGATGAAACACAATAGAACATCACAAACCTGTAATGTTGCACATTGAAATTTCCTATTCAAAGCATCAGATACACTAATATCTATCTTCGGACCATAAAAAGCCCCATCTCCTTCATTAATCTGTACAACATGACTCTTGAGCATAAGCATCTAGACAATAGCCTGGTAAAATGGATGGCAACATAAAATAGTCCTTAAATATAAAACGGAGAAAACAAAGCACAACAAATAGATCACAACATGCAAGCCAAACATGCAAGATTTTCTCTTCTCTTAGCAATAGAGAATTCCACTGTTTAATTAGACAAATCAGTCTACCTCAATAAGAGCACTTCGAATTTTCAACTTGCAAAATTTTATTCAAATTGACTTCTCATTTGAGAAAAATAATTTAAGATCACATTCTTCAAACAGAAAACAATGCAGTGTGAATGAAATACACAAAATCATGAAACCAGCTTTTCTCATAAAAAGATGTCAAATACAAGAGAAGAATACGGAGCAGCACAACAAACTCACATGGTGTACTCTCCATTTTGGCTCACAAACATTCCAGCCAAGTAGCTGGTCACAATTTGAAATCCCATTTAGTCTTAAGCTTGAACTAATATTTGACTTAAGCAATAACCCATTAAGGCCAAAAAATTGCTGAAACTCTGCATTTTTATGTGCATTTATATTGCCATAGTCATGCCCTATTCTTAAGAAAACAAATATAGACTGTATGCTTAACGGTGGTTGTAAGCTGAAGCAAAATTTCTTATTTGTTATCCACAGCAATTAGTTCGGAACCAATCTATGGGGTGAATAACCATAAATATTGACTATATGAACGTGATCGATAGAAAACTGACCTGCCATGGCTTCCCAGACTCATTCAAGGCTTCTGTAAGAGCAGCTTCAGCTCTCTCCCAAGTTGCCAAATCGCCAAGGTATTTCTCTGGCCTCTACAATTCAAATATTTGTAACACACTAAATAAAAAATTTCATGCTAGAATACACCCACGCATGAGTACAACATAAATAAGTCATCATGAGTCTTCAAGTCCTAATGATACAATATGAATTGAAGAATATAACTATGATACATGTAGGAATATTAGGTCTCTATTTGAAAACCATTTTTACCAAAATATATTAACATACTTAAAATGTTAAAAGAAAAAAATTCATTGCAAATTCTACATACCATAAATGGTTTTATAAGTATAGCATCTCAAGATATACACCAATGATACACCAAGTCAGATTTCCAGTTCACCAACACTTATTCCAACTTTGATTATTATCTTGAACTGAGATTCCCTGGATATTTGAAAAAACTAATTCCAATCTCTAAAATTTGAAGTAAATAGAGCTTATCATACCGTAGATAACTTCAGCTCATAAGTAAACCCAAACACAGTGTAAGCATAGTCAATGAACTCCAGGCCATCTTTTACTTCTTTCTTTATCTGAAAAAAGGTAAAACATGTGTTATAAAGGAAATAGGGAGCTAAAATATTTACCAATTCTGTAACTTACAATTTAAAGCCACCTCACCTGAGATTCCCTGCAGAAAATGTGAGCATCATCCTGAAACAATATGAAGACTAATGTCACAGAAGGGGGGGAAAAGAAGAACATCCACCTTTAACCAAATACAGTTCATGAGGTAGCCAAAGAGGCTTGCTTAACTAGCATGACTAAGCAACCAAAATGTATAAGATCAGAATAAAGGCTTCTTCAAACTTAAGTCCAAAAAATAACAAAGAAGTTTCCACACTGCAGTTAATTATGGTAGACCAAAATTGACATTTGACATTTAGCGAAAACAAAGGTACAGAGAGATAGCAAGGAGCATGATCTCAAAAGTTTACACCTAACTATAGGGTACCTGCTGAAACCTCCTGACACGAGTTAACCCGGTCAGCGCCCCACTAGCCTCGTTACGATGCAAGACCCCAAAATCAGCCAGGCGAAGAGGTAGTTCTGCATAAATTAATCAATATGAGAACATTGCTGTGAAGCCAGAGATGACAAAATGAATCACCTTAATCAGCATTAACCACAGCTGACAACCATATGACTCAAAAACCTCTTTCAAAAAAATTACAAGTTAAATAAGCACATTCTTAAGGCTAATGTTTGTTCACATATTAAACAATGAGAGAAAAAAACAAGGGGAAGCGTGTTTCCCTAGGAAGCAGTACCATCATTTTCTGGCAAAGAATTAGGAGATATTTTTAAAGAAACATACAGATGCAACTGACCTCTATAAGAACGAACTCTGTGCTGGAACATTAAGCAGTGGCCTGGGCAATTCATAGGTTTCAGTCCAAACTCTTGTTTTTCAATCTGTGTAAGGAACAGAACATCATTAAAAAGGAACATAACAGGAGAACTAAATGCTCAAGATATCCTTTTAACACATATCATTTTAGATTCCTAGGAAATGCACATAAAGTTTGACTCTACAATTAAAACCACACAAATCAGTTACTTTTTTTTTCTATAATTACACAAAATCTCACCTCAAACAAAAACATATTCTCCCTATAATTTGCAGCATGACCAGATGTTTCCCAGAGATTCATATTATACATGTTTGGTGACTTAACCTGAAAAAAATTATGCAACTTTATTAACTCATTATTCAGGTGATATAGTTTGATATACTAAAAGAAAGAGAGAGAGAAGACTTCTAGCCTCTTGGTATCCCCTTTCCCAATATTGATTTCGTATAAATTCCATTAGTTTGTTGTATATTCGAGTTCCATGAGGAAGAAAGAACCAACTTCCTGGGCTGAAAGTTACCAAAGATGCCAAAAACCAACATCAGAAACATTCTTGAACACGCTTGTGTTGAGCATATTAAGTTATGCCATACCTGAGGGGGTGACAAAAGAAAAGTTCCTGCTTTGTACCCAGCAATCTATGGTCATACTTCTTTGCTTCTTCAAGCTGAAGGATATATTCCTGGGAAAAATATTAAAATTCATGAGAACTAAAAATGTTATGCAAGGACAATCAATATACTATGAAACTAGAGAACATCTCCTCTTATTGTAAAAGTACCTAAACTCTCTGGTTTTTGTCTAAGTATGTTAAAGTAAACCTAATACAAGCAATTGACTTCTTAAAGAAATTTTTGCTATTATACCAGATTTTTGTATTCTTTGCATCATAATAAAAGAAATATATATATTTCTCTATGCATCATACTCTTATATCATTGCTTCGACAGCCACAAATGAAGCAAATTTAAAACCAAAGAAATATTGCAAAACTAGCGCAAGTACAATAACAAAGCCAACAGCCAGAATCAAAACAAAGGAGGAAAAAATCTTTTCACCTTTAAACGTTTCTGATCAGGATAAGATATCCCATAAACTCTTTGTAAACTCTCACGATCTTTGTTTCCCCTCCAGTAAGCTGATGAAGCCTGAAGATTAAAATTCGTGAGTAAACCAGGAAATGGTGGTGAAGATTAATCCATATATCTCCAAAACATAACTTTGATATATCACGTATTCACCTTCAAACATGCAAATGCCTTCACAAAGGATGTATTGGGAATATGAGGCCCACGACACAGATCAACCAAGGGTCCACATCTGTATATTGTAATAGTTTTGTCTGCAGGCAAATCATTGATAATCTCAACCTGATCATAAAAATATCAATGCAGAGATTAGTACAATGGGAAAACATATGCATACAAAGGAATCAGTTCAATTAATATGAAAAATTGAAAATAACACCACTCAACTTGCCTTAAAATTATTCTCAGAAAAGATCTCAATGGCTTGTTCCCTTGTCACTTCGATGCGCTCAAAAGGTTGTTTTTCCTGCATCAAGATACCAAAAAGAAAAAACGAATCTACCATGAAATAAGAGTTTTACCACTAGCAAAATTCCCAATTAATAGGAGCATGAAAAATAACATAAACAACCACGGCTCAACATTCATAATATGATTTTAAAACTTCTGGCTTTTCCTTGAAACAGGTATGAGCTGACTAGTCCAAAAGTGTTACAATATGCACTAACTCAACATGAAGCAGTGGAACATAGAAAATAAAATCACTGTATAAACACCAAATGAACATGGATACGGGTTTAATGTGATCATAGATAAAACAATCAGAAGCAAGAAGTCGCTCATTTAGGAAGATTAATAATACCGCAACAGCTTTCAATGCCCTAGCTTCAATTTGCTTGAAGTGATCCTCATTCAAGCCCAATTCACCATAAAATGAATCATAATAGAAACCCTGTAACACCACATTACCATCTTGTAAGAAGGTAAATTCATAACTAATAAATATTGGTAACCAACATGAGGATCAAGATGAAAAGAACTAAAAAACAAATGGTAATTAAAACCACAAAATTATCTTCAAATGCCTGCTTAAGTGAATAATCAAACTGATATGGAACATACAAGCTAATAAACACAGTATTTTCAATGATGACAATCCTTAATGCTTCATCCCTACTAAAGCCAACTATATGAAATATCATTGAATCTCTTCGCCAATTCTCCAAAATTCGCATACCAAGACAGAGAAAATCTTGTTTTTTTTAAAAAATATCATACTAGCATATGCTACACCACAAAGGTATCAAATGCGTGCAGGGAACAAAAATGTTATCGGATGTGCAAATTTTTATAAATATCATATAATTCTAAGAGACAAAGTTGTGTACAAAGAAGCATTTTTCCAACATAACAAAGACTCAAGCTACTAACATACCTCCCCTCTTGTGGTACAAGGCCCAATGCATAGTTTGCAACCATATATGCTCTCAAGAGACTGCATAACCAGCAATCCAAATAAGCAAGTTATCCCCCAAAAAAAACCAAACAACCAAAGAATGAAATGAAAACAAACAGATAAAAAATTCCCATTTTACCTGACCAAGAATGTGAGCGCTAGAGTGCCAAAAAGTATCACGACCTTCATCGCTATCAAAAGTGAAAATCTTAAGCTCACAGTCACCTTCCAAAGGCCTATTCATATCCCACAAAACGCCATTGACCGAAGAAATCAAGGCATTGGCAGCCAAACTCTTGGAAATTCCCTGGGCAATATCCATAGGGGATGAAACCCATTTCTTCCCTTCCTTAACTGACCCATCACGCAAAGTGATCTTGATTAGTTCGTGCGGAAGGGACTGAAGATGAGATTGCTGTTGAGACTGGAGGGATTGGAAGATTTTGATGCGCTTCTCGATGACTAGGTTGAGATAGGCTTCGTCTTTGGGATGAGAAGAAGCCATGGTCAAGGCGGAGAAGAGGCGGAGAGAGGAGGAGGAGGGTTTAGAGAGGAGGCAGAGAGCTGGCTGAGAAGAAGAGGAAGAAATGGAACGGCGGAGAGTAGAAAAGAGAGTGCATAGCATAGAATACAAAGGGATCCGTTCTTTTTTTAGGCTTCTTTCTTTATTTTCTTCTGTTATGGAGGTTTAGGGTTTTATAGTGCAATTTTTTTTAGGGGTATCAGTTATGTTAAATAAAGGAAATTTTGGTTTCTCCTTTCTACAAATTAAATAAATTATATGGAAGAGTTGTTTGACAGTCTCATATATAAATTCACAATTGAGTGAAATTTATAATTAGTTTTATGTAAACATTATTTTTAGTTGAAAATAAAATATAATATTTATAAAAATTTTAAACTATTTGAAATTTTTTTTAAAAATAGTAATTTGTAATTAAATTTTTTTATTTTTATTTTAAATCAAATAAACTCTTTATGAATAATAATAGATTAATTATTATTATTATTATTAACTAAAATATCATTTATTATTTTATACCATATAAAGATGATGTAGCACTGGCATAGATCATGAAAAATTATGTATGGACATGTCATTCTCAACAAGCTACATCTTATCATTATTATATGTCAACATATTACGTTAACATTACATGATATAAAATATTAAGTAATATTTTAATTAATAATAATTAATTATTAATTATAAAAATTTATTTAATTTAAAATTAAAAATATAAAATTTTGATTAAATGTGATATTATAGTATAAAATGGCTGAAATGCTTGCTCTTTACTCTTTTTCGTTAAGTTTAGGGTAAAAGTTCAATTAAAAACAACATTGGGTTTTTGTGGTGTGGGTACAAAGCAACAACAGACCAAATTTATTGTGTGCGGTACCTTGGGTGGCACACTTAATTAGTAATTCAAATTTTTGAGCTAACCAAAAGCCACCGGAATATAACTAAAAATGCCTTAAAAAATATATGAAACTATGTAATGGGCAAAGGCAAATAAACAAGGATACCATGAGCTGTTCTTGAATCTTGATGGCTAATTGGAGCTTAAAAGTGGAAAAGCGCTTTGTAGGGCCAGGGAATGGCCACGAAGCATATAATTCTACTTCATCTGTTAATTGTTACCTTAAGCTACAAGGTTGTTCCAGTCCACTGTAACACTCGTCTTTTTAAGAAATAGCTAAACCTCCAAATGTTCTTTAAATCTTTGTGAAACCATATGAATGCTTTTGTTTATGAAAACACACTTGAAAGAAAACAAGCTGAGCTTGAGCATGTTTGACATAGAAAATCACTTTCTTAGATGCTCCAATACAAGTTTACAAATAGAAGCAAGAACAAATTGTGAGAAAATAGTTAACTTTGTAAATCCACTTCAAAAATAGTGTTTAATATAAAGTTACTTGTTTTTATCCAATTTTAACCATTAGATAACAAAAATGTCATTAAAACTGTTTCAGACAAATTAAGTTCCTAATTTCTCTTTCTCGTTATCCAAACAAATTAAATGCTTTCTCAACTTTCTCTCACCATCTAAGTCTCTCAGCTTCCTTAGCTCTCTATAATTTTATCACCATTACCATCGCTTTCTAGTCTATCTCTGGCCATCTCGTCATATTGCCATCGATTTATAAACCAAAGAGTAGAGATGATATTAAGGAATATTTTTGAGTTTATTATTTTACATTCTCAAAACTCCAAAATTGATGGAAAACTTACTCTATTTATTTCTGAACGTTGTCTGTGAATTAGAGCACTACTCAAAGTTGTTACACGCCATGCTTGCATGTAACAACTTTAATGCAGTTGGCATGTAAAAATCTATTGAACATGGCATGACATGTAACAAAATGTTTTAGTACGTGGCGCGTAGTAAAATTTGTTTATACATGGCATGTAGCAAAATATTTGAACTTGATGCGTATAAATTTTTGTTTGAAAATGGCGTATAGAATTTTTTTTTTCAAAACAGCGTGTAGCAAGTTGTTTATGAACATGACGTGTAGCAAAATTGTTTTGAACATAACATGTAAATGTAACAACTTTTCTTTCAATATATGTGTAATAACTTTTTTTTTCAACATAACATATAACAACTTTTTTCCAACATGACGTATAGCAACTTGTTGATAAATTGATTTGATTTTGCAAATTATAGAGAAAGATGTAAACCAATTACATGTAACATAAATTGTTTGTAAGTACTTGCAAACTGTTTGTAATAAACTTGTTTTCATCATACAATACTTGGCAATGAATGGGTTTGAAAATAAATTTTTTTGTTATATAAGGAAAAGCCAACCCATTCATTACCATATCTTGTATGACGATGAAAAAACTAGTATTAGATAGAAAAAACATATCATAATATTAAAAGGCAAGCTTAGTTTACCTGGAATCCAACATGAGATAAAAATCAAATTTTGTAAGGTGGCAAATGGTAGTATCAACGACCAACCTACAAAATTTCTTTGAACATAACGTGTAAGAACAACATGTTTTCAACATGGCATGTACCAAAATTTTAGAACGTGGTATGTAACAACTTTTTGATAAATTGATTTTGACATTTATTTTTTAAAAACTTTAACGACGTGTGTGACTTATGATAAGACACAATGATTATTGGGTCAATGGCATTTACAAGGATGGTGAGTCATGAATGTGAGGGGTTAGGAGTGATTTGTTGTTTACGAGCTTGACAAAACTGGTTGAAGATGCTGTTAAGGTAAACTTACAGAATCATGAAATCGAGCTACATGCATTGATCAGTATACTCGGAGAGTTATCACACCTAGTTATCAAGGATAACGAGGATGTTACATTAATTTTGCTAAAGCAGAAGAATGTTTCAGTAGTGTATGTCACTGTTAAGGAATGACATACAAATGTTATGCCACATGAACAAGCTACCGAACATGATAATCACCTCAATTAGATTCAGATTTACACTACTTCATATATACCACACTATCTCGTCCCTAACCCACAACAATGGCAATAACCATGGATGTATTCACAAGAGTTCATGTAACTTAGTACACACATGACATTTTGACAACAATTGGCTACACAAGTCTACTAAACATGTACATCAAACCAATTACTTGCTTCTATTCAACCAATGCAATCGTCGAGTGATACTGTAAAGGGTCTAATGCCATTTTCAAATGACATTGCGATGTTCGAGGACGACACTACATCTGATCAAGGTGAAAACGATCGGTTTCTCGTTAGTGAAGATAACTTTGATGACGATTCTGATGGTAGGCCTGATGGCAAGTATGATGAAAGTTTAAAGGATAACTAGGGTGACGATAGTGACATTTCATGTTGCAATCATGTTAAAGGTGATACAAAACATACTAGAGTTGTAGATTTAGGAGATTTTCGATGTAATGATCACATATACAATAGCCCCATCGTTGGTGACAATGAGATTCGTTCGCTTGAGACATTACCTGATGATAATAATCAGGAAAAGGTAAATGTAAGGGTATATCGTACATGACTTATTTCGGGTGCAGATATGTTCTCCTTCCAAACAATTACCATTGAGGAGTCCACATCAACGATGATTGCTTGTACCAAGGAAAAATGTTTTCTTCCAAGGTTGAATTGAAACAAGCTTTGAACATGTTAGCGCTAAAAGACTAGTTCAAGATAATAGTTAAAAGATCATGTTACGCTCATTTTGAGGTTACTTATAAAGACAAGGCATGCAAGTTCGTTGTGTGTGTAGCCAAGTTACTTGAAAGAGATTATTGATGTGTGCATCAAATACATATATTGAATGGGAGATTAAATCCTAATTAAAATAAGTTAAACTAGATTTAAGATTGGATTTAGGTGCTTTTAGTTATTTTATTAGTTTAATTTAATTTATGTTTGAATATTTATTTTAAGTTAATAATGTTAGTTTTATGATATTTATATTTATTTTTATGTTTTTGTAAGAGTAGGATAAAAAAAATTTTCAATTGGTGAAGAAAGGTGCATAATGGGCTAGTGTTTTGTTTGCATATATTTTGGTTTTTCAAGCATATCTCCCATAAAAAAAGTCCAAATGACATGACTTTTAGATTATTAGAAAGTTAAGAGGTAAGGCTACAACTTTTATGTTTATCACTTTTTCCAGTTCTAATTGAAAAGTGGCCGAAATCTTTGTTAAATTGAAAGTATTGCACCAGAAGCATAGAATTGAGACAGAATCTTTGAAAGCCGTGGCTCTGGGAAACGAGAGCCATAGGGCTCAACATATTTTTAAAAAATAACAAGTTTATAGGATTTTTGAAGCTAGGGCTTTTGGAGGCTATTTAAGGGGCCTTTTTTAAGAGGTTTCTGGGAAAAGATAGTAAGCAATTTCTGTGGAGAAAAAGAGCCAAAAACAAAGTAAGAAAAGTAAGAGAATTAAAAAGAGAATGAAGATCACAAAGCTTCAGTTATTAGTTTTCTCTTTCTGCTTTATTTTTTTTATTTTCTTTAATTTGGATTAATGGCTAATTTTCTTTAGATGAAGTTTTATTTGATATTATAAACTAAACTATATTTCTAAGATTGCAACTAAACTCACATGTAATCTGAATTTTTAATCTCTTTCTTGTTTATTTTCAATGGAATTGAATTGTTTATTCCCAAATGTTCTTAATGCTTTTAATTGCTTGGCCACCAATTAAATTGATTTAGGAACTTAAACAAACTTGGGAAAGAGAGTTTAGTGTAGACTAAAATTGGGATAGCATATAATCATATTAATTGATTTGTGTATAGGATAGAAATATACCTATATGCTATATGTAGCTAGATGAGAGCCTGAACTCAATAAATTTGTTTTTAATTTCAATTTACATAGGGATATAATGTTTTGGTTAAAATAGATATTTTTATAAGACGAGTCGGGAGACCCTTATAAATAATTAAAAATTCTAAGTTGGCAATTCAACCCATTGAAATAAGTTAAGGAAGAAATGTAAGATTTAGATAAAGTGTGAGGGATATTGTAATCCTAGGCTTACTTGATTTGCTTTTTACCCAATTATCTTGTTGCTTTAATTTTTAATTAAATTAGTCTTAGTTAAGTACTTTTTAGTTTAATTAGAATTCAAATTTTAATTATTTGAATAAATCTAAATTGTTCTAATTTTAGTGCTTAGTAAAATTTTAGATCAATTCTCTGTGAGATCAATACTTTGCTTGCTTATAAACTATCTATTCGATATGTATACTTGTGTAGTAGAATTCTAATTGACAATTATAGTTCGTACTTTCCACAAGGTACACACATGTACTATCGATGGTTTGCAAGGTAGTTTTGAACAACAAGTATGAGAATAATTGATGAACTTATGTCTCCCAAGCTTCAAGCTAATAAAGTAGCATTGAAACCTAAGGTCATAATTGGTGAGATGAGGGTTCAATGGGGATTGGAATGTTTGTATGGAAAGGCTTGGTAAATGAAGGTGTATGCAAAAATGCTTGTTTTAGATCTCTCAAAAAAGTCATTCCAACTCCTGCCCTCATATTTTTATATGTTGGAATGTAAAAATTCTAGTATAGTTACGATTATGGCTATTGATGAGGCACAATGATTCAAGTATTATTTTTAGTTGTACGGGCTGTAATATAATTTGTAATTGGTATTGATGCCACACATCTGAAAGGCAGGTTCAATGGTGTTCTGTTTGTTGTTATCTATAAGGATGTGAACAAGTGCGTATACTTTGTTGCATTTGGCATTGGGCCAACATTAAGGATGAAGACTTATAGACGTGGTTTTTAACCAAACCATGTCATGTGGTTAGTTGTCCCGAAAACATAATGTTCATTTCTAATTAGCATCTTGGCATTAAGAAGGCAATCCAAAACACGCACCCAGATGCGTACTACGGTCTATGAGGCTACTGCTTGAAGAAAAACTTCAAAAACAAGTTCAAGCATGATGACGTTTCAACAATTTTCACCTTTGCTCGAAATTGCTACAAGGTATCCAAGTTCAACAAACATATGAACCAATTGAAGTAGATTCATATTGGAGCCCACTTCGGTCTTATGAGAATAGGCCCTAAGAGATGGTACCAATAAGATGATACCAACTCATGACATGCAACATTACAGAATGTGTTAACTTGTGCTTAAAGCATGAAAGAAAAATGATAATCACCATTCTAATCAAGTTCATTAAAGACATGGTCCAATGTTGGATCCATGTCCGATATAAGGAGGCCATCAAGGTGACCACGCCTTTTAGCCCTTGGGCTACCAAATAGTTAAGCACACGTTTCAATGAAGCACATCACTTTCTAGTTAAACTTATTGATCAATTGGAGTTTGAAGTTAAAAGTGGAAGGGATGATGGACTAGTAAACTTGTCCATGAAGACGTGTTCATGTTGTGAGTTCCAGATCGATCTATTGCTCTATAGCCATGTCATTGCGACAATAAGGTACAAACTTCCATGTTTCTTATTTAATTTGTAATGAACTTAAATTTTACATTGTGCTTCAACTGTGACTTCATTGCTGCACTGTAAGTGCAAACGTCAAGTTATTGATTTCTGCTTGGACTACTACAAGACTACCTATTTGGTGAAGAGTTATGTTGTGTCCATTTGCCTTATTGGGCATTCTAATGATTGGGATATCCCCCTTAATGTGAAAGAAATCATCATTTTCCCACCACCTTGATAAGGCCAAGCAGGGACGACCTAGGAGGAGAAGGATTTCATCGATTATGGAAGCCAATCGACCACGAAGATGTTCACAATGCAAAAGCTACGGTCATAATAAACAACATTGCCCAATGACATTTATTGTTCCATCCACAAATCTGGCACCATTTTTAAGTCAATCAATGCCTCCTCGATGACAACAACTAAAAGCATGTTCAACTTGTAGACAAACCGATCACATACTCAGTACTTGTCTAATACAAAAGACAATGTTTAAGAACATAGGGTGTCTTATAGATGAAGACAGTGGCTCCACTTAACTAAATGTGTGAGCCATGTCCATTATGTTAACTTGTTAATGATTAATAAAACTTAACTCGTTCATAGTATTTTAATTTGTGTGAACTTCTCCTCAAAATATGCAAATATCTTAGAGTAGTTTTGTATAGAACTAGTAAAAATGTTTAATTAAAAAGGAATGGTATGTCATGCAATTTCTTACGTGCAAATTTTTTGTTTGTTATCTAGTAATTGAGTGACTTGATTTTTCATCTGCTTGTTTTTCTAGTTTCTCATTGCAACTAAAATCCTTTTGCTTATAGGGTAAATAAACGAAGGGTAATATGTAAGACAAAATTAAGTATTGTTTCTCAATATTATTAGCCCAAGCAAGCTCTAAAAGTTTTATAAACAGTTGTTACATACCATGCCTTGATAGGCAATTGTTGCTATATGCAATCCCAATTTAATGTGTTGTTACATGCCATGCCTATATAATGCATTGTTACAAGTTGAGTTCAGTTGTTACACGACACACGTATAATACCAAATGTCGCTACACACCATGCCAACAACTAAGGTTGTTACACACCAGGCCTGAATAAACACTGTTATTACACGTTATTCTATATTGGTCCTGTTTCAAAAATGAAGCATTGGTTATTTGTTCTTCCCTTTTATTGCTTAGAATAAAAAAATCATCCACAGAAATTTGGATAGAAAAAATCAACTAGCAATAAGTTTTGCAGGTAAAATAAAGCTAAGAGAAACAAAATTCAAGAAGAATGAGTACAAAATGAAATCGAGTGAGTTCTAAACCTATGAAGTGTGAACTTTGACTACTTATTCCTATTTTGCTTTAATTAAATTTATTTTGTTTGGGTTTTCGAATTACTTAGTTCTTTTATTTGAACGTTTGGGTGTTCATGAGGTAAAAGGTTATTTCTGAAAAAAGCTTTACTTTTAAAAATAGTTAACTTTATATTGAAGATTAGTTTTGAAATGGGTTTATGAGGTTAAACATTTCTCACAATTTGCTTCTTATTTTATTTGGCTTTTGGAACTTATAATTGCAATAAATGACATGTTAATTGTGTCTAATTAAAAGACTATGAAATGTTTATAATTGAAAAGACAGAACTTTTAAAATCTGAATCTAAAATGTCCCCATCTTTTAAAAAATGTCAAATTAGGAAGTCCAAAGGTTGAAGTAAGTTCAATGCACAAAGAATAATGTTTTTGCATTACTTTCTTCTTAGCTTCATTTATCACTTTTTGCATTGCTCTCAATGAACAAAAAATGCAGTAATATTCAATATCTTCCAATGGAGGTGTTGGTAAAGATTCTTACACATGTGACCTCCGATTTAGTTAATGATTTCAACAATGCTAAACTAACTTGCAAGGCTTTTCTTGAAGCATCAAAGGACAATCATATATTTCAAAATATTTTAATGGAGAACATGAGTCTTGTCCCACGATGTAAAAGTGAAAAAATATTTCTAAGAAGATGCAAAAATTCCAAGAATGAAGAAGTATTATACAAGAAAGGAATGCTCAATTATTTTAGTAATTCAAAAGAAAGATTCCAATTTGGAACAATGATAATAAGAGCAAAAATTAATCTCTTTTTCAATTCCACAAAAGCATCATGGCCAACATCATTAAAATTAAAAGGAGTATCTTTTCCAACAAATTGCAAAGTAGTTTAAAAATTTTACAAAAATCTCTAATAAATTTCTTATAAAATCTAGCATGTCCCAAAAAACTATGAATACCTTTTCCCAATTTTTGCTTTGTCTACTTTCGAACCTTTGTTAGAAACTCAGTGTCCAAGGACTATGCCTTCTTGCACCATAAAGTAGCATTTTTCTCAATTTAAAACTAAATTAGTTTCTTTATATCTTTTAAGTATTCTAACAAGATTAAATAAACAATCATCAAAATTATCACCAAAACTGAAAAATCATGCATAAATACTTCTAAGCATTTTTCAACCATATTAGAGAAAATTGCCATCATACATCTCTGAAAGTGGCTGGCGCATTACAAAACCCCAAAGGCATTCTCCAGAAAGAAAAATGCCATAAGGGAAAGTAAAGGTGGTTTTTTCTTGGTTTGCAAGAGCAATGACCATTCAATTATAACTAGAATAACCATCCAAAAAGTAAAAAAATCCATACCTACTAGTCTATCAAGCATTTTATCAATAAAAGGTAGTGAAAAGTTATCTTTTTTAATGGCTTTGTTTAATATTCTATAGTCCATACATACCCTCCAACCAGTCATAGTTCTAATAGGAATAAGCTCATTATTTTGATTAGAAATTACAGTCATATCACTTTTTTTGGCACATATTGGAGTAGACTTACCCATGAATTATCAGAAATAGGATAGATAATACCTGCATCTAGCCACTTGATAATTTTTTTCTTTACCACCTCTTTCATTATCAAATTTAACCGACGTTGATGTTCAATGGTTGCCTCGTGGTTTTCTTTCAAAAGAATTTTGCGCATGCAAATCGATGGACTAATTCTTTTGATGTCGATAATGGTCCACCTAATTGCTTTCCTGTATTCTCTCAAAACGTGACAAAGTTTGTTTTCTTGCACATTAGAAAAAGGAAAAAAATTGGTAATATAGATGAATTTCCTAAAACTATATACCTTAGATGATTAAGTAATGGCTTGAGCTCAAGTGTGCAAGTTTTTTCAATGGAAGACTTGGCTGGAGAAGTTAAAGTAGATAATTCCAAAGACTCAAATTAAGATTTTGGGAACTGTGATATAGCATCCAAATAATTAGCATATTCAAGAACTTTTTCATCAATAATATCATAAGAAAAATCAAAGATGTTTCAAGTGGATTATTAGAACAATTCTTAATAAACACATTATTAGTAATACTTTCCACCACATTAATTGAAAAACACTTATCATGCTCATTGGAAAATTTTAAAGCCCTAAAAAAATTAAATGTTAAGAAAAACTTACCTTTTTCCACTTCAATAAGAGCTCTAGCAGTGTGTAAGAATGGTCTCCCAAAAATGATCAATATTTCATGATCTTCTTCCATGTCAAGTATAATAAAATGTACTAAAAAAATAAACTTACCAACTTTTATCAAAACATCTTTCATAATACCACAAGGGTACGTAAGGATCTATTGGCAAGTTATAAAGTCACAAAAGTTAGCTTAATCTCTCTAAAACCAAGTTTTCGATAAAGGGACAGCGGTATCAAATTTATACTTGCACCCATATCGCAAAACTTTTAATAAAACAAAAAGCACCAATTGTGCAAGGAATAGTAAAACTACTTGGATCATTAAGCCTTGATGGAAGCTTATTCTAAATTATGACACAACACTCCTCAGTAAATGTAACAGTTTTAAACTCACCCAATTTCCTCTTTTTAGACAAAATGTTTTTCAAACATTTCACATAACTTGGTATTTGTTCCAGACCTTTAACAAAAGGAATATTAATGTGCAACTTTTTCAATACAGTAATAAATCTCTAGAATTGTTTGTCAAGTTTTTGCTTTTGACAAACGTTGAAGAAAAGGTGGTTGAGGTGTTGGTGCAAGTTTTATTTGTGATTTTTCCTTAAATTTTTTAACAGAATTTTCAATGAAAACTTCTTTTGCAGTAGCTTTTCAATTTTTGTTTTAGTAGATTAATTAATATTTTAGAATTTAAATCCTTACCACTTACCTCTTTACCACTATGAAGAGTTATTGCCTTACAATGTTTTTTTCCTTCTCTTATTGAATTAGGGTTAGTACTGCAAGGAAGAATATCCTGAAGTCTATAATTGATGGCAGTAGCAAGTTGACTCATTTGTGTCTTAGATTTTGGATTGGTTCCGCTTGACTTTGAATGCTGGTTGCTTGACTTTGAATGATGGCATCATTCTTTGCCATGTAAGAATCATTCTTTGCCATGAATTGCATGAACATCTCTTCCATAGTAAGCTCTTTATTTGGCATAGGAGCTCTAGGGGGAGATCTATAAGGAAAATTTGGTTTAGATACTGATGAAGATCCTTGGTTGTTACTTCATGAGAAATTAAGACTATTCCTTCAACCAGGATTATGATGGTTGGAATAAAGATTATTTTTCCACTGCCTATTTTCAACAAATTGAACAGATTCAGTATAGATGGGGCACCTATCAATAGAATGTCTTTCTCCATAAAGCTCACAAGTCACAAGAAGGTCCTAAACAACATTAACGCTCAAATTATCAATTTTCTTTGTGATAGTGGCCAATTGTGCAGTAATCGTATTTATTGCATCAAGCTTATGAATTCCAACAACTTTTCTTATACCCAATTTTTCGGATCGCCACCAATAGTTATTTGAAGCCATCTCTTCAAGCAAATTTTAAGCCTTATCAATGGATTTACTCATAACTGCTCCTTCAGCTTCGGCATCAATGATGGTTCTAATTGGTCCTAACAAACCATTATAAAAAATCTGAACTTGCAACCATTTTGGTAATCCATGGTGAGAACGCTTTTTAAGCAAATCTTTGTATCTCTCCCAAGACTCGTTTAGTGATTCAGAATCTTGTTGCACAAAAGATGTGATGTCATTTCGTATATTTGCTGCCAGAGTTGCTGGAAAGAATTTTGTCAAGAATTCTAAGCCAAATCATCCTAGATAATGATAACACTAATTAGAAGTGAATTCAACCAACTTTTCACAATATCTCTGAATGAAAATGGGAAAAGCCTCAATCATATGGCATCATCAGTAACATTATTAGCTTTAAAATTATCACAAATCTCTAAAAAATTCACAATATGGGCATTAGGATTGTCATTTAGTAGTCCCCCAAATTGAACAAAAGTCTAATTCATTTGAATAATTGCTAGCTTAATTTCAAAGTTTTTAGTTTGAATGGTAGGTCTTTGGATATTGCGGTGGAGAACTTTTACAAGCAAGATAGTGTATTCCCTCAAGGACTTGGTCTCTTCCCCTTATTGGTCAGTCATGATGTTGATTTAAGTTGAAGTTTGTGGTTTTCCCTCTTAAGATATTTAAAAGTCTTTTTGATTTTTGGATAAAAAAATATTACCAAATTTTAGGCTCTTCATATATAACGACTAAAAGTACCTACAAACAAAGAAAAAGTTTGAAGTAAGATTAAAGATACTTGGTATTAATATTAACAAAAAAGAATTAAAAATCAAACTTCTTAGCAATGGTGCCAATAACTTGCTGTTTGATTTTTCACACAAATACACATATCGCAAATAAGTCATATAATGATGAAGTAGGGTATCATTCCCATAGAGAATTTGTTTTAATTTTTAATTAGTTAAGTACTAAACTTGTCACACCTTAATTTTATTCAGACACATATACGGATGTAGAAAATTAAAGAACTAAAACTAAACTAAGCTAAAATAAAACTTGCAAAAAAACTAATTAAAATAAATAAATCATAAGCCTAGAACCACAATATCCCATCAACGTTTCTTTTGAATTTTTTTTATTCTTCATTCACTTACTAGATAAGTCTAAGTTATTAACCTAGAGTTTTAAATCTTTTATAAGTCTTTTTCGATGTTTTTATAAAAATACCTAACTTAACCAATTTACTTTATTCCTATGCAAATTGAAATTAAGAAAGACTTATTAAGTACCGACTCTAATCTTGGTTACATATGGCTTATAAGTGCATTTCTAACCTACATGCAAATCAAATCAATCATCTCATACAATTGATATTTATCATATGTTATTTCATCTAAGCTTACACTAAACTTTCTTTTCTAGTTTCATTTAGGTTTCTAAATCAATCTAATTGGTAGCCAGTTCAATTAAAAGAATTAACAATAGGATTGAAATAAACAACTCAAACATTATCAATCATAAGTAAGAAAGAATATTAAAAACTCAAATTATGCATTGGGTTCAATTATGATTCTAGATTAAAATTTTAGTTAACTATAATGTCTAAAAACATCATCCAAAAAATAATAAACATCAAATCTAAACAAGAAAGTAAAAATAAAATGAAAGGAAAAAAAAACTCTAATGATTTAAAGATTGATGATCCATAATTCTTTTTCCTTTAATTCCTTGTTTTCTTGTTAGCTTCAATGCCTCTTTTTCTTCAAAAAAATCTTGCTTAAGTCATTCTAACTTGTGCTCTAAAAGAGTGCTTAAATAGGCCTGGAAACCAAGTCGAAATAAAAGTCAAAATTTACTAAAAATCTTGGCTCTATATTGGGGGTCGTAACGTCAAGCCTTAATAATTTTTTTTTAATTTTTCTTATTGGGGGCTACAGCTCGAGATGCTAAAGCATCTTCTGGATGCTAGTAGGCTACGACCTAGAAGATGGGGGCCATAACTCGAAGACTTTTCCTTGAATTCTTAGGCTCAGATGTGCTAAATCTGACTTCAACATGAATTTTGACCCTTTTACATGTAGAACTGGGTTAAGTGGTAAATATGAGTTTATAAATCTAACTCTTAGCTTTTCGATGGTCTAAGAATCATATCATATGAACTTTTGTAATGGGAGATATGTTTGAAATACCTCAACATTGGCAATAAAAGTCTGAACTAAGAATGCATTCTCTTACTTTAGTTAGACAACCTTATTCAAGGCACACCTACAAAAGCATAATTTAATTAATGGTAGGTTTCTTAAGCAATTTAACTACTAGCTTTAGCCTAAATTATTCTAAATTCAATTTATCCAATATAATTAACTAAAATTAAATGTATACTTACAAACTCTTAAAATTTATGATAAAACTCACGAAGTATAGCAAATCAATCTCCAAAATTAAGATAAAAAAACTCTACATCATAGAGTTATCAATAAACATCTCTTTCACATCTCTTATAAATTTGACCATGCCTTCTTTGAGTTTGTTGATTCATTGATCTTTCATTTGTCACTGCTCACAAATCAGTGACAAGCATAACCTAGGACATCATCAAGCCAATAGCGAATAAGGCTTGCTATGTGCATAAGATGCTAGAAGGATTGGATAGCATGAGGCCCAAAATAATAGGCTATGCAGAGTGAGGCAGATGAGTGAGCTTGGCACGCAAGGCCCGTGCCCTTGTGGGCTGTGCAGGTATGAGTTTGTCTACTTGTGTTGGACCTCTTGTGTAATACTACCAACTTGGGTAGTTAAGTTACTCTAGGAATTAAGCTATTGGGCCGTTGGGAATAATACTGTATTTCTCACATATCTTTTTCTTTAATTTATGCTTTCGTATTAGAATTACAATTAGGCTTGCTTAGGCTTTCATACACAAGCCTTAAGTACGACACAGATTTATGCTAAAGTTTCAATCCCATGACGCATTAACCTAGCAATGATACCAACTTAATATGGTCTATATGTTGTCTACTTTTTCCTAACATTTTACCTCTTTTAGGCTTCTTAACAATAGCTATGGTGAAACTGTGCAAAGGACTTACACAAAGTAAAAACATTGGAATAGCAAAAGTGTTCTTAAATAAAGGAACTCAACATTAGATAATTTTATTTGCATTCAACTTGAATTACATCAAATTGTAAGTTTTGCATTTATAGACTTCATAAAAAAATAAGACAAGTACTACTCCTATCGTATCACCAAAGCCTAAAATAGAAACAAAATGAAATCTAATCTTAAAGATAAAACATCAAAATTGATAAAGCTAAGAAATTAAAGAAATAATTATTTAATAATGCAACCCCTACTATGTAGGATCATAACACATTGTCATTTTCATGATTTTGATATATATATATTTTTTCATGTTGCCTATATTATTATTTTTAATTTATAATAAGATTTGTTCAATTTTTTTTATTATACATGTTTAGGTTTCTTTCTAAGCTTCTACGACAAATCATCCCACTACAACGTTTTTTATCTTTGGTTGTAAAAAAATTACAGATAGAGGTGAAAAATCTATTGCTTTAAGTTAAGGGTGCACTCTAAAAAGTGTAACCATAACCAATGTGTTAGCTTTATTAGGTTTATAACGATTATACTTTTAAAATGATAAAAATTATCAAAATTGCTTGAATAATCTTTAAACTTATTTAAATAATTTTTGAAGTGGTTTAAATGAGTTTTTGAACTTAATTTATTAATGTTAAAAAATTCTATATATTTGCTTTTTAAGTACGAAGTATTTCCATGTGAAAAAATTATCAAAATTGTTTGAATGATCTTTGAACTTGTTTTAATAATTTTTGAAATGGTTTGAATGAGTTTTTGAACTTAATTTATTAATGTTAAAAACTCTTATATATTTGCTTTTGAAGTGCCTAAGTGTTTCCATGTGAAAAGTTTCAAAATTGCTTGAATGAGTTTGATATTGTTTAAATGAGTTTTGAACTTATTTGAATAGTTTTTGAACTTGTTTGAATTGTTTTTGAACTTGTTTAAATAAGTTTTAAACCTCCCTTGCATTTACTTTTGAAATGTCTGAGTATTTGGCATCAAATTAAGTTAAAAAAGAAGCATTTTCAATGTTTTAAGCTATAAGCATCAGTACCTTAGCTTGGGTATCAGTAAATTTTACACAAAATGCTTCTGAATGCTAAGTATAGATACCTACCTCAAATTCATCATTCAATACTCTTATTTATTTATATTTAAACTTAAAAATAAAACATAAAACTATAAAGAATAAAATATAAATAATTAAATATGAAATACAAGATTTCACATAATAGTTAAATAATATAAATAGAAAGAAAAAGGTAAAAGAAAACTTTACCTCATCTTAATTTTACACAATGATGGTGAGTGATTTCTGTCTTTCTTTTTCCAAACTCATAAGATCATAAATCTCTTTTTAAGAATAAGGTGTGTTTCTATGGTGAGTTACTAGAAAAGAAATAAAATACAAAAAAAAAAAAAGAAGAGAAAAAGAAAAAGAAAAAGAAAAAGAGAAAGAGGTGTAGAGAAACTTAAATTAAGGTAAAATTATACAAGTTTGTGAGGTTGTTTTATTTTTTTATTTTTATTAATTATTAAATAAAAAATTTATTTTGAGTGGACCATTAATAATATATAATAAATAAAAATTTCTAAAAAATTTGAAGGAGCCATTAATAAAATATATATAAGAAATAAATATTTTTAAAAATTTTAATGGACCCCCCATTGTCGACTTACCCTCCGCCCCTGGGGATAGTAATGGGTACCCCATAACAAGGTACCCACGAGTACCCAACCCGATTATATAAAGTTAGGGTACCTTATATTTGTGTTTAAGGTGAGTTCAGATAGCAATTTTACTACTCGTGTCAGGTTCGGGTAGCAGCCCTTAGGTACCCAATATCCGAACCCGATTATATATTATATAGTATATAATATATAATTAAATATGTAAAATTTTGTTAACGTTAGGAATCAAACTTTTTATTTATAATATATTATTGTTATTTAAATTATTAATGATATGTCATTAATATATTTACATAATAAAACTTTTAAATTATTACTCAAGTTTAAATAATATCATATTACAAGGAATATGATTACTATTTTTTATATATATGGTCAAAAACCCCTCTAGTTTCTATACTTTTCAATTTTGTTCAATTTAGTCCCTATATTTAAAATTAAAGTAATTTAGTCTCTTAATTTTGAGAATTATGTTAATTTAGTCCCTCCCTCCTAACAGCATCCAATTTTACCATTAAAGGATGATGTCAGCATTATCATATCACATTTTGATGATGTGGCTTTGAGATAATGATGCGGCATGCCACGTGTTACCAAGTGATAACGTGGCAATACGACTTGGCACTATATGATGATATGATAATGCTGACATGTTAGTGCTATGCGACAAATTAAAAAAAAAAATTTTAAAAATTATGTCACATCATAAGGACTAAATTGAATAAAAATATATAGTACGTGGATTAAATTGAACAAATCTGAAATGTTGAGGGATAAATTAAAAAAAAATTTGAAAAGTACAAATCTTTAAGTAGATTATTGATATGCTTATTAATAAGTCAAATATTTAAGTGTAAAAGATTTATAGTGTTAAAAAATATATATATTTTCTTACTTGATTATTTGATTCTAAAATATGTAAATTAATTTATCTTTCTTACAAAAATTAAGTTTGAATTCTCCTTCTATAAAAAAAAATTAAAAAATTTTTATACCTAAAGTCAAATTTAGATGAATAACTTGCATTACGTTAAAATAAAATAATATAAAATGACTAAATATGTTGATTTAGTTACAACTTTCACAATTTTCGAAAACACATTCTTTTGAAATTATTTAACTCTTACCCAATTTATCTTTTATTTAAATTTACTCAAATTAGCAAAATATGTTGATTTAATTGCAACTTTTACAATTTACAAATACTCATTCTTATGCAATTATTTAACTCTCATCTAATTTACCTTTTATTTAAATTTACTCAAAATTTCTAATAAAATGATTTTATTGAAATTCAATATCACAATCAAATTATGCTAAATTTAAATTTAAATTATAATTTGGATCTACAAAATTTTTTTAATAAAATAAAATGGTACAAATATTTACAGTTATATTTAACTTTATCAACCATAAATGCAGTGTTTAATATAAGAAATTTCAATTTAAAAAATATAACTTGAAATATTAAACAAAATAAAAACATAAAAAATAAATAAAAAATTAAAAAGTAGAGCTCAAATTCTATGGTTGTAATAAGAGATTTGTTATGTCCAACTTAAGCAAGTCAAAATGAAGAATTATTTTTATAATTATCGCTAACTCTATATCTCCGTTCTTCATTTTTTTTAAACGAAAAAACTAAATCAACATATTTTGCTAATTTGACTTTAGCTCAAATTAAAAACTAAATCAAATAAATTTTAATTTTTATACTATTATAAATAAAAGAAAAAAATTATTTAGTCATTTTATATTATTTTATGTTAATGTAATATAAGTTTTTCATCTAAATTTGACTTCAAGTATGAAATTTTTTTCAAAATTTTTTTATAGAAGGAGTATTTAAACTTAATTTTTGTAAAAAATATACATTAATTTACATATTCTAGAATCAAATAATCATGTAAGAAAATATTTAGCTTATTAATAAGCATATCAATAATCTACCTAAAAATTTATATTTTTCAAATATTTTTTTCAATTTAGTCCCTCAACATCTCAATTTTGTTCAATTTAATCTTTATACTATATATTTTTGTTTAATTGAGTCCTTATGACATGATAGAAATTTTAAAAAAAATTTTTTTTTGACTTGTCGCATGG